>NC_044980.1:116122776-116722776 GCF_008728515.1 Papio anubis
TGCATATAGAGTAGGCTATCTGTATATAATAAAATGTTTATTATATGCATAGAATATTTTAAGAATGCTTAAGAAACAGGGAAAATTGGAGAACAAACGGCTGGTGTAGAGAATAATTTGCATTTCCTTGTGGACCCTCTCTCACCATTGAAAATTTTAGCTATGTATGTGTATTTTAGCTACGTAATTACTTTGTTTGAAAATTAACTAATTGAATTAACTAACGCCTTGGAAATTGGCATGGACTGAATGGTTGTCAGCAACACTACAGTGCTGAGCCAGTAGTTTTCAGTTCTTGCCTGTGTTTATCGAGCAAGGGAGATGACAGACAGCAGAGGGATTTTCATTCGAAACACTTTTCAGCTTGCATTTGACCACTTTGAAGAGGGAAACCAAACAGACTTTGGAACCATTTTCAAGAATCAAATGTGTTGTGTGTTTCAAAGGATTTTAACTCTCAAATAGACCTTTCTCTGGAGTGACATTCCCCACTTTGAGAAACTAAAACAAGTAGCTTGTACCAAAAAAAAAAAAAAAAGTATAAATTATTATTACTTCTGATCAAACATGTAATGTCAAGTCTGGAAGAAAGAAAAAGAAACTTCCAAGACAGAGTCTGGTAGTGTTTCCATAAAACATGCCATGTGCTATACATTGCAAGGCACTAGCAAAGGAAGTCTATTAATAGAATTGAGAAAACATTAATAGGGGCCCACAAGGACCTGGTCATTTTTAAAGATATGAGAATGAACTCTTGGCTTTATAATTTTACAGCTGTTAAAACACCTGCCAGCAGGACCTCTTATTGTGTGGATTTTTTTTTCCATTACACTGTGTGTGGAAAGACATTTCAACTAAAGTGTAAAAAACATTCGAGAAAACTCAAAGCCCTAATTATGAAGCTTGATAAAGTGGTCAAGAAAAGCTATGTTTACAAATCTGAAAATGTCACTGTGTGCTTTTATTAAGCCTCAAACTTCCCTCCTATGGGAAAGCTTAACAGCAGAGGTAATCTCTATAAAAAGGAGCTATCAGTAAGCACAAATCATGTCAAGCAAAGGGGAACATGTGACAGGTGGATTTCAAAATAGCACAGATTTAATTTATCTGGGCCCAAACCTCTTCCATCAGGGTGACAAAGACATGTAGTCACTGAAGGGGATGCTTCCAGAATCGCTCTGTGTTTAAGTACCATGGCCCCAGCTCATCCTACAGGTCCTGAGCTCCTCCTTGCGTGGCCTGTTATTCTAATACCTCAGCCCATCCCATCCCCTGCCCAACTATGCAAACATCTTGATGGTGGGACTTGGAAACCTTCCTGCAATTTTTTGCCCTACTAGCTGGTCAAATTCCTCATTCATTCCTTTGGATTAAAGAATTAATACAGAATATTCCAAAGTGTTATGACACTATAAGCATAGTGTCATGATTTAAGGCTCCTGGTGGAGCCGAGTGGACTTGGGGGTGAATCTTAGCACTACAAGCTGGTAGCTATAAGACCTACCCCAGAGAATGAAGTGAAGACTGAAAATTACAAAGTGGGTCACGTAACACCAGAGACTCCTCACTCTAGAACAGGCCCTCCCTTCTGGGACCTCTGAATCCAACTGGGAAAGCAGGCCTGTGGACTAGAAATTATAGGAGCAATTACTAGTAATTACAGAAATGATCAGAACCTAAGAGAAATGTGACCTAAATCCTCAGAAGCCCAACTGGGAAAGCAGGTGGTTCAGGGGGGCCCCCCTGACTTGGGGAGGTCAGGGTAGGGCCCCAGAAAGAGGAAACATTCTGAGCAGCCTTGAAACTCACCTGTCAGATGGGGAGTCAGGGAACGCCATTGTGGGTAAAGATAAAACAGCAGGTGGGAAGCTCTGGCGCACTTGTAGGCCCTGGCACACAATGTGACAATGACTCATCTCTCATCTTGCACAAGTTTGGCTTTTGAGGGACTTGGATAACTCAATGAGGGCTGTGGCATATGCAATACATGTCTCACTGTGGTTGCAGCGGGACAGAGAGTTAGCCTTCTCCCACTATGTAACACCTTGCACGCCTTTCTTCTCTTCCCATCTCCCAGTTCATTTCTTCCCAGAAGGAGCAACTATTAATCTGGACAGATTGCAGGGTGTCAACTAGGTCATAGACACTAATGGGTGGGAGCAACATATATAAAATAATTGTACCTTTTCCTGATACTCCGATATCCCTGCCCGAAGCATCAAGCACTTTCCACTAACCATGCTGCGTGTTTGGAAGGTCTCTTCTAGTGAAGTCCCCCTAAGCCCCAGCTTCTACAACAGTCATAGTGGTGCATAAGAAAAGCACAATAAATGGTAGCTGGATTGAATAATGCTCTGGCTAAGATAAACTTTACCCCCTTGCTTAAAAATTGCTTATATTTGGCCCAAAGCTGGATACTGACACTAGTTTTAACATATTTGGGATTCAGCTAGGTAACGAATTTTCTTGGAAGCTTTTACTAGCACCTGTTTTTACTCAGGCTAACTGAGATTCCAAATGGCCAAGGGGTTTCCTGGTTCGGGGTCTGGGGAAGATTACTGTCATGGAGAGGTGTATCCCAACGTTAGCAAGGCATGTGAAGCAGCACAGTCATTTTGCTGGTGCAGATTTCTATAGACACGGATGGTTCTGGAGCCAGCAACTGTGGCGGAAGCCTCCTAGTTCCCATGGTTGCTTCCTCCTCCTAGCACAGGCTGTAGCACTGTGGTGTTATTTTGGGGCTCATTCCTGAAGGCTCATCCCAGATTCTGTCTCTTCAGCACTCCCAGCAATTCCAAGGAAACATGTAAAAGTGTCCACAGACATGCCAAAAACCACAGAACAGCTCAAAAGCGGATCTGGCAAACAGAAAGCAAAATCCTGTAACAGTGACTTCAGCCTCTCTTTGTTTTCTTCCAGATGTGCATATGGCTTTCTCCATCCCCTCAGTCAGGTCCCTGCCTAAATGTCAGAAAGACCCTACTCTAACTTCCTATCTGCTGTAATTCCTCTTCCCAACAGGCATTCTCTCTACCCTTCTTCTGCTTTAGTTTTCTTCATAGCATTTATCACCCCTGACATTTTACATATTATATATTATATATTTATGCATTTATTGTCTGTGAACTCCATGTAGAACACAATCTTCATAAGAGAAAAAACTTTTGCTCACAGCAATATCCCCAATACCTAAAACAATAGCTGGCACATAGTAGATGAATGAATCCTAGCTAATAATTATAAAGCCCTTCATTTATGCTCAGAATTTGATATAAATTTGTTCATCAAATTCTTATACCAATCTAATAAGATGAATTATCCACATTTTTCAAATGAGAAAGCTGAGGTCAAGAGAAGTTAAAGAACTTGCCCAAAGTGATTCAAGTCATTCAGTGGCAAGACCTAAATACGATCTAGGGCAATTGAACCACAGGCCCTGCGTTGCTCACTACGCTATGCTGCATGTTGCGATTTTTCCTTCATGGCCCTCCTCCCCCGAGTCTCTAGCAAAGATAACTCCAGTACTGCCCTTATTTTTGGAAAATATTTAAAGTTATTTTCCGATATTTTTCATGTGAAAAGTTTCCCCAAATAAAAGGATAGTACTTCAAAATGTTCAAAGAAACACAAATAAGAAAACAATGAAAAGGTCCACAAGGTGTATGCCTAGAGTAAATCTGCTCCAAAGAGTCTGGTTCTTATTTTATTGTTAAAATCTTTTTTTTTTTCACTTAAGTGACTTTTGAGAAATACTTTGAGATGGACAACTTAGTTGGCATGTTGAAAAAACTCAAGCTATTTTCAGTAAACGTTAGCTCTTTGATAAATCAGTATTCTAGGTATTTTAGCGTGGAGATGTGATTTTGTATGGGGATTGGGGTGTCAGGGCTCTCTGTACTGTCCCCCTTCTCCCCACACTAAAATGGCCTCCTGGGCCATCTTGCTGGCACCTGGAGTTACACCATTAACTATATCCTTTAAAAATACATCTCCTGAGAGAGACAGCCCTTCAGTCTCTTCAGCCTTCTATGTGAATCTATCCAAGTGTTCATAAAAACGTCTTTTTTAAAATAGGGAGATGATTAGGGAGTCCATAAGGACCTGCATTCCTGAGTGAGGACAGGAATTATAATGGAAGGAGAAGGAAAGTGAACCAGTGGGTGTCCTTCTTTCTTCTTCTTATTATTATACCTTAAGTTCTGGGATACATGTGCAGAATATGCAGGTTTGTTACATAGGTATACATGTCCCATGGTGGTTTGCTGCACCCATCAACCCATCATCTGCATTAGGTATTTCTCCTAATACTATCCCTCCCCTTGCCCCCCACCCCCTCAACAGGCCCTGGTGTGTGATGTTCCCCTCCCTGTGTTCATGTGTTGTCATTGTTCAACTCCCACTTACGAGTGAGAACATGCAGTGTTTGGTTTTCTGTTCTTGTGTTAGTTTGCTGAGAATGATGGTTTCCAGCTTCATCCATGTCCCTGCAAAGGACATGAACTCATTCTTTTTTGTGGCTGCACAGTATTCCATGGTATATATGTGCCACATTTTCTTTATCCAGTCTATCTTTGATGGGCATTTGGGTTACATTCAACTCTCTACTATTGTAAATAGCAGCAGGTATCCTTCTATTTGGCACATGTAGAGTAGGAATTCAAATGGGTCCGATAACAAAAATAAAATATGTAAAACAATTTTTGTAAGTTCTAGGAAGGCAAGGACTAAACCTGTTGTTATCCCCTGCAACTCATACAGGAGTACAGTGCCTGGCATGTAGTAAAAGCTCAGTATTTCTTAGGTGGATGAATGCAGGCTCCTGAGCATGCCCCAGGCTCTTACCTCTCTCTTTTCTGGCATCCCCATTCCTCCCTCAAGCCTTCTACCTTCTCTCTCCCACCAGTTATCTCCAGTGGAAGTAAATTTTTCCTCTGAAATTCTCTAGCAATGTAATTTCTACAGGGAATTTTATGAAGAATTAATCATATACAGACAGTGAAATCTCTTTGAAAGTTTTTTTGAAAAGCTATATTGTCTTTTGTCATAAAATGTTCCATATGTTTATATCTTTCTCCCCATCTGGATTATAAATGTCAGAAAGGTAGGGGCTTGACAACTTTGCTTCTTCAATGCTTTTCATACAAATATAAATATTGATTGGATTTTATAAGAAACTCTCACTTTCATGTTCAAGCAGACTAAATGGGAAAGGTAAAAGCAAGACCTCAGGTACATTATCTTGCTGTTTCAGTGTGTCTCAAAAATGGGATTTGAAAGTGCTGGGTTAAATTCGGTTTCATCATTCATGGCACACTAATCTCAGCTGAATTACATAATTGATTTTTTAAAACCAGGATAGTCCTTATTTATCTGGATAAGTAACGCACAATCACACACATATATGCTATGACTTTTCTTGGGAAAATTAAAAGAAAATCCATAGCTATAAGTGCCAGCAGCCTAGCATTACAATAGCGTCACTTTATCAGATTTAGAAGAGCTGTGTTTGGTGGCAGTAAAATTGATGAAACATAGCACTTTTCCTTATGGTTATGTTGAAACTTGTATTAACACCCTTACAAACTGCAAAATGTTAAGTTTTTTTTTAAGGTTGCTTTATACATTCTTCACATCCTTTTTCTTCCCCAGGATCGGTTCACATAATTACAAGTAAACTGTGTTCCATTTCTATGGTTGATTCCTTAGAATTTTTTTGTATGTCTTTGAAGCTGTAAGGACAGAAAGCATTACTATACATCAGCATCTACATAATAAAATTAACTCCACTCTACCCACCACCTTCTCTATTTGGTTATTACAGAGTGGAAAGTTCATCAGGGTTCCCCCTCCCTTCTTCCCAATCGAACAAATCAATGAGAAAAAAGTAGAAAATCTACCACCACATCAACTGCCAGCAGAATATTACAAACAGATTAATCCAGATTTTAGGATATTGCTATGGGCCAGACTTTGGACTTGTCAGTCTTGTTGCACTTGTTGGCAGCACTGTCTCTTAGGGAAGTCAGGCTTTATGTGATCATGTGTGCCCAGTTATGAAAGCCCATAGCGCATTGAGAAAGCACTAATGGCCAGCTGATTCCGTGCCTTTCTCAATAAAAGAGAGAATAATGCATACTTTAAAAGATAGTGTAAACCAATGAAATAAGGATTGTCTCTGGCTTTACATATCTTGGTTTTGAGGCAATGTAGGAACAGAATTGTATTTGCCCTTTACCTCAAAAATAATTTGAGAATAATTTTGCTTACTCTTTCCAAAAAATCTACTCTTTGGGTCACAGAACAAGTAACTTTTTGTCAACCTCTACCCATCTCCACTTTCTAGTGAAATCACTGCCAAAGTTTCCCTCATGCTATATTTAAAACACATGGAAGATCTCTCCAAAAACCCAACACTTACTCACTAGGTGCCAGGCACTATTAAAGTGCTCCACATATGTTTAATCCTTATAATAATTCTCTGAAGCTTGTGTTTTTATCATCATCCAATTTGAAAGATGAAGAGACTGAGAAAAAGAATGGTCATGCCCAAGCTATTCAGCTGAGAAGTGGCAAAGTCAAGATTCAAACCAAGGCACCCTGAAGCCAGAGGCGACTCAAGCTCTAAATCCCTGCACAATGCGGCCTCTTACTTAATAAATACCTAACAAGCAACCAGATCCCCACCCCACCTCTGACTCATACTGCTATTCTTCTTGTTTCTTTTTATTGGAAGGAAACTTAAGGATGATATCAACTTGGATTTTTTTTCACTTCAACTCAGACAAAAAAGAAGTCACCTCCTTCTACTCTCTTTAAAACTATGTTAATTTTGTGTATCCCAATCCCTTAACTAAGAATTATTTTGAAATTATCAAAGGTTTGTGTTAGTGTTGCATTATTCTCTTGGATGCTGTGGTTCTTTCTATTTAAGAGCTTATTATTTTCCCCATAAGCCAGTTTGGGGAGGAGGTAATATGTCTTTTTGGCTCTTGAATGCTGCTTGCCTCTGAATCTCATTATGGCAAGTCACTTTCTGAAACTGGGCTGTAGCTCTAGACAAATGATTGTATGAAGTTTTAAATAAACATACAACATTTACGTTAGGCTGTTTCTTGAAATGATTTATTGTCATTTTCTTCTTTCAGTCCTGCTCTTTAGACATAAAAGACACAAGCTTTTGCAGTTTATACAAACCAAATCCTCTGTTTGCTCTGATTAAGCATTCATGAGTCTTTAATATAGTACAGGCTGTAGCTCTGGGATTATTCCCTATGGGAGTGGTGGAATTAAATACATTAGCCAACAGAGATAAGGAAGGGTACCAGAGTTTAATTGCCATTAAAATAGATACGTTGAGTAACAAAAATAGAAGGCAGGAAAACAGTCTGTATTCTCATTTTCCGCTGTGGTAGATGGAAGTTCTATAATCCTATGACTTGCAGCCTCTTGAAAACTCTCTAAAGGTGATGGCCTAGAAGATGTAGGGAATAAGTAAAAATTGTGCCTATTCTTGAGTTCCTGAGAAGACTTGTGCATAGGAAGATTGTGAACAGTGGGAACCTTGGAGTTGCTCACCGTGAAGAGCTTTCAGCTCTACTGGAACTGGGCACAGGTGTCAATCAGTGGAATATCATTACACCACCCAAAACTCCCTGGCCTCTCAGAGGCTTTTCAGAAATGTGAAGAGAGTTTCCACCTTCCTCCGTGGCCCCAGTCAGTGACTGGACACAGAAGAAATTTCCATAGGTAATTCTGACAGGCAGCTTTCTTTTTCTTTTTTTTTTTTCTTTTTTCTTTTTTTACTATTTTATAATTGGCTGGCTTGTCAGAGTTTTCTTTTTAATTCTATTTGCAGCTATTGTAAATGGATTTTGTCATATTCCCCCAGAAGCTGACACTTGCAGTCAGCCATGAGGTTGGGAAACTTGTCCAGTTAATTCACACGAAACAGTTAAAAGAAAAGCTTTTTTTTTTTTAAAGTTCTGTGTGAGTTGCATGTATTTTCCCTTCAGTTTAGAAATCTTCAAATTTTCTGGTTCTTAAGTTTAAATTTAGATTGGGTAAGGGGCAATAAAATGAAGTCTTGCACTTTTGAGCAACGAGAACCAAGAGAAAACACCTCAGAAAATAGAAGTTTCTCAGAATGAGGGAGACACTGAATTTAAAATATATTAGCTGATTCCATTTATTTGAAATTCTAGAAACAGCAAAACGTTATGTATAGTGACAGAAAGCAGATCAGTGATTGTCTGGGGCAGGGAGTGCAGGGGATGGGGACGATGGACAGAAAAGGAGCACAGGAACTGCTGGGTGTTGGAAATGTTCTACATCTTAATCGTACTTAGTTGCACAAACCAAATTCATCCACCCGTACACTTAAAACGACTGCATTTTATTGTATGTAAATTATACTTCAATAAAGTTGATTTTTAAAAATATACTGACATAAGTTACTGAGGGGCCATGGGAAACTTCTCTAAATCATCCTTTATTTTAACATAAAATAGTTGTGCTAATACTCCAGGAGTCATTAACGGTAGAATGGATTTTTTTTCCCAAACAAAAATAATATATATCCATCAGCTTTAAGTGCTGCAGCCGACAGGCTGAGCTGTTGTTGCCAACTGCTATCTGAGAAGACGTTTCAGGCTGGCTCTGCGGGCGGAGCCGCACGCTCTCCCCGAAGCTGCGCATAGTTGGCCTTGTTGCTGTGTGCATTATCGGTAATGGATCACAGGGCAACCAAATTAATTGCAAGATGTGCTTTAATCTCCCACATGAACATGGAAATAAGGATCTATTAACCTTGTGCCCAGTGCGTCTTTTTTTTTTTTTTTTTTTTCTTCATTCCGCAAGTGGCAGTCCTGGAGTATTATCCATGTTTCCATTTCCCGAGGCCAGTTAGACGCGGAGCAGAAAGGTGTGCGTGGTCAGTTCCAGCTCCTAAAATGATGTGTAGTCTGCAAGCTGAAAAGGTCTCGGTGCGGGGTGTGGGCAGTTCTGTGGAGCTGGAACCTAGCCGCTGCAGCGGGATCCCAGGGCCTGAGGCGCAGGAACCCACTGCCCAGGCCCCAGCGCTGTCGGCCCTTCCTGCCCTCCACCCACCCGTTCCCCTTCCCCGCTTAAGCCCTTCCCCCTCCTCCCTCTCCCTCTTCCTCTTCACCCGCGCCAGGGACGCACAGCCCTTGGTAGATGCCGGGAGTTTGGGTTTTGTGATTCAACAGTTGATAGTGAGCATTCCCCCAAGAGGAAAAACAGCCAGAGCCAAGCCATTTCTTTCTCTCTCTGTGGTCCTGCAGGCTCTTGGAGTGTTTACACTAAACTCCAGGCCCGGGAAGGGAATTTACAGCCTTATCACTGGAATTGACAGCGATGTCGGCTGGGGGATGTGTGTCTCGCAGACTCTTTTTTCAAGGGAGACTTTTGGCTTCGTGTAGGCGGGTGGTGATTTTATTCTCTCTCTCTCCCTCTGCCTGCAGTTCCTCTTTGAAGATTTTCTGTCATGTTTATTGGGATAATGAGGATTTATTTTTTGCTTGTATTCCAATATTGTCAGGAAATGATATCTATAGAAAAGTATTCTCTTAAAAACCACAAATTAGATGTAATCAATGTAAAGATTGCTGCAGGTCAGTATTTCTCTTTTTAAAAAATTATCGATTATTAAGTTGATACCAAAGAATATTTAAAATATATGTGAGGTACAAATAATAATGATACAATGAATAGATAGCATAAGCAAAGAATTTACCTGATCCCCATCTCCTTTTCCATTCTGAATTTTCCAGTAGTCATCCTTTACTACCTTAATATGTAATTTTATCATGCTTCTATCTGAAAAAATTGTATGGCTTTAAATTTCTGCATGTTTTAGAACTTTATATACATAGAATCGTATTAGACATATTCTTTGTGGTTTATTTTTTTCCAAGTGACATTATGTTCTTAAGGGTCATTCATTTTGCTACATGTGGCTATCGTTCATTCATGTTCACTCCAGCATCCGTGTGTTCTATTGCTGATGGACATTTGGGTTACTTCCCATTTTTTTTTCTATTCAAATAGTTCTGTTGTTAACATATTTATAAAGAATTATCCAAATGTACACCCTAGAATTTCTCTAGGCCTTGCTGGAAGTGGAATTGCTGGGCCATGGGTACGGGCATCTTCACTGATAATGCCAAATTGTTTTATTTACGGGATCTGCAAATTTACTCTCTCACTAGCAATATACATATAGAAATTGTGCATTCTCTCACCAACATTTAATATTGCCAGACTTTTTGCCTACTTAGTGGTAGCAAAACAAATCATTAAGGATTTTAGCTTGTATTTCTCCAGTTAAGAGGTTGCACAACTTTCTGTGTGTGTATTGGCTATCTGGATTTCCTCTTCCTTGAAGGGTCTGCTTTCCGTTGCCTATTTCTGTTTGTTAGTTATGTATATTGAGAATACTATCTCTTGATTTGTGGCTTTTCCTTTCACTATCTTTATGGTGAAGTTTGATGAACTGAGGTTCTTAGTTTTAAGGCAGTTTAATTTACTAATCTTTGTCTATATGGTTTGTGGGTTTTGTGTGTCTTAAGAACTTCTCTAATTCTAGGTTGTAAAGATAGTCTGTATTGTCTTCTAAGAGTTTTATAAATTTACTTTGCACATTTAACCACTAGAATGGATTGTCATATGTGGCATAAGGTATAGACCCAATTTTTGGTTTTTATCCTATGGGTATCCAATTATCCCAGCATTATTATTGAAAAGTCCCTGCAACATAATAGCTACTGTCATAAGCTAAGTATCCATATGCTGAATGGTGTCTTCCGAAAATTCATGTGTTGAGACCTTAAGTTCCAGTATGGTGGTGTTTCAAGATAGGACATTTTGGGGGCAATTAGAATTATATGAGGTTATAAGGGTAGGGCTTTCCAAGAAGAGGAAGAGAGGCTGGGTGCGGTGGCTCACGCCTGTAATCCCAGCACTTTGGGAGGCAGAGGCGGGCGGAACACAAGGTTAGAATATCAAGACCATCCTGGCTAACATGGTGAAACCCCGTCTCTACTAAAAATACAAAAAAATTAGGCGGATGTGGTGGCGGGCGCCTGTGGTCCCAGCTAATCGGGAGGCTGAGGCAGGAGAGTGGCATGAACCCGGGAGGCGGAGCTTGCAGTGAGCCGAGATCGCGCCACTGCACTCCAGCCTGGGCGACAGAGACTCCGTCTCAAAAAAAAAAAAAAAAAAAAAAAAATGAAGTGGAAGAGAGAGATTGCTGTCTCTCTGCCATGTGAGGATGCAATGAGAAGGCACGCATCTGCAAGCCAGGAAGAGGTGCTTACCAGAAACCAACTTAGTCACACCTTGATTTTGGATTTCCAGTTTCTAGAACTGTGAGAAGTAAATGTTATGTAAGCCCCCCCGTCTATAATATTTTGTTATGGCATCACAAGCAGACTAATATATTATATACATATTTTTTCCTGCATTCTCTATTCTGTTCCTTTGATCAATTTGACCATCACTAAACTGATAAGATATTGAATCAATTATTATTTATTATAAATGGTGATATCTGTTAAACTAAATTCCCCTTGGTCCATATAAATATTAGAATCAGCTTGTCAGTTTCACAGAAAAAAAAAAAAAAAAAACCTTTTGGTAGTTTTAATGAAATCATATTGAATCTAAATATCAATTTGGGGAACACTGTCCTTAAAAGTATTGAAATTTCCAATCCATGAACATGGTATATGGTGTGATTAAGCCTTCTCTGTTGTATTTCAATAAAGCCTTGTCATTTTATTTGTAGAAGTTTTACACATATTTTTAAAATTTTATTCCTAGAATCTTTGTTTTTAATGATATATTAATAGGATCTATTTAAATTTTTCTTAACTATTCAGTGCTGGAGTATAGAAATGCAACTGATTTTTGTACATTGATTTTTATATCCAGCAACTTGTAAATCTTTTTCTGTAGATTTTCTTCTACACAATGATTTTATTTGGGAATAAGATAGTTTTGTTATTATCCAGTCCTTACACATTTTACTTATTATTTATTTTTGCCAAAACTGCATTGGAGAAGACCACTAATACAAGGTTGAATAGAATTAATAAAGGCAATCTTGTCTCATTTCTGACTTTAAAAGGAAGGCTCTCAACAATACCATTAATTGTGATGTTTCCTGTTGATATACTTTATCAGGTTCAGTAAGTATAGCTCTGTGCCTTCCTTGATAAGATATTTTATTATAAATGTACATTCAATTTTGTCAACAGTTTTTCATTATTGAGATAATCATATGTGTTTATTACTGTGATAACTTTCTATAATTGATTTTCTAATGTAGTCTAGGAAACACTTGATTGTGATATATAATTTTATTTTATATTGTTGGATTTTGTCTGCTTCTCTTAGTACTTTTCTATCTCATATTCCAAGTCTTTATTAGAAGCAAAATAATTTCACTAGTGTTTGCCTAGTCCCAGTGATACTGAGCCTTAGAAGAGTTATTAAAATTATTTCCACTTTGTGACCTTGAAACATATACTTCCAAATAAAAACCTCTTTCATGAGCATCATGGAAGCACCATGTAAGGTTGGTATTTCAGTTCCCAAGTATATTCTCTACCCTTTTAATTTTAAACCTTGAATTCATTATTTGGCTAAGTTTTCAAGCAGCATGAGAAACATCTAAATTTCTTAGACTGCATGAAGGTGGTTGTATCTACGTATAAGTTACACTCATTTTATTTTTGTGCTTTCAAGTAACTGTTCTTATTGGACTTCCATGCTTGCCTGGCTTTTCCTCACGATTGAACTACATGGTTTTTTAGGAGAGACACTGCCGTCTTTAGTCCTCATCTGTCCTTCTATAGTATTAATACACATGAACTAGACTGCCTCAGGCTTTTATGCTTCTGAGCAATCACTTAAGAATTAAAACCTTTTTGTCTGTCTCTGTAGCCAGGCTTCCCATAAGAAAGAAAACAAAACCGAATTAAAGATGCTTCTCTAGAAAACAATGTAAGTGGCAAGTAGGTAGCACACAGCTCAGAGGAACTCCTGTGAGCACATGGCTTGGGAGATTCATTCAATCTGAACTTTCCTTCAGTGTCTATCTTTCTACACATCCCAGTTGATTTTTGAAAGGAATTAATCATATCACTTTGTTAGTGATCCCTTTTCGTCTGGGATCCCGTTTATGGCAATAGGGCCATAAAACACTTCCATTTTATCAGAAGTGTCAGTGGACATGAATATTTGGAAATAAAAATGATTGAACAGGGCCATTATGTGGAAGAATTTTTGAAAAGTGAGGGCATAGCAAAAACAAACACTATTTTAAAACCTGGATCTACTGACCTTGGGAACCTAAAAATCATCATTTACCAAGTAATGCTTTGCCGCTTGCCATTGCTCATCTAAATACTGTGGTGAAACACACTACTGACTAGGAGCCCCTAATTGGCTTGGCTCATAATGGGACCTACTGCTCCCAGTTTAAAACCCAGTGCCGCACTTTGTAGTTTCCTGCTACTGGGTGAAAGAAGGGGGAAGGTGAAATCTCTGAGGCTTGAAAGTGTCCCTTCAGGGCTTCATGAGAAGTCCTTGAAATAAACTCATAGAGGATGGGGGAATAGCAACCTGTTATGATTTAAAATATTCTAATCAATGACACCTTTACAATTGGAGACACATGTGGATACCCTAAACAATCTATGGCATGTTGAGTTTAATCAACCCTAAGTGATTATTAGAATATTTTGAGTTTTCTTTAAAATATTCCAGCAGAGGGGAATAATATAGAGGTCGGGAATATGTGAAACTAGAATGGTAGAATGTGGACCTTTATTGAGGATGGGAGAGAAATAGATGAGTGTTAATTATACTATTCTCTCTACTTTTGTGGAGGCTTGAAATTTTCCATACTGAAAAAAACTCAGCAATTAAAATGGAATGAAAGATGTCAACCTTCTGTTGTTAACACAGGTAAACTTTGGTTCCTACTTATGGTGGGTGCACTACTCAGATCCCCATTCAGGAATGAAGCACATTCCGCAGCTGCTGGGAGTGCTCCCTGCAGAAAGCCCTCTGCCATCTGCCCCTTATGTGGATTGTATTGCTGGAGAGAGAGCCACCTCACCCCTCCTCCTGGGGCAGCCTCCTCCACTGATGGATGTGGGAGTAACAAAGGTCCAGACTCCCTGTTCCTGTATCCTAGCCTTAGCAATCCCATGGCTGAGGCCTCCATTGAGACTTCATTGCAGCTCATATTCTCCCTCTGGCCAATCTTGTACCTTCTCCACCTCTTTCACAGATGCTGATCCCAAGAGCATTTCCTAATAAACCTCCTTCAAGCTTATGTCAGATTCAGTTGGCTTCTTCGGGAACCCTATGTGAGATGCTACTTTAAACATAGAATCTGAGAATGTTAGAGATGAAAGGGAGGGACCTAAGTGCTTTCTCAATCCAAATATCTCATTTTACAGGTAAAGAAATTGCACACCAGAGAGGTTACATGACTTATCTAGTACCAATCACTTAACTAGTTGATGCCAGAGCTGAAATGATACAAATCGGAATTCCTAACTCCCATGGGCCAATCCATTGCCCTGTTCTAAATGTTTCACTGGTTCACATAGGCCCATTTTGAAAATAAGTTGCTTAGTTGATACTATTTGGTCTTGCAGTATGACAGCCAGGTGACCCTGATATATCGTATAGTTTTGACTGCTTATCACAGAATAGTCAATTAAAGGTAGGTAGTAGCAAGCACATTTATCTTCTCATACACCAAAGGTGAGTATAGCAGTTAGAGATGTCATCAGAAGCCCAGATTCTTTCCTCCTTTCTTTTATAGTATGTTCAGTATTTGGTTTTTAATGTTAGAATCCCAAGAAGGCTGCTATGGCTCCAGGCTTCACATTCTTCAGTACCAATGTCAAAGTAGAAAAAAATGTGTTTATTAATTATCATTTAGTAATTAGGGAGAAAAGCGCTTTCCCAGAAGCCACTCAGCAGACTTCTACTCACACACCCCTGAATCCTGTGCCTATGTTATAAGGCAGACTGGGAATGAAACTATTTGGCATTTGGGGCCTCTCTAGGGAGATGAGCTCTACTAACTAGGAAGACAGAGGGCTGAAGGCCATGGGGTAGGCAGCACGATGACTGCTACCTCTAATCTAGTTTTCATCCTCTAAACTACCTGCTCATCCAGGGAAAGGTGTTCATTGTGTATGATATAATCTGATTAGCACTTTTAAGATAGCTACTCACCTGAGAGATTTAACTGGTCACCTCTGATACATACACATATATGTATACACACACACACACACACACACACACATAAATATAGCCTCCCAGTTACCTTTTGTTTGTGTGTGTGGTGAGAACATTTCTAAGATCTGTTCTCTTAGCAAATTTTAAGTATACAATCCGATATTACTAACTATAGTCACCATGCCGTGACTCCAGAACTTGTCCTGAATAACTGAAATGTACCCTTTATCCAATACCTTGCCATTTCCCCTAGCCCCTGGCCACCACCATTCTACTCCCTGGTCCTACAAGTTTGACTTAAGATTTCACTTAAGTGAATGAAATTATGCAGTATTTTAAGATTCCACTTAAGTGAAGTGAAATCATGCAATATTTATCTTTCTGTGCCTGACTTATTTCACTTAGCATAATGTTCTCCAGGTTCATCCAGGTTGTCACAAATGACAAGATTTCCTTTTTTTTGAGACAGAGTCTCATCCTGTCGCCCAGGCTGAAGTGCAGTGGCACGATCTCGGCTCACTGCAAACTCTGCCTCCCAGGTTCACGCCATTCTCCTGCCTCAGCCTCCCAAGTAGCAGGGACTACAGGCGCCCGCCACCATGCCCGGCTAATTTTTTGTATTTTTTAGTAGAGACCGGGTCTCACCATGTTAGCCAGGATGGTCTCGATCTCCTGACCTTGTGATCTACCCGCCTTGGCCTCCCAAAGTGCTGGGATTACAGGCGTGAGCCGCCACACCCGGCAAGATTTTCTTCTTCTTAAAGCTGAATAATACTAACATTATTTATGGAAACTTAAGTTGTTTTCATATCTTAGCTATTGTGAATAATGTTGTAATAAACATGGGAAATCTAAACATCTCTTGGAGATATTAATTTCTTTTCCAAAAGAATATATTTTATGTGAACTAATTAAAACATTTACTGTTTCAATGAGAGCTTTTCTTTACATTTACAATTGTTAAGATATTTTGTTAAGACTAAGAAAATGTTTAAGACTGAAAATGATTTGAGTTCCCTCTGTCAATAAAACTATAGAACAAACCATTAGAAGGAAAAATAGCAAATACAGGACAGAGGGGTAAGAAAAAATACATTCACAGTTATTTATGTATTAACGAAATGATGGACGTGGTGGAGGGGGGAGAAGCATACCTGAGTAATTGTGAATTTCCCAATGTTCCTTGACCCATGATAAAGTTCACCATCTGCCACCAGCAGAGAGGGCTTGTCTACTCCTCTTTTGGTACAGACTTATTTTGATACTATGTTCTAACTTCACAGCCCTCATCTTGAATGGAGAGAGAGTCATTTGTTGTCTCATCCAAAATGTCTAGCAGAGTTCTTTGTACTCTGGCAAATATTTATTAATTATTATTTTAGACACCAAAAATGACTAGGCGGTACCATGAATGGAAGTTCATGGTATCTACAAATAGTTACCAGTGATTTAGATGCAACGTCAGGGGAATTATTTTTCTAAAGGTTTGGCTTTAATTCTTCTGCTTTTTGACTTGATTAAATGTAACAGGGATAATGAAATCATGATCCCAGCATTTTAAGATTACTGGTTTAGATTTAAATTTAGAATTTAAATCCAAAAATTCATTATTACATTCAACAAATCTTTATTAAGCACTTATTCTAAGTCAGGCCTTGTTCTTGTACTTCCAAGACAAAGCATGGTCCCTTATGGAGCTTCCACACAGGTGGCAAATGCAGCAGAGGAGTCCCCTTCACACAGTGGCAGGTGACCGCCATTGAGTACTCACTACATGTCCAGCACAGTTTACATGGTTTGTATGCCCTGACTCCTCACATTCTCACAATAGTTCTATGGGGTAGGCACTATAATCATCTATATCTTACAGGTGTAAAGACTGAGGCATAGAGGCATGCATTACGGTGCCCGAAGTTACATACCTGGTGAGTGTCAGCCAGGAGTGGAATCCAGACAGTCTGCCTCCTGAGCCACAATGAATTTCAATAATCAAATCTCATAAAACATTGGAAACTTTTAAGTATTCCAGGAGCTAAAGAGGAGAGGGCCGTAGTACTACTAAGCATATTTGAAGGGGAAACTACCACAGTAAGATGTCTAGCTTCCTGAGACAGGGACTGTTAAGATGGCATCTTAACAGGAGGCATGAACTAGGTGAAAAGGGGCTGGAGGAGTATTTTATTTTATTTTATTTTATTTCATTTTATTTATTTTGAGACAGTCTCACTCTGTTGCCCAGGCTGCAGTGCAGTGGCACGATCTCAGCTCACTGCAACCTCCACCTCCCAGATTCAAGAGATTCAAGAGCCTCAGACTCCTAAGTAGCTAGGATTACAGGGGCCCACCACCATGCCTGGCTAATTTTCATATTTTTAGTAGAGAGGGGGTTTCACCATGATGGCCAGGCTAATCTCGAACTCCTGACCTCAGGTGATCCGCCTGCCTCAGCCTCCGAAAGTGCTGGGGTTATTAACCCCTCTCAGGGTAGCCTGGAAAAGCAAAGGAGAGCCTTTTGATGGGAAAGAACAAGAGATTCAAGAAACTCATCCCCCCAAAAACTGAAACAGAATAGTGTTTTTATTTCTGATTCCAGTTTAGAAAGCATTTTCACATTTGCTCCCCTAGTTAATGCTTACAAACACCCAGTGTAGGTTGAGAGACCTAAACTAAATTTTACTAAAGCCACAGTGACGGGAAGGGGTCAGGCTGGAACCCAAACCCGGGTTTCTAAATTTCAGTTCCCATGGCCAATCTACCAAACCACGAGGCTCAGCAGTCCCAGGACAGAAAGGCACAAGTGACTCAAAGGTGCATATAAATCAGCAGTAACTGTGGCAATACTGGTGCCTAAGGAAATATATTTTATCTAGATGTAAAAATGGAAGTAGAATTCAAAATCAGAGCCAAGACACAACTACCCCATGAGAACTGACAGAGTTCAAACCTCAAATGAAACACTGGTGTGTTAGGATAGGGCCCCACAACTTCAGGATGGTGCAGAGAACTAGATAATGTTTCTGCAAAAAATAATAGTGTTAGAAGCAAAAGACTCAAGGGAGAAAGTCAAATAAATTTGGGTTCTTTTGAAGAAAACTATCAAAGGTTGCTTATCAGGAACATCCTAGGACAGACGATGATCAGCCTAGTGTTTTTCATCTCCCAGAAGGTAGAGAGTAGGAAGGATTTACACCAGCCTTCCAAACAATTCTCCATTTCTTGGAGAGAAAGAAAGACCCTAAGACCAAATACCTCAAACAACAAAACGTTAGATCATTCATGCTTGCCTCTGTAATTTTAATATGATCTTTCCTATTCCAGACAGACCTATTTATGTTTCACCTAGGCCAGTCTTAAAGTTATTTTGAAAAGTTTTAAGTGTGTGTCTTGATTGTCCTAATGAAGAGCTAGTCAAGGATCAAAATTAGGCAGAAAGACAAGATCCAGCAAAATAAAGCTGCAGATAATGCATAAGGGGGATAATTCACAGAAGGATAATTTAAAGTAGTCAAACTTTTTTTTACAGTAAGTATCAAAACAGTTTTATTATACTTAGTTGTCTAGCATCCATTCCCATCAGGGGCCACTTAACACAGCTACTAATGAGCAGGATCCCTCTAAGTCAATAAACACCTGCTACGGTTATGGGTGGAGACAAGGAGTAAATATTAGACTGTAAGCTCCCCTACTACATTATAAACTCTTGAGGACAGGAACAGTGTTACAATCTCCTCTATGCACATTGTAGCACCCAGCATAGGATGCTAGCACATCAAAGAGGATAAACAAATGTTTATAACTTGTCATTGTGGTGTCTTTCTTCTTCTCTCTTCCTCCTACTTACCTTTTCATTGTCATTACTCCATCACTGTAAAATAATATGTCTCTCTCCTGCCCTGTTTTTCTTGTCTTCAGTGCTTGCCTTAGTGCCTGACAGTCGATCCACAGGCAGCATTTAACCTTGCCAATGGCAAGCAGAACTAAGTGAGACAGAAATAAATATTTCTCGACTCTCCCAGATGTTAAACCCTCATGCAGAATGATGAGAAAGATTGTAAAATCATTTCCCCAGGAGGTTTCTGAAAACACAGAATACCTAGAATGATTCAGGGGTAAAGATCTACCTTGACACATAGTTTAACATTCTTTAAACGTATATATACATACACACATGCACACAAACACATGTTTTCCTCATTATAAAAGTGATTCATGTTTGTTGCAGAAAATTTGTACAGCTAGGGAAGAATAAAGAAGAAAATAATCACTACTCATAATCACACTGTCTAAAAACAGCTACAATTGATATTTTTCTAATTTTTCTTGTATTTCTTTCTAATTTTTTCTATGGCTCTACTCACATTCATTCATTCATTCAACAAATTTTCATTAGATGCCTACCAACATTCTATGAAGAAACAAACAATAAACAATCATCGTAATAAAAATTTAGTATGGTAGAGGGTATGAAGTACATGGAAAAAATAGTGCAGATTAAGCAAGGTGGTCAGAGATTTGGGGACAGAGGGGAGGGGGTTGAAATTTTAAATGCAGTAATCAGGAGAGGCTTTATTGAAAAAGTGACATTGGAACAAAAGCATGATTGGGATTATTTTGAATAGACTGCTATGCAATTTGCTTTGATCATAGCATTATTCTTTTAAACATGCATATTTAATAGTTGCACAACATTCTATCTTATGAATTAGCATAATTTTATTTAACCATAAAATTAGACAATTTATATTTATTTTTCTGTGATATACATTCTTAAATATAAGATCTGATGAAACTCTGTTCAAGTTATGTAATTAACAGAATAAAACTAAGATTTAGCTCAGAAAATAGGAGGCAGCATCAAGGTAAGAAACTGTTAATTTTTTGTTAAATATGTTGGAATGTTTTTCCCACTCATTATTTTTACTATGTTTATGATATGTTTTTAAAATAACATATATTAGGAGTTTGGTTAGAATATATATTCATTGTCGAAATTTTGGAAAACAGAAAAACAAAAGAACATTTAATATGCTCATATCTCTTAGAATCATATTTTGGCAGTTTTGTCAAAACATACTCTTAAAATTCACATTATATTAAACATATTGTGTTATAACAATTTCCATTTAATTATATGTGAACACTTTCTAAGTATTTTAAGTATTTTATTTGTAAGATTACATATATATTTTAAGTATTTTTTAAAGTATTATTTTACAACCTAATTTGTAACAAATGTATAATTTTTGGCCATTCTATAAACTATCCCTATTTTATAAACTGAATTGTCTCATTTATCACCATTATAAAATCCTTTCACATACATCATTGCACACAATCTTTATTCCCTTATATAATAAAGATGTAAATCTGTCATATATGTTACAAATATTTTTCCTAGTTTGCTGTTTTCATTTTAGTTTTATTTATGTTATTTTTTGACTTAAAGAAATTAAATCTATCAATCCTTTCCTTAAGGGATTATTCCCTTGTCTCTGTGTTTCAAAAGACCTTTAGCACCCTGAGGTTGTTTTTTATTGTTTTGTTTTGTTTAACTCTTTACCCTGGTGGGATTTATTTTGGCCTATGGTATGACATTTAGTGAACCAGCTTTATTTGTTTTGGAATAGTTGTGGCTTGGTGAACCTTCAATAGGCCTTTCTTTTCTTTATTTTGTTATTCTGTCACTCAGGAATGATCTGACTACTCCTTGAAACCATTTGTAACAGTGAAAGTGGTACTTCTGTTAACATTCCCTACTTGGGCATAAGAAACTATGCCCAACCCATCAGAAAACTGATAGATGAAATAAGAAATGAATTGTTTCAAGGAAAAGAAATAAGTACATATAATTTAAAAATTTTAATGAGACATGTTAGGAAAATATCTAAATGCATAATTCCAGAAAAAGCTGTTTAAATATAACCCTTAACTTCAAAACACTGTTTCATAGCTCTGTTGAAAGATAAACTAAGGCACATTAAAATTTCAAAGAGTTTATTTGAGCAAACAGTGATTCATGAATCAGGCAGCACCAAACCACAAGCAGTTTGAGTTGTTCCAGAGGTGGCTGAAAGGAAAGTTTTTATAGGGTGAATGTGGAAGCAAAGCAATTATTTTATTGTTTAATGTTTGCACAATGGCCTTATTTGGACTAGTCTAGTGAGTCATTCATAACAGTACAACTAATGCCCTGTTGGCTGCCTGTGATTGGCTGAGCTTAAGTTTTATTTTCTTTTAAATTAGCCACTTACAGGAAATGAATCTAAGTTTTGGTTTGCTTACATAGGAATACAGGGTGTTACAGCCACCTCAGTTTAATGGACTCCCATTTAATTGTTTTAGCAGCTTCTTAAGAATTGTACAAACTAGATTCACAAACTGTGGAACATTGGTGTTCCAATTAGCACTTACATAATATATTAATGAGTGCTTGTTCATTGCTCATAATAATACAAACAACATAATAACAAGACATGTCATTTCATGGGTACTTACCACATGAAAGGCATTTTGCCAAGCACCTCAAATGTGGTATTTTATTTAATTCTCACAGTACTCCAGAAAGGAAATACTATTACTATCCTGCTTTTACAGATGAGGAAATAAAGGCTTAGCAGAGTGGAAGAAAACTTAACTACTGTGAAGAGGACTTTTCAACTTCTTCTCAGCAAAATTTATACAGTGCACTAGTGAAAACAAGAATAGGGGTAAAGTCTTGGTTGGATACATCTTATAGTTTAAGTCATACCTGACTAGTAACAACTATATTTGATAATGATTTGTAGTTTATAAAGCACATTGACCCAACATAGTTGATGCTCAAAGCGTAACCCTTTGAAGGAGGCATGGTCTGAGTCACTGCCATTTGGATAGATGAGAAAGCAGAGGAGGTACTAAGAGGTAAAGTAGCAGAGCTGAGACTTAAAACCACATCTTCTAATTCTGCCATCAGTTCTTCCCCTAGTGTTCCACAGTGCAGGTTTGGGGTATTTCCCTTTTGAAATTTGTACAATCCAAATCTCAGACTCTCATGACTTGTTATTGTTACCGGCATTATCTGACCATCTCTTTTTAGCAACTAACATGATGTATTCTAAATTATTACTGTAATGATCTCTGCCAGCTGATACTTTATTACACATATTGAACATGAACTATTATAGGTGCTCTTTTATCTAATCCATATTTTAGTGTAAGAGTTACATAATTTGAACTTTTCTTGTTTAATATGTCTCTTGAGAAGATATAAAATTACCAGAGCGAATTATACATAAAGAATTGCAGTGACTGGCACAGGAATCTTGGCAGCTTCTCTGCATTCCCATCAGTGGGGACACCACACTAAGGAGAATGGCCAACGCCATAGCACTGTAGGGGGCATGATCTGTGGGAAAGCTCAAATCCCTGGACAGATTTTCCACACTTTCTAGGTGTTAATGTGGAGGCTTCCCATGACTCAGAAAAACTAAAAGGACAGAATAAGTTCTGGTACTTAAGTCTTCTCCAGACTTGGAAACTACTGCAGTTCTGTGTTTAAGTTTTGGTGCTGAGGTTAAGTTTTGATACTCACTAGAAGCCTTCCTCAGACCAGGAAACAATGGCAGAGCAGTGAGATAGTTCCAGTACCATGTTTTAGTTTTGGTACTCACTATACATCCTCCCCCAAATGGGAAGAAACAGCAGCCTGTAGATTAAGTTTCAACACTAAGTAGTGAAGGTCTAACTGCACCAAATAACACTTGGGCAGAAGCTGGAAGAGGTGGCCATCTCTTCAAATGTGCAGGTACCAATGTAAAGACACAAGGAATGTGAAAACTCAGGGAAATATGACATCACCAAAAGAAACCAACAAAGCTCCAGTAATTGAACCAGAAAAGTTGAAAACCTATTAAATGTCTGACAATGAATTCAGAATAATCCTCTCAAGGAATTTCAGGGATCATAAGAAAATACAGGTAGAATATTAAATGAGATTTGGAAAACAATATAGGAATAAAATGAGAGATTTGACAAATAGAAACAATTTTTAAAAACCAAATAGAAAATCTAGAAATAAGGAATATAATAACTGAACTGAAAAACTCATTGGAAAGCCTCAGCAGCAGGCTTGACCAAACAGGAGAAAGAATCAATGAACTCAAAGGTAGAGGATATGAAATTTCCCAATTAGAGGGGGAAAAAAATTAGATGACATCATTGAGTGAACTAACATTTGCATAATAGAAAGTCTCAAAGGGGATGAGAGAGAAAAATGCATAGAAAGCATATTCAAGAAAATAACAGCTGAAAATTCCCCAAATCTGTAGAAAGAATATAAGACCTAGGTGCAGTAAGCTCCGAGATCACCAATCAAATTCAATCCAAAGAGGAATTACCCAAGACACATAATAATCAAATTATCAAAAATCAAAGACAATGAGCCAGGCATGGTGGTGAATGCCTGTAGTCCCAGCTACTTAGAAGGCTGAAGGGAAAACATCCCCTGAGCCTGGAAGCTTGATTTCAGCCTGAGCAGCATAGTAAAACCTGTCCCTAAACCAAATTGTCTTTTAAAATATCAAAGACAAAGAATACTGAAAGCATCAAGACAAAAGAAACATATCATATTCAACAAAGCCCCTGGACAGCTTTTCCAGATTTCTCAGCAGAATCCTTGCAGGGCAGGAGAGAGTGGGATGATATATTCAAAGTGCTAAAAGAAAAAAAAAATGACAGCCAAGGATACTGTACCCCAAAAAGATATCTTTTAAACATGAAGGAGTGATACAGACTTTCCCAGATGAACAAAAGCTGAGGGAGTTCATCAATACCAGCTCTTCTTATAAGAAATACTAAAGGGAATTCTGAAACAAAAGAATACTAATGGGCAGCAAGGAAATATCTGAACGTATAAAAAAATTACTCATGGCCGGGCGTGGTGGCTCAAGCCTGTAATCCCAGCACTTTGGGAGGCCGAGACAGGCGGATCACGAGGTCAAGAGATTGAGAACATACTGGCTAACACGGTGAAACCCCATCTCTACTAAAAAATACAAAAAACTAGCCAGGCGAGGTGGCGGGCGCCTGTAGTCCCAGCTACTCGGGAGGCTGAGGGGTAAACCCGGGAGGCGGAGCTTGCAGTGAACTGAGATCCAGCCACTGCACTCCAGCCTGGGTGACAGAGCGAGACTCTGTCTCAAAAAAAAAAAAAAAAATCACTCATAAAAGTATATAGACAAATTCCGAATAACACAGTAATTGTGGCATGTAAACTACTTCTATTTTTAGTGTGAAGACTAAAGAACAATACTATCAAATACAATAGTAACTGTAACAATTGGTTAAGAAATAGACAATGTAAAAATATGTAAAAAAAAAGAAATCAGAAATTCAAAATGTGGGGGTGGGGAATGGTGTTAAAGTGTAGAGGTTTTTTATTTCTTTGTGCTCAAAGTTATCAGTTTAAAACAATTTGTTATGAAATATTTTTCAAAAGTCTCACAGTAACTGCAAACCAAATGCCTATAATACATACCCTAAAAATAAACAGCATGACACCAAAAGACACTACTAAAGAAAACCACATGAACACAAAGGAAGAGTAACTGAAGAAAAGAAGAAAAAATGATCCTCAAAACAACCAGATAATACATAAAAAAAATGCAGTAGTATGCTGGCAGGAGTGTAAATTAGTTCAACCATTGTGGAAAATGGTGTGGTGATTCCTCAAAGACCTAAAGACAAAATTGCCATTCAACCCAGCAATCCCTTTACTGGTTATATACCCAAAGGCATATAAATCTTTCTATTATAAAGACACGTGCACGTATATGTTCACTACAGCACCGTTCACAATAGCAAAGACATGGAATCAACCCAAATGCCCATCAGTGATAGACTGGATAAAGAAAATGTAGTACATATACACCACGAAATACTACATAGCCATAGAAAAGAATGAGATCATGTCCTTTGCAGGGACATGGATGGAGCTGGGGGCCATTATCCTTAGCAAACTAATGCAGGAACAGAAAACCAAATATTATATGTTCTCACTTATAAGAGGGAGCTAAATGATGAGAATGCATGGACACATAGAGGGCAATAATACATACCGGGGCCTATCGGAGGGTGGCGGGTGAGTGAATATGTGTATGTACCCAACATTGGAGCACCAAAATATATTAAACAAATATGAATAGACCTAAAGGGATAGATAGACTATAGTACAATAAATAATAGTAAGGGACTTCAGAACCCCACTTTCAGCAATAGAACATCCAGACAGAAAATCAACGAACATTGGAGTTAAACTGCAATCTAGACCAAAGGAAACTTATAGACATTTACGGAGCATTCCATCCAACAGCTGCAGAATATACATTCTTCTCAACAACACATGGAATATTCTCTAGGACAGACCATGTGTGAGGTCTAAATAAGTTTTAACAAACTTTTAAAAGTAGAAATAATGTCAAGTATCTTTTCTGACCACAATGGAATAAAACTAGAAATTTATAACAGATAAAACATTAGCAACTATATAAATATGTGGAAATTAAACATCATGCTCCTAAACAAAAAATAGGTCAATGAAAAAATTAAAAAGGAAATTTAAAAATTCTTGAGACAAATGAAAATGAAAACACAACATACCAAAACGTATGGGACACAGCAAAAACAGCTCTAAAAGGGCAGTTTATACCAATTAATGCCTACATCAAAAAAGTAGAAAGATCTTAAATAAATAACATAACTTCATACCTCATGGAACTAGAAAAACAAGAACACACAAAACCCAAAATTAGTAGAAGGAAATAACTAAAAAAGATCAGAAGATAAATAAATGAAAGAGATTTTAAATACAAAAATTAACCAAATAGTTGTGTTTTTGAAAAGATAAAATTGACAAACATTTAGCTAGACTAAGAAAAAAAGAGAGTACTCAAATAAAACCAGAAATGAAAAAGGAGACATTACAATTGCTACCACAGAAATATAAAGGATCACAGGAGACCATTATGAGTAATTATATGCCAACAAACTGGAAAATCTAGAAGAAATTGATGGGTTTCTGGACACATAGAATCTAACAAAATTGAATCAAGAAGAAATAGAAAACTTGAAGAGAACAATAACAAGTAATGAGATTGAAGCAGTAATAAAGACTCTTCCATCAAAGAAAAGCCCAGGATCTGATCGATTTGCTTTAAATATTTGGTAGGATTTCTGCTAAATTCTACCAAACATTTAAAGAACTAGTACTAAATTTTCTCAAACTCTTTCAGAAAACTGAAGAGGAGAGAATACTTCCAAACTCATTCTATAAGGACCTTTTACACTCTTGACCAGTAATATACGGGAATTTCCATTACCACATTCAAGTCAATGTTTGGCAGAGTCCATCTTTTTTATTTTATCCATTCTGCCAGGTGGGAAGTAGTATCATATTGTGGTCATTTCCTATACTTTCAAATGAAAAACTAAAAATGGTTAATAGTGATTGTTGCTTGTACATGCCTGGAATATCTTTTTTTTTTTTTTTTTTTTGAGACAGAGGCTTGCTCTGTTGCCCAGACTGGAGTGCAGTGGCACGATCGTAATATCTTTAAAAGGTCACACAAAGATCTAAACATGCTGGTTTTCCTTTGGTGAGACCCTGTTTGACTGGGACACAGGTGATGGAGGTAGACTCTTCACCCTGAAATCATTAGTTACTTTTGACTATTGAACCATGTTGTTATTATCTTACTTATTGAAAAAAACAAAATAAAGTTATTTTCTAAATCACTCAATTACTCACTGGGTCATGAACCTCCGACCTGCTCCTAGCTTAGACAGGGCATATGAGTTGGGGTATTCTGAGTGGGGAGAAGGCACATGTCTTCATTCATTCAGGCTACTATAAAAAAATGTTCTATATGCCATCCACTGGGTGGCTTATAAACAAATTTATTTCTCACAGTTCTTGGGGCTGGGAAGTCTGAGATCAAGAAACCAGCACATTCTGTGTCTGGTGAGGACTCACTTTCTGGTTCATAGAAGGCACCTTTCTCTCATAGTAGAAGGGACAAGGGAGCTCTCTGGAGTTTCTTTATAACAGTACTAATGTCAAGTAGCTGGGAGGCTGAGGCAGGAGAAAAATGTGAACCTGGGAGGCGGAGCTTGCAGTGAGCCGAGATTATGCCACTGCACTCCAGCCTGGGCGATAGAGTGAGACTCCATTTCCAAAAAAAAAAAATTATAGGAGGACAGAAGTACAAATGAACCTGAAGGGACTAAAGGTTTCAGCAGGTCTGGTTCCTTCTAAAGTGTCCAGGGAAAAATTGTTCATTCCTTGCTTCTTCCAGCATCTGGAGGCTGCTGCAATGCTGCAATTTCTGGGTTTCTTAGTTCACAGCAGCAGCACTTTGATCTCTGCTTCCTTCCTCATATCACCTCTCTTCCTCAGTACTATCAACCCTCTCCCTCTGCCTGTGTCTTACAAAGAAATTCATGATTACACCAATAGGCCCATCCAATAATCTATAATAGGATTATCTCTCTACCTCATAATCCTGAATAACACCAAAATATCTTTTGCTATGTAAATTAACATATTCACAGGGTCCAGCAGTTAGGAAGTGGACATCTTGGGTAAGCCATCTCAGCCTACCATACCATCTGTTCTTATTTTGTTAATACTTGTGAGAGGTGAAGCCAGCTGGACTTCCTGGGTCTAATGGGGACTTGGAGAACTTTTCTGTCTAGTTAGAGGATTGTCAACGCGCCAATCAGTGCTCTGTGTCTAGTTAAGGATTGTAAATGCACCAATCAGCACTCTGGAAAAACACACCAATCAGCACTCTGTAAAATGGACCAATCAGCAGATGTGGGCGGGGACAAATAAGGGAATAAAAACTGGCCACCCTAGCCACCAGCCGCAACCTGCTCAGGTCCCTTTCCACTCTGTGGACACTGTGTTCTTTCATTCTTCACAGTGAATCTTGCTGCTGCTCACTCTTTGTGTCTGTGCCAACTTTAAGAGCTGTAACACTCATCGTGAAGGTGCGCAGCTTCACTCTCGAAGTCAGTGAGACCAAGAACCCAACGGAACACACTTTCAACTCCGGACACACTTTCAAAAAGCAATAATGGATGTTGAATTTTATTAATGCCTTTCTGGCATCTAAACATGATTATATCATAATAAAATTATTTTTTGCATTAGATTTATTAATATGGTGAAGTACCGGTTTTCTAGTGGTGAAAGATCCTTGCATACCTAGTATAAATTTGGTCATGGTACATTATAATTTGGTTATGCTGATGGATTCTCTTAGCTACTATTTGGAACATTTAAGAATTTTGCGTTGATATTCAAACAAGTGAGATAAAGCTTTAGCTTTCTAGAGTACACTCACAGGCATATTTTCTTTCTCTCATTACTTTGCCAAGCTTTGGTGTAAATATTATGCTTATTTCACAAAAAGTTTTTTGGGAAGGTTTTCTTATATTTTTATATTTCAGGATAATTTAAGTAACATTTAAATAATCTATTTCCTAAGGTTTGGTAGAAATCCCCTGTGAAACTACTTGGGTTTAGACCAATTTGTAGGGTTTAGATATTTGACAACTTGCTCAATTTCTATCATTAAAATTGGTCCCTTAAGCCTTTCATCAAAGTTTTAAAATTTACTTTCAAGGAATACACCAAAATGATTTTAATAACTTGCTATGAATCTGTTTTCCCCCTTCATGATAATTTATTTTCTGTGTTTATACTTTTTTCTTTTTCTTTTTTTTTTCTGTTTTTTTCAGACAGAGTCTCACTCTGTCCAGGCTGGAGTTCAATGGTGTAATCTAGGCTCACTGCAACCTCTGCCTCCTGGGTTCAAGCAATACTCCTGCCTAAGCCTCCTGAGTAGCTGGGACTACAGGCGCCCGTCACCACACCCAACTCATTTTTGTATTTTTAGTAGAGGTGTGGTTTCGCCTTATTGGCCAGGCTGGTCTCGAACTCCTGACCTGAGGAGGTCCTCCTGCCTCAGCCTCCTAAAGTGCTGAGATTACAGGTGTGAGCCACCACACCCAGCCCTCTAGTTCTGCTCTTATATTATTTGAGTGTACTAACTTTTTTTAATGTTTACTTAATGTCATTTTTTTGGTAATACCAATCAATATTATGACTTTTTCTCTGAGTATTATGTAAGTTTGGTAATATAAATTTTTAGCATAATTTAATATTTATATATTGTATCCTTAAAGAAATATAATTTTATTAATTTTGATATAAGATTTCCATCTGTTTTTCAACTTTTATTTTTTACTTTTTATTTTGAAATAATTCCAAACTTATAGAAAAGTTGAGAATAATTGGGATTACCAAGAATGTTAAAATTGTGTCATATTTGCTTTATCATTCCCTTTTTCCATGTATAGATAAGTAGAATTTGTGTGTGTGTGCACCTTTTTAAAGTAGGTAGCATACATAATGCCCTTGTAATCCTTTTACTTCCATAGGCATGTCCTCATAATAAATATTCTCTTACATTTCCACAGAATGGTGATATTAGCCTCATTTTAAAAGTGAGGAAACTGAAGTATAGAAACTCACCTCTCCCGGAATCCTCCATCCCTGTTACACAGTTAGAAATGTATGTGTGTTCTTCATCTTTTTTTTGTCTTTCTTACTTTCTATTTTGAGATAGCTGTATATTCATATACACAACTGTGAGAAATAATACAGAGAAATTCTGAATACCCTTCACCCAATCTCACCTAATAATAACATTCTGCATAACCATAGTATAATATCATCACCAAGAAACTGACATTGATATAATCTTCCAAACTTATTTAGATTTCACAGCTTTACATGTACTCTGGAGTGTGTATTTATGTACAGTTCTCTGCAAAATTTTTAAATGCTGATAAAATACACATAATATAAAATTTACCATTTTAAACCATTTTTAAGTGTAATTCAGCAGGCTTAAGTATTCACATTGTTGTGCTACTGTCACCATTATCCAGTCACAGAAATTTTTTAAAATTGCAAACTCTGTACTAATAAACACTAACTCCCCATTTCTCCCTTCACAGCCCCGGGCAACCACCATCCTGTTTTCTGTCCCTATGAATTTGACTATTCTAGGTACCTCATATAAGTGGAATCATTCAGTATTTGCCTCTTTATGATTGGCTTATTTCACTTAGTATAATGACCTTGAGCTTCGTCTATGTTGTAGCATGTGTCAGAATTCCCATCCTATTTTTTTAAAAAAAGTAAGTTTATGAGTACATATGCAGGTTTGTTACATAGGTAAAGTGTGTCCAAGGCAGGTCTGGTAGTAATAAATTCCCTCAGCATTTGCTTGTCTGAAAAGATTCTTATTCCTCTTTCACTTATGAAGGTTTTGCCAGATATAAATTTCTGGGTTGGAATGTCTTTTCTTTAAGAATGTTAAATTTTGGGAACCAATCTCTTCTGACTTGTAAGATTTCCACTGAGATGTGTGCTGTTAGTCTGATGAGTGATACTATGGAATACTATGGAATACCTTGTAAGTGATCTGTCCTTTCTATCTGCCTTTAACATTATTTCTTCTATTTCAACCTTGGAGAATTTGATGATTATGTGTCTTGGGGATCTTCTCATGGAGTAGCTTACTGGGGTTCTCTGCATTTGCTGAATTTGTATGTTGGCTTGTCTAGCTAGGTTCAGGAAGTTCTCATGGATGATACCCTGAAATATGTTTTCCAAATTGGTTCCATTCTCCTCATCTCTTTCAGGTCACCAATCAGTCATAGATTCAGTCTCTTTATATAATCTCATAGTTGTTGGATATTTTGTTAATTCTTTTTTATTCTTTTATCTGTTTTCTTGTTTGCCTGTCTTCTTTTTTTCTTTTTCTTCTTCTTTCTTTTCTTTTTCTTCCCTCCTCCTCCTCCTCCTCCTCCTTCTTCTTCTCCTTCTCCTTCTCCTTCTTTTCCTTCTTCTCCTTCTCCTTCTTCTCCTTTTTTTTTTTTTGCAACAGAGTCTTACTCTGTTGCCCAGGCTAGAGTGCAGTGACATGATTTCAGCTCACTGCAACCTCCACCTTCTGGGTTCAAGCAATTCTCTTGCCTCAGCTTTCTAAGTAGCTGTCATTACAGGTGCATACCACCATGCCCAGCTAATTTTTGTGTTCTTAGTAGAGACAGGGTTTCATCATGTTGAACAGGCTGGTCTCGAACTCCTGACCTCAAGTGATCCACCCACCTCAGCCTCCCAAAGTGCTGGGATTACAAGTGTGAACCACCATGGCTTGTCTACCTGTCTTATTTCAGAAAGACAGTTTTCAAGCTCGGAGATTCTTTATTCTGCTTGGTTTATTCTGCTATTTATACTTGTAACTGTATAGTGAAATTATTTTATTGTGTTTTTCAGTTCTAGAAGTTCACTTACATTCTTCTTTATACTGGCTATTTTGTCTGTCAGCTGAAATATTTTATCATAACTTTTAGCTTCCTTGCATTAGGTTACAACGCGTTCCTTTAACTCAGGAAAGTTCATTATTATCCATATTCTGAATTCTACTTCTGTCACTTTAGCTATCTCAGCCTCAGCCCAGTTTTAAACCCTTGCTGGAGAGGTGATGTGGTCATTTGGAGGAAATAGGGCACTCTAGGTTTTTGAGTTTTCAGAATTCTTGCGCTGAATCTTTCTCATCTTTGTGGACTTATCTACCATCAATCTTTGAGGTTGCTGACCTTCGGATGGGATTTTCATTTTCTTTTAACTGTCTGGCCACTTTTCCATAGGGCTGCTGTGGTTTGCTGGGGTCTGCTGCAATCCCTAGTTACCTCAGATTTTCCAGTACCTGGAAGTATCACCAGTGAAGGCTGCAAAACAGCAGATGGCAGCCTGCCCCTTCCTCTGTGAGCTCTGTCTCAGGGAGGTATGGACCTGTTGCCAACCTGAACACATCTGTAGGAGGTGGCTAGAGACCCCAGTGGGGAGGTCTCACCCAGTCAGGAGGAATGGGATCAGAGACCTGCTTAAAGTCACAGTATGGCCATGCTTTCATAGAATAGCTGTGCTGTGCAGAGATACTGCTTCCGCCCCTACTTGGTTTGGGCTCTCCAAAGTCTGGAGGCTGGAACAGCTAAGTTGCCCAAACAGCAAAGATGGCAGCCCACCCCTCCTTCTCAAAGCTCTGTCCCGGGAAGTTTTCAAATCTCTGTTGGCCAGAGAACACTGGCAGGGGTGGCTGGAGGGCCCAGGTGAGAGGTCCTATCCAGTGATGAGGAATGAATCAGGGACCCACTTAAAGAAGCATTCTGGCCGTGTTTTGGTAGAGCAGTTGTGCTGTGCTGGGGGATCCCTTCCACCTGGGGTCAGTTTGAACTCTCAAAAGCCCACAAGCTGGAATGGCGGTTGCCCAAACAGCTAAAGTGGTCCACCCCTCCAACTGGGAATTCTGTCCTGAGGGTAATTCAAATCTCTGTCAGCTGGAGGATACCAGTAAGGGTACATGGAGGCCCCATTTGGGAGGTTTCACCCAGTTGGAGGAGAAATGGGATTAGGAACCTTTTTAAAGACACAGTCTGGCCACATTTTCATAGAGCAGCCACGCTACGCTGGAGTATTTCTTCTGTCCCGGTCAGCATAGGCTCCCCAAAGCCCACGGACTGGATTGGCTTAGTCGCCCAAACAGTAAAAATGGTGGTCCGTCCCTCCCTCTGGGAACTGCATCCCAGGAAGAATTAAAATCTCTGTCAGTGAGACAACACCAGCAGGGGTGACTGGAGGCCCTGGTTGGGAGGTCACACCCAGTAAGGAAGAATGGATTGGGGACCCACTTAAAGAAACAGTCTAGCCACATGGTAGAGCAGCTGTGCTGTGCTGGGTCAATATTGTTGCCAGTGGTTGGCTGGAATTCCAAGCCAGTGGGTCTTATCCTGTGAGGCACTGTGGAAGTGGGGCCTGCCAAGTGTTGCTGCTCAGTACCCTGGATTCAGTCCCCTTCCTTGGGGCATGTATGGAGGTCCAACCTCCTGCCTTGCTGGAGTTGCAGTCACTTTTGCTGGGAAGCCCAGAGCTGGAGTAGGTAAAGCTCCTGGGCCAATGTGCATGCCTGAGTGGCTGCTCTGCTGAGACTCCATGTAGAAATGTATGTCAGACTGAAGGCCCTGGTGGAGTGAATTCACAAGGGGATCTCCTCACCCAAGGGTTGCAAAGGTCCAAGGGAGAAGTATGGTTTCCCAGGGTCACACATTCACTCACTGCTTCTTTGAGTGGGGAAGATTCCCTTGGTTCCATTTTGCTCCCAGGTGGGCCGTCATTTTGCCTTGCATTTCTTCATTCTCCACAGGTCAAGTTGTTTCCTTGATTTGTCTCCATGGGCCAAATACCTGGATGTTTCAGTTGAAAGTTCTATATTTACTCCCCCTTTTGTTCCTCTCCATGAGAACCACACACTGTAGCTACTTCTAGGTGGCCATCTTGGCCTAAACCCCTCCCTCTGTTTTTAGACTAAGTACTATTCCATTGTATATACACACTGCATTTTGTTTATCCATTCATATGTCAGTGGACACTTGGGTTGCTTCTACCTTTTAGCTATTGTGAATAATGCTGCTGTGAACATGAGTGTCCAAATATCTCTTTGAGTTCCTGCTTTCAATTCTCTTGAATATTAAAAAGATAGAAAAAAAAGAACAGCATTTTTCCTATTCTCAGTTGCTCAATACAACACTTCTAACACAGATGTGCGGGTTGGTTTTGTCTGATTTTCTTGCTGATCTTTTAAAATAGTTGCTAATGCATGTAATACATTGCAGGATGCAAATCACTTTCTCATATAATATGTCTTTTAGGTTGTTTTTTAACTTTAAATTCTGGAATACACGTGCAGAATGTGCAGGTTTGTTACATAGGTATACATATGCCATGGTGATTTGCTGCACCTATCAACCCATCATCTAGGTTTTAAGCCCCACATGCATTAGGTATTTGTCCTAATGCTCTCCCTCCCCTTGGCCCCAACCCTGACAGGCCCTGGTGTATGATGTTCCCCTCCCTGTATCCATGTGTTCTCATTGTTCAACTCCCATTTATGAATGAGAACATGCGGTGTTTGGTTTTCTGTTCCTGTGTTAGTTTGCTGAGAATGATGGTTTTCAGCTTCATTCATGTCCCTGCAAAGGATATTAACTCATTTTTATGGCTGTGTAGTATTCCATGGTGTATATTTAACACATTTCTTTATCCAGTCTATCATTAATGGGCATTTGGGTTGGTTCCAAGTCTTTGCTATTGTGAACAGTGCTGCAATAAACATATGTGTGCATGTGTCTTTACAGTAGAATGATTTATAATCCTTTGGGTATATACCCAGTAATGGGATTGCTGGGTCAAATGGTATTTCTGGTTCTAGATCCGTAAGGAATTGCCACACTATCTTCCACAATGGTTGAACTAATTTATGCTCCCACCAACAATGTAAAAGTGTTCCTATTTCTCCACAGCCTCACCAGCGTCTGTTGTTTCCTGACTTTTTAATAATCGCCATTCTGGCATGAGATGGTGTCTCATTGTGCTTTTGATTTACATATCTCTGATGACTAGTGATGGTGACCTTTTTTCACATGTTTTTTGACCACATATATGTCTTCTTTTGAGAAGTATCTGTTGTTCATATCCTTTGCCCACTTTTTGATGAGGTTGTTTGTTTTTTTCTTGTAAATTTGTTTAAGTTCCTTGTAGATTCTGGATATTAGCCCTTTGTCAGATGGATAGATTGCAAAAATATTCTCCCATTCTGTAGGTTGCCTGTTCACTCTGATGATAGTTTCTTTTGCTGTGCAGAAGCTCTTTAGTTTAATTAGATCCCATTTGTCAATTTTGGCTTTTGTTGCCATTGCTTTTGGTGTTTTAGTCATGAAGCCTTTTCCATGCCTATGTCCTGAATGGTATTGCCTAGGTTTTCTTCTAAGGTTTTTATGGTTTTAGGTGTTACATTTAAGTCTTTAATCCATCTTGATTTAAAATTTGCATAAGGTGTAAGGAAGGGGTCTAGTTTCAGTTTTCTTTCCTTTTTTTTTTTTTTTTTTTTTTAAATTTTTTTGAATGGAGTCTTGCTGTGTCACCCAGGTTGGAGTGCAGTGGCGCAATCTCGACTCACTGCCACCTCTGCCTCCTGGGTTCAAGTGATTCTCCTGCCTCAGCCTCCTGAGTAGCTGGGACTACAGGCACATGCCCCACACCTGGCTAATATTTTGTATTTTTAGTAGAGACAGGATTTCACCGTATTAGCCAGGATGGTCTCGATCTTCTGACCTCATGATCCACCTGCCTCAGCCTCCCAAAGTGCTGGGATTACAGGTATGAGCCACCACGCCCGGCCTCAGTTTTCTACATATGGCTAGCCAGTTTTCCCAGCACCTTTTATTAAATAGGGAATCCTTTCCCCATTGCTTAATTTGTCAGGTTTGTCAAAGATCAGATGATTGTAGATGTGTGGTGTTATTTCTGAGGCCTCTGTTCTGTTCCATTGGTGTATATATTTGTTTTGGTGCCAGTACTAGGCTGTTTGGTTACTGTAGACTTGTAGTATAGTTTGAAGTCAGGTAGCGTGATGCCTCCAGCTTTGTTTTTTCTTTTTTGCTTAAAATTGTCTTGGCTACATGGGCTCTTTTTTGGTTTAATATGAAATTTAATATAGTTTTTTCTAATTCTGCAAAGAAAGTCACTGGTAGCTTGATGGGAATAGCATTGAATCTATAAATTACTTTGGACAGTATGGCCATTTTCATAATATTGATTCTTCCTGTCCATCAGCATGGAATGGTATTCCATTTGTGTCCTCTCTTATTTCCTTGAGTAGTGGTTTGTAGTTCTCCTTGAAGAGATCCTTCATGTCCCTTGTAACTTGTATTCCTAGGTATTTTATTTTCTTTCTAGCAATTGTGAATGGGAGTTCACTCATGATTTGGCTCTCTGCCTGTTATTGGTGTATAGGAATGCTTGTGATTTTTGCACATAGATTTTGTATCCTGAGACTTTACTAAAGTTGCTTATCATCTTAAGGAGTTTCGGGGCTGAGACGATGGGGTTTTCTAAATATATAATCATGTCATCTGCAAACAGAGACTATTTGACTTCCTCTCTTACTATTTGAATACGCTTTATTTCTCTCTCTTGCCTGATTGCCCTGGACAGAACTCCCAATACTATGTTGAATAGGAGTGGTGAGAGAGGGCACCCTGATCTTGTGCTGGTTTTCAAAAGGAATGCTTCCAGCTTTTGCCCATGCATATGATGTTGGCTGTGGGTTTGTCATAAATAGCTCTTATTAATTTAAGATATGTTCCATCAATAGTTTATTGAGAGTTTTTAACATGAAGAGGTGTTGAATTTTATTGAAGGCCTTTTTTCCCATCTATTGAGATAATCATGTAGTTTTTGTCATAGGTTCTGTTTATGTTATGGATTATGTTTATTGATTTGCATATGTTGAACCAGCTTTATATCCCAGGGATGAAGTTGACTTAGTCATGGTGGATAAGCTTTTTGATGTACTGCTGGATTTGATTTGCCAGTATTTTATAGAGGATTTTCACATCGATGTTCATCAGGGATATTGGGCTGAAATTTCCCTTTTTTGTTGTGTCTCTGCCAGGTTTTGGTATCAGGATAATGCTGGCCTCATAAAATAAGTTAGAAAGAAGTACCTCCATTTCTATTGTTTAGAATAGTTTCAGAAGGAATGGTTCCAGCTCCTCTTTGTACCTCTAGTCGAATTTGGTTGTGAATCCGTCTGGTCCTGTGCTTTTTTTGGTTGGTAGTGTATTAATTACTGCCTCTATTTCAGAGCGTGTTATTGGTCTATTCAGGGATTTGACTTCTTCCTGGTTTAGTCTTCAGGGTGTGTATGTGTCCAGGAATTTATCCATTTCTTCTAGATTTTCTAGTTTATTTGTGTAGAGGTGTTTATAACATTCTCTGATAGTAGTTTGTATTTCTGTGGGATGAGTGCTGATATCCCCGTTATCATTTTTTACTGTCTCTATTTGATTCTTCTCTCTTTTCTTCTTTATTAGTCTAGCTAGCAGTTTATTTTGTTAATCTTTTCAAAAAACCAGCTCCTGGATTTAATGATTTTTTGAATGGTTTTTCATGTCTCTATCTTTTCCACTTCTGTTCTGATCTTAGTTATTTCTTGTCTTCTGCTAGTTTTTGAATTTGTTTACTCTTACTTCTCTAGTTCTTTTAATTTTGACATTTGAGTGTCAATTTCAGATCTTTCCAGCTTTCTGATGTGGGCATTTAGGGCTATAAATTTCCCTCTTAACACGGCTTTAGCTATGCCTCAGAGATTCTGGTACATTGTCTCTTTGTTCTTGTTAATTTCAAAGAACTTCTTTATTTCTGCCTTAATTTCATTATTTACCCAGTAGTCTTTCAGGAGCAGGTTGTTCAATTTCCATGTAGTTGTGTGGTTTTGAGTGAGTTTCTTAATCCTGAGCTCTAATTTGATTGCACTGTGGTCTGAGAGACAGTTTGTTATTATTTCTGTTCTTTTGCATTTTGCTAGGAGTGTTTTACTTCCAATTATGTGGTCAATTTTAGAATACATGCTTTGTGGTGTTGAGAAGAATGTATATTCTGTTGATTTGGGGTGGAGAATTCTGTAGCTGTCTATTAGGTCTGCTTGGTCCAGAGCTGAGTTCAAGCCCTGAATATCCTTATTAATTTTCTGCCTCACTGATCTAATATTGACAGTGGGGTGTTAAAGTCTCCCACTATTACTGTGTGGGAGTCTAAGTCTCTTTGTAGTTCTCTAAGAACTTGTTTTATGAATCTGGGTGCTCCTGTAGTGGATGTATATATATTTAGGATCGTTACCTCCTCTTGTTGAATTGATCCCTTTACTATTATATAATGCCCTTCATTGTCTTTTTTGATCTTTGTTGGTTTAAAGTCAGTTTTTATCAGCGACTGGGATTGCAACTCCTGCTTTTTTTTTCTTCTTTGCTTTCCATTTTCTTGGTAAATTTTCCTCCATCCCTTTATTTTGATCCTATGTGTGTCTTTGCATATGAGATGGGTCTCCTAAATACAACATATCAATGGGTCTTGACTCTTTATCCAATTTGCCAGTCTGTGTCTTTCAATTGGGGCATTTAGCCCATGTACATTTAAGGTTAATATTGTTATGTGTGAATTTGATCCTGTCATCATGATGCTAGCTGGTTACTTTGCCCGTTAGTTGATGCAGTTTCTTCACAGTGTCATTGGTCTTTATATTCTGCAGTGGCTGGTACCAATTTTTCCTTTCCATATTTAGTGCTTCCTTCAGGAGCTCTTGTCAGGTGGGCCTGGTGATGACAAAATCCCTCAGCATTTGCTGGTCTGTAAAGGATTTTATTTCTCCTTTGCTTATGAAGCTTAGTTTGGCTGGATATGAAATTCAGTGCTGAAAATTCTTTTCTTTAAGAATGTTAAATATTGACCACTACACTCTTCTGGCTTCTAGAGTTTCTGCAGAGAGATCTGATGTTAGTCTGACGGGCTTCCCTTTTTAGGTAACCTGACCTTTCTCTCTGGCTACCCTTAACATATTTCTCCTTTCTTTCAACCTTGGAGAATCTGATGATTATGCGTCTTGGGGTTGCTCTTCTCGAGGGGTATCTTAGTGGTGTTCTCTGTATTTCCTGAATTTAAATGTTGGCCTGTCTTGCTAAGTTTGGAAAGTTCTCCTGGATAATATCCTGAGGTGTGTTTTCCAAGTTGGTTCCATTCTCCCCATCACTTTCAGGTACACCAATCAATTGTAGGTTTGATCTTTTCACTTGGAGGCTTTGTTTCCCATATTTCTTAGAGGCTTTGTTCATTCCTTTTCATTCTTTTTTCTCTAATTTTGTCTTCCTGCCTTATTTCAGTAAGTTGATCTTCAGGCTCTGATATACTTTCTTTCACTTGATTGATTCAACGCTTGATACTTGTGTATGCCTCACGAAGTTTTCAGGCTGTGTTTCTCAGCTCCATCAGGTCATTCATTTTCCTGTCTAAACTGGTTATTCCATTTAGCAGTTCCTGCAACCTTTTATCAAGGTTCTTAGCTTCCTTGAATTGAGTTAAGAGATGCTACTTTACTTGAGTTAGGACATGCTACTTTAGCTCAGAGGAGTTTGTTATTACCCATCTGAAGCCTACTTCTGTCAATTCGTCAATCTCATTCTCTGTCCAGTTTCGTGCCCTCACTGGAGAGGAGTTGCAATAATTTGGAGGAGAAGAGGCATTCTGGTTTTTGGAATTTCCAGCGTTTTTGCACTGGTTTTTCCTCATCTTCGTGGATTTATCTACCTTTGATCTTTTAGGCTGATGATCTTTGGATGGAGTGTTTGTGTGGGGGTCCTTTTTGTTGATACTGATGTTGCTGCTTTCTGTTTGTTAGTTTTTCTTCTAACCGTCAGGAACCTCTACTGAAGGTCTGCTGGAGTTTGCTGGAGGTTCACTCCAGACTCTGTTCACCTGCGTATCACCAGTGGATGCTGCAGAATAGTAAGATTGCTGCCTGCTCCTTCCTCTGGAAGCTTCATCCCAGAGGAGCACCAGCCTGATGCCAGCTGGAGCTCTCCTGTATGAGGCGTCTATTGATCCCTGTTGGGAGGTCTCTACCAGTCAGGAGGCACAGGGGTCAGGGACCCACTTGACAAGGCAATTTATCCCTTAGCAGAGCTCAACTACTGTGCTGGGAGAATCCTCCTTGTCAGGATCAGTGGCTGTCTTCAGAGCCACCAGCCAAAAAAGTTTAAGTTCACTGAAGCTGCACCCACAGTCGCCCCTTCCCCTAGGCGTCTGTCCCAGGGAGATGGGAGTTTTATCTCCAAGTCCCTGACTGGGGCTGCTCCCTTTCTTTCAGAGATGCCCTGCCCAGTGAGGAGGAATCTAGAGCGGCAGTCTGGCCAGAGCAGCTTCAACACGCTGTTGTGAATTCCACCCAGTCCAAACCTCCCAGCCTCCTTAGCACTGTCAGAGGAAAACTGCCTACTCAAGCCTCAGTAATGGCAGACACCCCTCCCCCAACCATGCTTGATCATCCCAGGTTGACTTCAGGCTGCTGTGCTGTCATTTAGAATTTCAAGCCAGTGGTTCTTAGCCTGCTGGGCTCCACAGGAGTGGGACCTGCTGAGTGAGACCACTTGGCTCCCTGGCTTCAGCCCCCTTTCCAGGGAAGTGAATGGTTCTGTCTCCCTAGGGTTCCAGGCACCGCTAGGATATGAAACAAAACAAAACAAAACAAAACTGCAGCTAGCTCGGGTTCTGCCCAAACAGCCGCCCACTTTTGTGTTTGAAACCCAGGGCCCTGGTGATGTAAACACCCAAGGGAATCTCCTGGTCTGAGGACTGCAAAAATTGTGGGAAATGCGTAGTATCCAGGTCAGGTAGCAGTCCTTCATGGTTTCTCTTGGCTGGGGCAGGGAGGTCCCCCAGTTACTTGCACTTCCCAGGTGAGGTGACACCCCACCCTGCTTCTGCTCATCCTCTATGGGCTGCACCCACTGCCTAACAAGTCTCAATGAGATGAACTGGGTACCTCAGTTGCAAATGCAGAAATCACCTGCCTTCTGCATTGATCTCACTGGGAGCTGCAGACTGGAGCTGTTCTTATTCAGCCATCTACCCAGATCCCCTTGTTGTTTTTAACTACACACCAACCAAGCAATTGTGCAGCAAATATCAGTTAGGTGTCCCCTTATTTAATTCTACCTGTAGTATAACATCCCCCACTTTAGACATCAATCATATGTAGTAGGCTGTCACCTATCCTTCTGACCAACCATATAAATCAGAGTTCTCACAACCCCTCTTTGGGTTGCATTAATCAGATAGGGTGTCTCACAGAATTCAGAGCAACACTTTACTTACATTTACTTATTATTATAAAGTATATTATAAGGAATATAGATGAATACTCAGATGGAAGAGATGCATAGTGTGATGTATGGGAGAAGGGGCATGGAGATTCCATGCCCTCTCCAGGTGCCTCACTCTCCAGGAGCTGGCACATGTTCAGCTGTCTTGAAATTCTCCAAATCTAATCCTTTTGGGTTTTTACAGAAGTTTCATTATGTAGGCATGATTGATTAAATTGTTGACCATTGATTATCAGCCTAACCTTTAGCCCATTTCCCCTCAAAAGAGGATGGGAGGGTGAGGCTGAAAGTCTCAGTTTTCTAATCATGTGTGTTGGCCTATTAGCCATTTGCATATCTTGGCAGAGATGCCTATTCAAGTTCTTTGCCATTATTAAGTCAAGTTGTTTTATTGTCATTTTTTAGTTGTAGGAGTTCTTTATATATTCTAGATATTTACTCCTTATTAGATATATGATTTGCAATTGTTTTCTCCCATTCCATGGGTTAGCTTTTCACTCTTTTGATTATGTCCTTTGCAGAGAAATTTTACATTTTGATATAGTCCAATTTATTTTTTTTCTTTTGTGGTCTGCGGTTTTGGTGTCATATCCAAGAAATTATTGCCAAATCCAATGTCATAAGGATCTCCTCATATGTTGTCTTCTAAGAGTTTTATAATTTTAGGTTTTAATTTAGGTTTTTGATGCAGTTTTAGTTAATTTTTATATGTGATTTAAGGTAAAGGTCAAACTTTTTTCTTATGCATGTGTATATCCAGTTTTCCCAACACCATTTGTCAAAAAGACTGTACTTTCCCCATTGAATGGTCTTGGCACCTTTATAAAAATCATCTAACCATATGTGTGTGGGTTTATTTCTGGGCTCTCAATTCTAGAACATTGGTCCATATATCTGACTTTATGCCAGTACCACACTATTTTGATTATATAGCTTTGTAGTAAGTTTTGAAATCAGGAAATATGCAAACTCCAACTTCACTTTTTTTCTTCAGGATTGTATTTGTTATTCAGAGTCTGCTGATGTTTGAATGGTGGTGTCCTCTCCAAAGTTCATGTTGAAACTGAATCCCCAATGCAACAGTATTAAGAGATGTAGCCTTTGGAAGGTGACAAAGTCATGGGGGCTCTGCCCTCATGAATGGGATCAGTACCCTTATAGAAACGCTTAAGGTTCGAGGAAGTACTCTGTTGTCCATCCTTCCCTTCCACCATATGAAGACACAGTGTTCATCCCCCCTGCTGAAGGATGCAGCAGCAAGGTGCCATCTTGGAGGCAAACAGCAACCCTCACTCGACACCAAACCTGCCAGTGCCTTGACCTTGGACTTCCCAGCCTCCATTACTCTAAGAAATAAGTTTCTATTCTTTATAAATTATTCCAACTTAAACATTCTGATATAACAGCACAAAGGGACTAAGACAGAGTTCCTTAAAATTCCCTATGAATTTTAGGATAGGATTTTCTATTTCTGGAAAAAGATGTTATTGGGATTTTGATAGGGATTGCACTGAATTTGTAGAATGCTCTTGGTAGTATTGACCTCTTAACAATATTAAATCTTTCAATCCATTAACATGAGATGTCTTTCCATTTATTGGTTTCTTCTTTAATTTCTTTCAACATCATTTCGTAGTTTTCAGTGTACTCGTCCTTAGGAATAAACTTAACCAAGGAGGTTAAGGTTAAGTTTATTCCTAAGTACTTTCTTGATGTTATTGTAAATAGAATTGTTTTCTTAATTTCCTTTTGGATCATTCATTGTTATTTTATAGAAACACAACTGACTTTTTTCTTGTCAATTTTGCTTTCCAGAAGTTTGCTGAATTCATTTATTAGTTGAAGTTTTCCCTCCTCTTCAATATTTTGGAGGAGCTTGAGGAGGATTTTTAAAAATTCTTTTTAAAATATTTGGTAGAATTCAGTGAAGCCATCTGGTCCTGCTAAATTAATTTATTGCTTTTCCTGGAAACTTTAGGGTTTTCTGTTTATAAGATTATGTTATCTGTGAACAGAGACAATTTAACTTCTTCTTTTCTAATATAAATGCCTTTTATTTATTTTTCTTGCCCAATTGCACTGACTAGGACTTCCAGAACTATGTTGAATAGAAGTGGTAAGATTGGGCATTTTATGATTAAAACATTCAAACTAGGAATAGAAAAGAAATTAGAAAAACTGAAGTTTTTCTAATTTAAATGTTGTAATCATGAAAGGGTCTTCAATTTTGTCAAATGTTTTTCCTAATCAATTGAGATAATATGAAGATTTTCTTCATTAATGTGATGTATTAAACTAATATTTTTATTTGTTCTGTATGTTGAACCATCTTTGCTTTCCAAGAATTAATCTCCCTTGGTCAGAGTGTATAATTCTTTCAATGTACTATTACGTTCTGTTTGTTAGTATTTTGTTGAAGATTCTCATATCAGTATTCATCGAGGATATTGGTTTGTAGTTTTCTTTTCTTGTACTGTTTTTTCCTGACTTTGTGATTAGGCTAATGTTGCCTCAAAGAATGGAAGTTTTCCAATAGAATGAAAACTGCCTCAAATGAAAGTTTTCCCTCTTCTTTAATATTTTGGAAGAGCTTGAGGAGGATTGGTTTTAATTCTTTAAATACGTCATAGAGTTCACCAGTGAAGCCATCTGGTCCTGGGCTTTTCTTTGTTGCGATATTTTTCACTACTAATTTAATCTTTTTACTAGTTATAGATTTTCTAAAAGATTTTCTATTCTTTTATGATTGTCTTGGTAGGTTGTGCATTTCTAGGAATTTGTCCATTTCATCTAGGTCATCCAATTCGTTAGTTTACAATTGTCTGTGATATTCTTTTATAGTGCTTTATATTTCTGTAAAAATCCGTAGTAATGTCTTCTCTTTAATTTCTGATTTTAGTTATTTAAGTCTCGTTTCTTTTGCTTAGTCAACTAGCTAAATATTTGACAATTTTGTTAATCTTTTCAAAAAATCAACACTTAATTTCACTTATTTTTTCTGTTGTTTTTCTGTTCTTTATTTTGTCTAAGTTCTAATTTCTATTTCTCTTCTTATGCTAGATTTGGGTTTAGAGTGTTCTTTTTTCTAGTTAAGGGGTAAAGTTAGGTTGTCAATTAGAGATTATTCTTTTTCTATTTGAGCACTTTTAACTATATATTTTTCTTTCAGCACAGCTTTCACTGTATCCAATAATTCTGGTATACTGTGTTTTCATTTTCATTTGTGTCAAGGCATTTTGGAATTTCTCTTTTGATTTCTTCTTTGACATATTCATTGTTTCATTTTTACATGCTTGTGGATTTTTCATTTTTCAGTCTGCTATTGATTTCTGATTTCATTTCATTGTTATTGGAAAAAGTACTTCATATGATTTCAACTTTGTAAAAATTATGAACATTTAGTTTGTGGCCTAATGTGTGATCTATCTAAGGCTTAAGTCTAAGACCTGAAACCATAAAAACTCTAGAAGATAACATTGGAAAAACCCTTCTAGAAATTGGCTTAATTTTACCAGTGGTCTATCAGTTTTATTTCCCTTTTTGAAGAACCAGCTTTTTGTATCATTTATCCTTTCCATTTTTTTTTTTTTTGTTGTTGTTGTTGTTGTTTCAATTTCATTTAGTTCTGCTATGGTCTTTGTTATTTTTTTTTTATTCTGCTGGGTTTGGGTTTGGTTCATTCCTGTTTCTCTGGTTCATTGTGGTGTGACCTTAGATTGTAAATTTGTACTCTTTTTTAAAAACTTTATTTATTTGTTATTATACTTTAAGTTCTAAGGTACATGTGCACAATGTGCAGTCTTGTTACATATGTATACATGTGCCACGTTGGTGTGCTACACTCATTAACTCATCATTTACATTAGGTATATCTCCTAATGCTATCCCTCCCCTCTCCCTCCACCCCGCAACAGGCCATGGTGGGTGATGTTCCCCTTCCTGTGTCCAAGTGATCTTATTGTTCAGTCCCCACCTATGAGTGAGAACATGCGGTGTTTGGTTTTCTGTTCTTGCGATAGTTTGCTGAGAATGATGGTTTCCAGCTGCATCCATGTCACTACAAAGGACATGAACTCATACTTTTTTATGGCTGCATAGTAGTCCATGGTGTATATGTGCCACATTTTCTTAATCCAGTCTATCATTGATGGACATTTGGGTTGGTCCCAAGTCTTTGCTATTGTGAATAGTGCTGCAATAAACATACATGTGCATGTGTCTTCATAGCAGCATGATTTATAATCTCCTTTGGGTATATACCCAGTAATAGGATGGCTGGGTCAGATGGTATTTCTAGTTCTAGATCCTTGAGGAATCGCCACACTGTTTTCCACGATGGTTGAACTAGTTTACAGTCCCACCAACAGTGTAAAATTTTTCCTATTTCTCCACATCCTCTCCAAAAACCTGTTTCCTGACTTTTTAATCATCGCCATTCTAACTGGTGTGAGATGGTATCTCATCGTGGTTTTGATTTGCATTTCTCTGATGGCTAGTGATGATGAGTATTTTTTCATGTGTCTGTTGGCTACATAAATGTACTCTTTCAGACTTTTTGATGTAGGCATTTAATGCTATGAAGCTTCGTCTTAGCAATGCTTTTGCTGTATCCCAGAGGCTTTGATAAGTTGTGTCACTGTTATTCAGTTCAAAGAAGTTTTAAATTTTCATCTCGATTTCATTGTTTACCTAAAGATCATTTAAGGGCAGATTATTTAATTTTCATGTATTTGCATAGTTTTGAGGGATCCTTTTGGAGTTAATTTCCAGTTTTATTTCACTGTGGTCTAAGAGGATATTTGATATAATTTTGATTTTTCTCAAATTTATCAAGACTTGTTTTGTGGCCTATCATGTGATCTATCTTGGAGAATGTTCCATGTGCTAATGATTGGAATGTATATTCTGCAGTGGTTAGTAGAATGTTCTGTAAATATCTGTTAAGTCCATTTGTTCTAGCATATAGTTTAAGTCCATTGTTGACTTCCTTCCTTGATGACTTGTCTAGTGCTGTCAGTGGAAAATTGAAATCCTCCACTGTTACTGTGTTGCTGTCTATCTCATTTCTTAGGTCTAGTAGTAGTAGTTTTATGAATTTGGGTGTTAGGTGCATATATATTTAGGATTGTAATATTGTCCTGTTGGACTAATCCTTTTCTAATTATATAATGTTCCTCTTTGTCTTTCTTTTTTTTTCTATTGTTGCTTTAGAGTCTGGGTTGTTGTTGTTGTTGTTGTTGTTTCTTTCTGATATAAGAATAGCTACCCCTGCTTACTTTTAGTTTCCATTTGCATGGAATATTTTTTTCCACTCCTTTACCTTAAATTTATGTGAGTCCTTACGTGTTAGGTGAGTCTCTTGGAGACAGAAGATACTTGGTTGATGGATTTTTATCCATTCTGTCATTCTGTATCTTTTTAAGTGAAGCCTTTAGGCCATTTATATTCAATGTTAGCATCGAGATATGAGGTACTGTTCTATTCATCATGCTAGTTGGTGCCTAAGTACCTTGTTTTTTATTCATTGTGTTATTGTTTCTCAGGCCCTGTGAGATTTATGGTTTAATGATTTTTTGTTTTGGTGTATTTCAAGATTTTGCTTCAAGATTTAGAACTCTTTTTAGTGTTTCTTGTAGTGCAGGCTTGGTGGTGACAAATTGTTTGAACATTTCTTTTTGTCATAAAAAGACTCTCTCTTCTTCATTTATAAAACTTAGTTTTGCTGGATACAAAATTCTTGATTAACAATTATTTTGTTTAAGAAGGCTACAGATAGGACCCCAATCCTTCTTGCTGATAAGGTTTCTGCTGACAAATCTTCTGTAAATCTGATAGGTTGTCCTTTATAGATACCTGATGCTTTTGTCTCACAGCGTTTAAGATTCTTTCCTTCACCTTGATTTTCGATAACATGATGACTATGTGCCTAGGTGATGATCTTATTGAAATGAATTTCACAGGAGTTCTTGGAGCTTCTTGTATTTGGATATCTAGATTTCTAGCAATGCCAGGGAAGTTTTCCTCAATTATTTTGGCAAATAAGTTTTCCTAACTTTTAGATTTCCCTTATTCCTCAGGAACACCAGTTATTCTTAGGTTTGACTATTTAACGTAATCCCAAATTTCTTAGAGACTTTGTTCAATTATTATTTTTTCTTTTTTGTTTTTAATATACTTTAAATTCTGGGGTATATGTGCAGGATGTGCAGATTTGTTACATAGGTATACACGTGCCATGGTGGATTGCTATATCTGTCAACTTGTTGTCTACATTAGTTATTTCTCCTAATGCTATCCCTCCCACCAGTATGTGATGTTCCTTTCCCTGTGTCCATGTGTTCTCATTGTTCAATTCCCACTTGCAAGTGAGAACATGCAGTGTTTGGTTTTCAGTTCTTGTATTAGTTTACTGAGAATGATGGCTTCCAGCTTCATCCATGTCCCTGCAAAAGACATGAACTCATCCTTCTTTATGGCTGCATAGAATTCCATGGTGTATATGTGCCATGTTTTCTTAATCCAGTCTATCATTGATGGGCATTTGGGTTGGCTCCAAGTATTTGCTATTGTGAACAGTGCTGCAATAAACATATTTGTGCTTGTGTATTTATAGTAGAATGATTTATAATCTCCTTTGGGTATATACCCAGTAATGGGATTGCTAGGTGAAATAGTATTTCTAGTTCTAGATCCTTGAGGAATCGCCACACTGTCTTCCACAATGATTAAACTAATTTACACTCCCACCAATGGTGTAAAAGCATTTCTATTTCTCCACATCCTCTCCAGCATCTTTTGTTTCCTGACATTTTAATAATTGCCATTCTAACTGGCATGAGATGATATCTTATTGTGGTTTTGATTTGCATTTCTCTAATGACCAGTGATGATGAGCTTTTTTTCGTGTTTGTGGGCAGCATAAATGTCTTCTTTTCAGAAGTGTCTGTTCATGTTTTTTGCCCACTTTTTGGTGGGGTTGTTTTTTTCTTGTAAATTTGTTTAAGTTCCTTGTAGATTCTGGATATTAGCCCTTTGTCAGATGGATAGATTGCAAAAATATTCTCCCATTCTGTAGGTTGCCTGTTCACTCTGATGATAGTTTTTTTTGCTGTGCAGAAGCTCTTTATTTTAGTAGATCCCATTTGCCAATTTTGGCTTTTGTTGCCATTGCTTTTGGTGTTTTAGTTCTGAAGTCTTTGCCTATGCCTATGTCCTGAATGGTATTGCCTAGGTTTTCTTCTAAGGTTTTTATGGTTTTACGTGTTACGTTTAAGTCTTTAATCCATCTTGAGTTAATTTTTGTATAAGGTGTAAGGAACGAATCCAGTTTCAGCTTTCTGCATATGGCTAGCCAGGTTTCCCAACACCATTTATTAAATAAGGAATCCTTTTCCCATTGCTTGTTTTTGTCAGGTTTGTCAAAGATCAGATGGTTGTAGATGTGTGGTGCTATGTCTGAGGCCTCTGTTCTGTTCCTTTGGTCTATATATCTGTTTTGGTACCAGTACCATGCTGTTTTGGTTAATGCAGCCTTATGGTATAGTTTGAAGTCAAGTAGCGTGATGCCTCCAGCGCTTTCTGTTAAAAAAATTTATTTATTTATTTATTTATTTATTTATTTATTTATTTATTTGCTTAGGAGTGTCTAGGCTATACAGGCTCTTTTTTGGTTTAATATGAAATTTAAAATAGTTTTTTCCAATTCTGTGAAGAAAGTCAATGGTAGCTTGATGGGGACAGCATTGAATCTATAAATTACTTTATAGTAATTTATATTTTTCATGAGATTTATTCTTTCTATCCATGAGCATGGAGTGTTTTCCATTCGTTAGTATCCTCTCTTATTTCCTTGAGCAGTGGTTTGTAGTTCTCCTTGAAGAGGTCCTTCACACCCCTTGTAAGTTGGATTCCTAGGTATTTTATTCATTTTCTAGCAATTGTGAATGGATGTTCACTCATGATTTGGCTCTCTGTTTGTCTGTTATTGGTGTATAGGAATGCTTGTGAATTTTCTACATTGATTTTGTATCCTGAGACTTTGCTGAAGTTGCTTATCAGCTGAAGGAGATTTAGGGCTGAGACAATAGGGTTTTCTAAATATACAATCGTGTCTTCTGCAAACAGAGACAATTTGACTTCTTCTTTTTCTAATCAAATGCCCTTTATTTCTTTCTCTTGCCTGATTGCCCTGGCCACAGCCTCCAATACTATGTTGAATAGGAGTGATGAGAGAGGGCATCCTTGTCTTGTGCTGGTTTTCAAAGGGAATGCTTCCAGTTTTTGCCCATTCAGTATGATATTGGCTGTTGGTTTGTCACAAATAGCTCTTATTATTTTGAGATACATTCCATCAATATCTAGTTTATTGAGAGGTTCTTAGCATGAATGGGGTGTTGAATTTTGTTGAAAGCTTTTTCTGCATATATTGAGATAGTTGTGTGGTTTTTGTCATTGGTTCTGTTTATGTGATTGATTACGTTTATTGATTTGTGTATGTGGAACCAGCCTTCCATCCCAGGGATGAAGCCAACTTGATCGTGGTGGATAAGCTTTTTGATATGCTGCTGGATTCAGTTTGCCAGTATTTTATTGAGGATTTTTGTACTTATATTCACCAGGATTATTGGCCTGAAATTTCTTTTTTTGTTGTATCTCTGCCAGGTTTTAGTATCAGGATGATGTTGGCCTCATAAAATGAGTTAGGGAGGATTCCCTCTTTTTATATTGTTTGGAATAGTTTCAGAAGAAATGGTACCAGCTCTTCTTTGTACCTCCGGTAGAATTTGGCTGTGAATCTGTCTGGTCCTGGACTTTTTTGGTTGGTAAGCTATTAATTACTGCCTCAATTTCAGAACTTATTGGTCCATTCAGGGATCTGACTTCTTCCTGGTTTATTCTTGGCAGGGTGTATGTGTCCAAGAACTTATCCATTTCTTCTGGATTTTCTAGTTTATTTGTGTAGAGGTATTTATAGTATTCTCTGATGGTAGTTTGTATTTCTGTGGAAAGAGTGGTGATATCCCCTTTATCATTTTTTTTGCATGTATTTGATTCATCTCTCTTTTCTTTATTAGTCTGGCTAGTGGTCTATTTTGTTAATCTTTAAAAAAAAAAAAACCCAGCTCCTGGATTTATTGATTTTTTGAATAGTTTGTCATGTGTCTATCTCCTTCAGTTCTGCTCTGATCTTAGTTATTTCTTGTCTTCTGCTAGCTTTTGAATTTGTTTGCTCTTGCTTGTCTAGTTCTTTTAACTGTGATGTTAGGGTGTCAATTTTAGATCTTTCCTGCTTTCTCTTGTGGGCATTTAGTGCTATAAATTTCCCTCTCCACACTGCTTTAAATGTGTCCCAGAGATTCTGGTATATTGTGTTTTTGTTCTCATTGGTTTCAAAGAACATCTTTATTTCTGTCTTCATTTTGTTATTTACCCAGTAGTCATTCAGGAGCAGGTTGTTCAGTTTCCATTTAGTTGTGCAATTTTGAGTGAGTTTCTTAATCCTGAGTTCTAATTTGATTACACTGTGGTCTGAGACACTGTTTGTTATGATTTCTCTTCTTTTGCATTTGCTGAGGAGTGTTTTACTTCCCGTTATGTGGCAATTTTAGAATAAGTGTAATGTGGTGTTGAGAAGAATGTATATTCTGTTGATTTGGTGTGGTGTGGAGAGTTCTGTAGATGCCTATTAGGTCTACTTGGTCCAGAGCTGAGTTCAAGTCCTGGATATCCTTGTTAATTTTCTAATATTGACAGAAATATTGGGGTGTTAAAGTCTCCCACTATTGTGTGGGAGTCTAAGTCTCTTTGTAGGTCTCTAAGAACTTGCTTTATGAATCTGGGTTCTCCTGTAATGGGTGCATATATATTTAGGATAGTTAGCTACTCTTGTTGCATTGATCCCTTTACCATTATGTAATGCTTTTCTTTGTCTCTTTTGATCTTTGTTTGTTTAAAGTCTGTTTTATCAGAGACTAGGATTTCAACCCCTGCTTTGCTTGGTAAATTTTCCTCTACCCCTTTATTTTGAGCCTATGTATGTCTTTGCATGTGAGATGGGTCTCCTGAATACAGCACACCCATGGGTCTTGACTCTTTATCCAATTTGCCAGTCTATGTCTTTTAATTGGAGGCGTTTAGCCCATGTACATTTAAGATTAATATTGTTATGTGTGAATTTGATCCTGTCATTATGATGCTAGCTGGTTATTTTGCTCTTTAGTTGATTCAGTTTTTTCATAGTGTCGATGGTCTTCACAATTTGGTATGTTTTTGCAGTTGTTGGTACCAGTTGTTCCTTTCCATGTTTAGTGCTTCCTTCAGGAGCTCTTGTAAGGCAGGCCAGGTGGTGACAAAATCTCTCAGCATTTGCCTGTCTGTAAAGGATTTTATTTCTCCTTCACTTATGAAGCTTAGTTTGGCTAGATATGAAATTCTGGGTAAATTCTTCCTTTAAGAACGTTGAATATTGGCCCCCACTCTCTTCTGGCTTGCAGGGTTTCTGCAGAGAGATCCATGTTAGTCTAATGGGCTTCCCTTTATGGGTAACCTGACCTTTCTCTCTGGCTGCCCTTAACATTTTTTCCTTCATTTCAGCCTTGGTGCTTCTGAAAATTATGTGTCTTGGGGTTGCTCTTCTCGAGGAGTATTTTTGTGTTGTTCTCTGTGTTTCCTGAATTTGAATGTTGGCCTGTCTTGCTAGGTTGGGGAAGTTCTCCTGGATAACATCCTGAAGAGTGTTTTTCAACTTGGTTCCATTCTCCTCATCACTTTCAGGTATATCAATCAAGCATAGATTTGGTCTTTTCACATAGTCCCATATTTCTTGGAGGCTTTGTTCATTTCTTTTCACTCTTTTTTCTTTACTCTTGACTTCATGCTTTATTTCACTGAGTTGATCTTCAATCTCTGATATCCTTTCTTCCTCTTGATCGATTTGGCTATTGAAACTTGTGTATGCTTCTCGAAGTTCTTGTGCTGTGTTTTTCAGCTCTATCAGGTCATTTATATTCTCCTCTAAACTGGTTTTCTAGTTGGCAATTCATGTAACCTTTTTTCAAGTTTCTTAGCTTCCTTGCTTTGGGGTAGAACATGCTCCTTTAGCTTGGAGGAGTTTGTTATTACCCACCTTCTGAAGCATACTCTGCCACTTCATCAAACTCATTCTCCATCCAGTTTTGTTCCCTTCCTGGCAAGGAGTTGTGATCCTTTGGAGGAGAAGAGACATTCTGGTTTTTGGAATTTTTAGCATTTTTGCACTGGTTTCTCCCCATCTTCACGGATTTATCTCCAAAGATTTATCAAAGACCAAAGTCTTTGATGTTGGCAACCTTCAGATTAGGTTTTGTTGTGAATGTCCTTTTTGTTGATGTTGATGCTATTCCTTTCTGTTTGTTAGGTTTCCTTCTACCAGTCAGGCCCCTCTGATGCATGTCTGTTGGAGTTTGCTAGAGGTCCACTCCAGACCGTTTGCCTGGGTATCACCAGCATAGGCTGCAGAACAGCAAAGATTGCTGCTTGTTCCTTCCTCTTAGAGCTTCAACCCAGAGGGGCACCTGCCAGATGCCAGCCAGAACTCTCCTGTATGAGGTGTTTGTTGATCCCTGCTAGGAGGTGTCTCCCAGTGAAGAGGCATGGGCATCAGGGACCAACTTGAGGAGGCAGTCTGTCCCTTAGGAGAGCCCAAGCACTGTGCTGGAGGCTCTGCTGCTCTCTTCAGAGCTGTCAGGCAGGAACATTTAAGTCTGCTGAAGCTGCGCCCACAGCCACCCCTTCCCCCAGGTGCTCTGTTCCAGGGAGATGGGAGTTTGATCTATAAGCCCCTGACTGGGGCTGCTACCTTTCTTTCAGAGATGCCTTGCCAGAGAGGAGGAATGTAGAGAGGCAGTCTGGCTACAGTGGCTTTGCCAAGCTGCGACGGGCTCCACCCAGTTTGAACTTCCTGGTGGCTTTATTTATGATGTGAGGGGAAAACCACCTATTCAAGCCTCAGCAATGGTGGACGCCCCTTCCCACACCAAGCTGGAGCATGGTCAGGTCATGCTCAACTGCAGACTGCTGTGCTGGCAGCGAGAATTTCAAACCAGTGGATCTTAGCTTGCTGGGTTCTGTGGGGGTGGGATCCACTGAGCTAGACCACTTCGCTTCCTGGCTTCAGCCCGCTTTGCAGGGGTGTGAACTGTTCTGTCTTGCTGGCATTCCAGGCACTACTGGGGTATGAAAAGGAACTCCTGCAGCTAGCTTGGTGTCTGCCCAAATGGCCGCCCAGTTTTGTGCTTGAAACCCTGGGCCCTAGTGGCATAGGCACCAGAGAGAATCTCCTGGTCTGAGGGTTGCAAAGACCATGGAAAAAGCATAGTATCTGGGCTGGAATGCACTGTTCCTCACAGCACGGTCCCTCATGGCTTCCTTTGGCTAGGGGAGGGAGTTCCCCAACCCCTTGCACTTCCTAGGTGAGGCAACGTCCCACCCTGCTTCTGCTCACCCTCTGCGGGCTGCAGTCACTGTCTAACCAGTCCCAATGAGATGAGCCAGGTACCTCAGTTGGAAATGCAGAAATCACCCGCCTTCTGCATTGATCTTGCAGGGAGCTGCAGACTGGAGCTGTCTCTATTTGGCCATCTAGCCAGCCACCCCCTACTCAATATTTTTATAATTTAATATTTTCTGTGGACTAATATATGCTCATTGTTTCTGAATATTTCAAGTAAACTTGTAAAGGTTGATTTTCTGTTCTGTGAATATAGAATGCATATCTACAAATTATACCTTTTAATTATATTTAGTGCCAGGTGTGGTGGCTCACACCTGTAATCCCAGCACTTTGGGAGGCCGAGGTGGGTGGATCACCTGAGGTCAGGAGTTCAAGACCAGCCTGACGAACATGGTGAAACCCCATCTCAACTAAAGAATACAAAAATTAGCCGGGCATGATGGTGGGTGTCCGTAATCCCAGCTACTTGGGAAGCTGAGGCAGGAGAATCATTTGAACCCGGGAGGCGGAGGTTGCAGTGAGCTAAGATCGTGCCATTGCACTCCAGCCTGGGTGATAGAGCAAGACTCCATCTCAAAATAATAATATTAATATTAATATTTAGGTCTTCTATGTTCTTATTTTTTTTCTCCCTTAATGCTGTGAAGAAAAGTCTGCAAACACAGAATCAGAAGCAAGAACATACAGAGAGGGTCCTTTTGGTGTTAATCTCAATGCCATCTCCACCATTCTTCATTACCACCATCGTTTTTACAGGGTAATTATTTTCTATCTGGTGCTTAGCGATTTCAAAATGGATTTCTGTCACTTACAATAAGATCATTGATTATGACAATATTGCAGTTCACTAATATTTTCCCTAGCTTTAGTATTTGCTAGTCTGTATGTTCTCTTTCCTTCAACAATTTATTCTTTTCGTTTTGAATTAAACATAATTTTGCAAAGTGCCTCAAATTCCCTGTGAAAGGAAGCAAGCTATAAACCTGAACATAATATCAAATAACTCCAAATATAGTACTTTTTCCCCTCTGCTGCAGCAGCCCGTCATGGTAGTCTGTGATATACAGAAAAGGTAACTCAGTTTCTGTAGTCTGTGATTTAACATTCAAAGGAGGCTGTGATACATTTTTTGAAGGTTTACTTTTAAAATGGTTAAAATAAGCAGTTTCCAATGGAGCAAATGCTACGCCTCAGTTATCTGGAAAGTCTACTTATGTGGAAAAGTACATGCTGGGCGTGGTGGTGGGAGCCTGTAGTCCCAGCTACTCAGGAGGCTGAGGCAGGAAAGTGGCGTGAACCCGGGAGGCGGAGCTTGCAGTCAGCCTAGATCCCGCCACTGCACTCCAGCCTGGGTGACAGACTGAGACTCCATCTCAATCAATCAATCAGTCAATCAATCAATACAAAAGGACAACCAAGGGTGGATTGGCAGCTGTTATTTTACTACTGGTATTTTAAAAAAATTCAACATCTTTATTTAGGTTTAATTGCCATAAGATAAATATGTGCCAAAAAATAAGTGGCACATATTGAAAGTATACATTTTGAAAATGTTGACATGTATAAATCTGTAAAACTATCGCCTGAATCAAAATAATAAAACTATCCGTTACCCCTAAAGTTTCCTCATACCGCTTTATAATTTCTCCATCCTGTTCATTTCCTTACCCAGCATCCCCACAGGAAACAACCACTGATCTGCTTTCTGTCACTATAGATTAATTTTCACTTTCTAGAACGTTCTATAAATGGAAGTATACATAATGTACTTTTCATTGGGCTTCTTTCATTCTGTGTAATTATCCTGAAATTCCTCTATATTGTTGCATGTTATCCGTAACTCATTTTTATTGAAGAGTAATATTTAATTGTATGGATACGTCATAGTTTACCCATTCATCTGTTGAAGAACATTTCTTTTTTAGCTACAGAGCTTTTATTAACATTCATGTACAATTCTTTGTATGGATGTATGCTTTATTTCCTGAGTAAATACCTGGGAGTCCATGGTCAGTCTATGTAGTCCATTTAATTTTAGCCATTTTAATAGTTGTGTAGCAGTATCTCGTTATGGTTTTAAGTTGCATTTTCCTAATCAGTAAGGATGTTGAGCTTCTTTTCCTGTACTGACTGGCTATCCATATATGTTTTGTAGTGAAGCATTTATTTAAATGATTTATCTTTTTAAAGATTGAGCTATTTTCTTACTGATGCTCAAAAATTCTTTATGTATTCTGGATATAAATCCTGTAATCAGATACATGACTTGCAAATATTTTCTTCTAAGCATGGCTTGTTTTTCATTCTCTAATCAGTGTCTTTGAAGTGCAGAGTTCTTAATTTTGATGAAGTTCTATTTATCAGTTTGTTCCTTTATGGATTGTGCGTTTGGTGTCACATGAAAGAAATCTTTGTCTAACCTAAAGCCACAAAGGCTTTCTCCTGTGCTTTCTTTTGGAAGTTTTATAACTTTAGCTTTTACATTTATACCTATGAACTATTTTGAATTAACTTGTGTCTAGTAGTTGGGATCAAAGTTTAGTTTTTTACTTATGGACATCCAATTTTTCCAGAAGTATTTGTCAAAAAGACCATCTTTTCTCCACTGAATTGCCTTTGCACTTTTGTTGAAAATCAGCTGTCTATGTATGTGTGGTCTTGATTACTGTAGCTTTAAAAATCTTGAAATCAGGTAATATTAGTCTTCCCACTTTCTTTCTGAAAGAAAAAAAAAAATGGGAAGAGTAACACTACCTGACTTCAAGATTTATGAAGATATTCTAGGTGCTTTGTGTTTCAAATGAAATTTTAGAATCAGTTTCTCAATTTTTACGAAAAAGTATGCTGGGATTTTGATAGGGATTACAAAATGACACCTTAACAACACTGACTGTTCTGATCTATAAACACGTCATGTCTCTCTAGTTACTTCAGTTTTCTTTAATTTCTCTCAATAATATTTTATAGTTTTCAGTGCATATGTCTTTCACATTTTTGTTATATTTATTCCTAAATATTGCATATTTTTATAGTATTGGTACTGTGTGTGACTAATATATAGAAATGTGACTGATTTTTGGTTATTATTCATATTGACCTTGTATTCTGCAACCTTGCTAAATGTACTTATTAGTTCTAGAAACTTTGTAGATTCCATTGGATTTTTTTGAGGTAGTCAATCATGTCATCTGTGAACAAGGATAGTTTTGCTCCTACCTTTGCGATCTAGATGACTTTAGTTTCTTTTTTCTTCCTTATTTCAATGGTTATGAACTTCCAACACACTATTGAATAGAGCAGATGTTGTTTCTGTTCCTGATCTTTGAAGGAAAGCATCTCCCTTTCACCATTAAGCGGGACATTAGCTGTAGGTTTTTCATAGATGTCCTTTATCAGGTCAAGACAGTTCCTCTAAGTTTGCTGGGGAGTTTTTTCTTTTCTTTTCTTTGACCATTAATATCACTTGTCTTAGTCTGTTTGGCCTGATATAACAAAATACAAAAGGCCGAGTAGCTTATAAATAACAGAAATTTATTTCTTATAGTTCTAGAGGCTAAGAAATCCAGTATCGGTGTCTGGTGAAGGTCCACTGTCTGATGCATAGATGTCCCTAATAGCTGTGTCCTCATGTGGTAGAAGAATGAAGGCAGCTTTCTGGGTCCTCTTTTATAAGGTCACAAATCCCATTCATGAGGACCTCGCCTTTATTATCTAATCACCTCCCAAAGACCCCACCTTCTAATATCATCACATTGGTAATTAGGTTTCAACAGATGAACTTCGAGGGACACAAGCATTCAGACAACAGCATCACTTGTACCCCAAATGTCAAAAATGTTATGTTCTATAGAGTGCATTGGACCCTATGGATTTTAAGGGTACCTTAGAGTCCATCTGAGTTTGCATATACTCACTCCCTCATCCTTTGCTAGCCAACTTTCTTGGAGCACAGGCCTAGAAATAGATTGGGGTGTTCTAGTCTCCTCAATAGGCTTACCTCTGAAGTTCCCTTATGACTAGCAGCTAATCTAATGTAATTTATAACAAATTGCTTCTCTGGTTCAAATGGGTTTGATAATACTTGTAGTTTCAAATTTAGTATCTCCTCTTACTGAATCTGAAAAAAAAGTTCTTGACATAAAACAATTAACACGTATAATTAGAGCTTTTAGTAATAATGCTGTGATTAGAAACTTTTGTGTACTGTGCATCATAGCAACTGAAGCCATCATTGGGAGAGCAGTGAGTGTAGATAAACGAGAAGAAATCTGTCTGTCTATATATGTTTTATTCTGTCTTTGCTATTGATTACATGAAGGCATTGGAGGCCCCCTGACACTTTCATAATTTCTTAATAACAAAGAAATGTGTAAATCTCCTTCCAAGATACCATAATGGGAAGAACAATAGTAATACTTTATACACAACTATGTAAAGTTTTAGACTAAAAAGCTTCCATATAGTTGCTAAATATATACATTTTAGTTGAATGAATTCCTCAATTTATTTGATCACAGTAAATAGGAGATTATTCTCTTTTATCTAGTAGAAGGGCACACCATTGGGAATTATACTAAATGTGTATATGCACTGAGGGTAGCATTAAAATGCCTACTGCACATATAGAGGAAATTTTAAATTCTGGAGTCATGCCAAAACATACTAGGTTGACAATTGCATCCCTTCATATTTGCACTGCTGGGATCATAGAGATGCTCAGATAGATGTGATAATGACACTGCGGTTCAAGTGACAATATGAGGCAAAAAATAATTGTGGAAGCAGTGGAACCATATGACGATTTTATAGACCTTAGAAAGAAAAAGAAAACATAGACCAAATGAAAATTGGGCCCCAAGCTCTGTCTCTCTTCTCCGTCTCTTTCTCTTTCTGTCTGTCTGTTCCTCTCTCTCTCAGCATATCTCTCTCGCTCTGAGTTTTCTAAATAATCTTTTTAAGACAAATTTGGAGTGTCATTGTTCCTGGCAAATACTTATACATTGATAAGGAGATAGAAGAGAAAAAAAATGAAGATTGGTAATAGAGGAGAAGACAGTAGGCTAAATGTGAACTTGCAAATGCAATTTTTACTGCAAAAGGAAAAAAGTCTGTGGGCTAAATTACTTCTGAAAACTATTCACACGCCTTTTTCCTATTTGATACTTTTATTCTGCTTGTGCAAACTTTACAAATTTCAGTTAGTTACCTAAATAAACTTCTGCCAGAAACCAAGAGAAGACCATTAATCTCATCTGCCAACAATGAAGCTAAATTAGGAACTGAAATCTCCTTCCTCAAGGCAACAATTAAGTGAATACACCAAGCAGACTGCTACACTATCTTCTCTGATCTAAACAGAATAACTAAAGATGTATGCTAATAGTAACATCTCAGATTCTTGATTTGACTTACCATCTGCAGGGCATCACATTTTGCTCACAATATGAACTGAGTTCAAGTAATGCGATAAGTCTTGAGATTCCAAATTTCAAGAAAACAGATTGAAATTTTAGTAACTAAATCCTTCTTTGCAAATTAGTCATAGAAATGAAACTAGTGCTTTAATAATGTTTTTAATCCTGCTCAATCTATTCACTAATATGAGAACTTGCTGAAGAATTGAGCAGTATACTGTAACCTACTAGACATAGACTCTCACTATTGGGTTGACATTCACTAAAATTTACAATTATGTCAAAGTAGGATTTTATAGTAAAGTTTTATTTGCTCTAGCCAAATTTTAATCTAAACTATTGGGGAAAATTCTGCACTCATCCAGTGCATCTGCATGCTTTTGACTAGTTAACATGTTAATCAAGAAAAGAGCTATGCTGTCCAACTATTAAATAAGTTATTTGGAAGAGAAAAGAAATTTGTCGACGAATGTGTGAGTGAAATGTTTCCAAGAAGAAATTATAAATGGACTCTATTTTAGTTCTCTCCTATTACGAATGACAGGTTTAACATTCTTAGAAACCTTAAGAATATAATAACATCTTTAAAAGCCTCTAGGGATCATTGTACATTAATGTATCGGTCAGTAAATTATTTATCTAAAAATTAATCTTCCTAAACAGATTTCCATCCCTCTTCAATTTGAAAGCTAAACTTCTGAGTCTCCACTTCAGCAACTTCATATCTGAAGAGCCTACATCTGTAAAAACATTTCAAATGAAAACACTAAGACAACCCCCAGAAAAGCAAATAAAATGGGAATTAAGTATATAGCAGCCTTTCTACAGTTACATTCCCAACAATAGCAGATTCTAATTTGATGCCAAACAGAGGTTATATAACAAAATCAGTGAGCAATCTAGTTCTTTTAGTTTCAGTAGAACATTTAGGTACTTCGGCAGTTCTGTCTCTATTTCCCCATTTATGCCAATATGGATGGATTACGTGTCTGCAAGACCTGGAAGCAGAGGGCACATTAGCTAGGAAGAAGCATGATCGTACACTAGAGCAAGTGGCAGAAAAAGGGTATGATGAAACGTCTAGGCTCCAAGGGATATGCTGTTAATACAATTGCCAAAACACAAACGTCTAAGACGGATTTAAATTTTCAAGTCATAATTTGAAATTACTCAGCCAGACTTTAACAGGCTTACACAAACCACTTTATTGGTTAATAAGACCACTAACCGACAGTAAGACAACCTACCATCAAAAAAAGACACTAAGCTAGTAGTGTCTTTACTATACTAGTAATATGTTTTGGGTGGTTTTTTTTTTTTTTAATTCTCACTCCAATTTACATCCATGGTCTGGACTATCTCTTAAATTTTAAAAACCAATTTTTTTTTCTAAATTGTCATTAAAGATAACGACATAATTTTATAAAACATGAAGGCATTACAATTCTAAGTTTCGAGGAGTCTCCAACTTATCTTTAGAACTCAGGATTTAAATGTAGCCATTAGTTTTCACTCATTTCAGGTTTTGGTAAAGGTGCTATAAACATTTAAGGAAGTACCTTTGATCCATTTCTACAATCAAAGAATGACAAGATGTTATCTTCAGAAATTACTTGACAAGTGACTCTTGTGCAGAAAACTTTCAGCATGAGAACACTGGGTAAGCAGATTTGAGGCACAGTTTGAAGCAAACTTTTAAATTGTGGTAAAATATATAGAACATAAAATGTACCATCTTAATTATTTTTAAGTGTACTATTCAGTGGAATTATTTGCAATGTGTGCAACTATTTCCATTATCCATAATCCAGAGCTTTTTTACCATCCCAAACAGAAACTCTGATCCTATTGAACAGTAATTCCCACTTCCTCTTTTCCCCTAGTTCCTTTCAGCCCCTGGTAACCACTAGTCTACTTTCTACATCTATGAATTTAAAGCAAACTTTTTTTTTTTTTTTTTTTTTTAAAGCAAAAAAACAATCCAACAAACAGAACTCCTCCACTTCTACAGGGCCTGGGTAGTCAGACCACAAGTTCATAAACCTGTCAGTGAGGCCATGGGGTCCTATTTTCCCCTGCATTTCAGCCGTCAAATTTTTTTACATCTATTTTGACAGGTAGACCATACACAATCTTTTCATTTCTTTATGAATTTAGCGAATATTATCTGAGTGCCTACATATGGCCGGCACTCTTTTAGTTCTGGAAGAAACTAAGACAGACCTAGAATGTGAGGTCGCTGCCCTCGCAGACCTCACATTCTAGTTGACACTGCTTCACTTTATCCCCAAACTCTGAAAAGCACGGAAGAGTGTGCAATTTTGATGAGATACTGATATGTGTCAATAACCCCATTTTCAGCATTAAATTGCTAGAACATTATCCACTTTTCACTATTATATTTGGTCAGTGCTTTAGAGGTGATAGATAGAAGAAAAGTTGAACTCTTTTCCCAATGGATGAATATTATGATGAATATTATGCCCTTATGTTGGTCTTCTGAATCTCTATATCATTTAATTCAACATCTGATAAAACATATAGAAACTAGTGATAGTTTAGGTTTTCTAATATTTTCTATTTTCAATATCCAATTTGGGATTCCATTATATGAAATGCCCAGAATAAGGCAAATCCAAAGGGACCGAAAGATTAGTGGTTGTTAGGGGCTGGGATAGAAGGGAATGAGGAGTGACTGCTAATGGGTACAGGGGTTTCTTTTTGGGGTGATAAAAATGTGTAAGATAGTGGTGACAGTTGTACAACCTTGTGACTGTATCAAACACTGAACTGTATACTTTAAAATGGTGATTTTATGGTGTGTGAATTATATCAATTTTAAAAATGAAAAATTTAGGTATTCAATCAAGTTAGACAAAAAGGTAGTGAGAACACATCTTTTAAGTCCATAAATAGCTACCAGAGGGCCCTTTCTACAAACTGTAAAAAACAGGTCGGTCCATTCTGAAGTGGCTGCAAACAAGCAATATATGCTGGGGCAATCTGTGAACTCAGATTCAGGTTGGGCAGCATCTGGACAGGAAGTAGAGGAGAAAATCATCTGGTCAGACGAAAGACTGTCTCCCCATCAGCAGAGGCCCTAATACGTCCTTAAACCACACTCAAACTCCCACATATGCTTGAAGCAACAGGAATTCAGGTACAGATAGAAATTACTAGGATTTATCTGCAAGGGAACTCCTATGTTTATACAAACATGGTATTAGATATACCTGGTAGACATTACACACCCTCCTATGCAGTACATGCCTGCATTAAACATGGAAACTAGACTTTTTCCATGAAAAAAACACAAAAATTTTAAAGGTAAATCTGATTTCACCTTCAAATATTTGATATTTTCCTGTTATTGGAAACTTATTCACCCACCCATGCCTGCACCCACTCACTGATACATCTACTGTGGTCATACTCATTAACTCCTAGGCAAAATCAGTGTAAAACCATTTGATGCCACTTATAAATGGAATGGTTATTGCTAAAAGGACTACAAAAGAGAGTTAAGATTTTAGACTCCTCTAGTTGTAAGACAAAAAAAATAGTATGTAAACACTTGAGAAAAAAAGACAGTCATTTGAAATAGGAAAACCCGAACACTTTGCCAACTCTGTTTAGAAAAAAAAGAACTCAGGCTGCTCAAGAACTCAGAGATGCACACAATTATGATTTTATTTGTTAAATTACAGTAGCCAAAAGAGCTTTACAGAAGGGAAAATAAAATACACATCCATTTTAGAAAAGCCCTTTTTGTTTCTCTAAATCAGAGGCCCCCTCTAGTGTTTGAAAGCAGTCTCAGGCAACACACAATGCAATTGCAGTAAACAGTCACAGCATTTTACCCCAGACCTTTCAAAACAAAAGGCATGCTTCTGTTCCATTCAAGTGGCACAAAAATCAATGAGAGAAAAATAGCTAATCATAATTAATATTGCAAATTCCTGCTATGATTCACAGATTCATTATCCTCTCATTCAGTAATTTCTTTATTATTTACTGCTGGGTTATTTTTTAGAAGATTAATACTCTGTTAATAAGGAAAAAAATAAAAGCATAGGGACTTTAATTTCCCTAATAAGAAATATATCTCATTTAAAATGACAGAAAATTAATGTTACCATATATCCTACTCTGCTTTGATGGAAGTTATTGGTAACTTCCTAAAGTATATACTTAATTATATTTGGAAATCAGAACTTTTTAAAGTACATATATTTTGAAATTCAACCTAATCTGTGACTTTGCTAAAACTTTTTCGGTACTCTGTAAAAGGAGGTGGGAAGCGTTGCTTTGAGGATAAATGTTGGCTCTGAAGAATATGATATAAAGGAACTCTCAGAGTTTATACAGACATGGCACTGAATAAATTCAATGACTGAATCTCGTGCACTTTGAAAAAGATTGACTGAAATTAGGGGGAGTAAAAAATAGTTGATTTTCACTCTATTTTTTCAGCTAATGTCTTTATGTGTCTGTTTCCATGTTCTATTACAGAGGGTTTAAGCTGACAGCTAGTATTACTGTAACTGGAAAATAAAAACAAATCTCTAATTTTAACAAAATAAAACAATGCAAACTTGAGGAAGAAACCAACAGAGAAAACTATATTAAGCTAATGCTTCATGTTCTTAAAAGTTATAAGTACACTGAGAATTTGAAAATTCAATGGCTCTTGAAACAAATTTAATCTGTATTAACTTTATTTAAACAAATGACCAATTTGTCACCCAACATGTCATATGGCTTCTCTGCACTGATCTTGCTTTGTTTTCAAACTTGTCACTTGCAAATATTATAAGAAAAAAAGGTCATCTAAAATGAGTTAAACTGGTTACAATTGGTCTCAACTTTTAAAAATTTACATTCAAATGGAATAGGACGCAGCATTTTTAAAGTGCAAGATATACTCTTTTGGCTCAACATGAAATATTATAGAACTGGAAATTACCGCAGTCATTTCTCCTACAACTAACTTAGTGAAAAGCTGTTTTGAAAGTTAGCCATCAGATTATAAACTATGAAAAACACTGAAAAGTTATTTAAAATGAGTATATAAAATGCAAATTACAAATAAAACCAGTGTGGGAGAGGTAGCATAAAGTAAATAAGATCAAATAAATACTATACAATAACATACAAAATTTTGCTTATAAAAAATTGAAAATACCATTTTAAAACATCCATTTTCCTCACTTTTGAAGGTTTTACAAAGAAATTAAAATTTAGAGTATAAAGCTCTTCCAAATGTTATTAATTACTGGCATTGCTTTTTGCCAAAATCTCTCTGATCTGTCGGTCGAGTTCACTTATTATTCGATCCTCGTGATTATACACACCCGTTCTCATCAAAGTATCCCTTTCTTCTATTAGGCGAGTCAAATAATCATCCAAGCCTTCTTCCAATACACTGCCATGGGGACCATCCTTTTTTCCACTTGCAATCTCTCTGGAATCCTGGTATTGTTTTTGCTCTTGTTGCCTTAACCTGAGAAGTCAAGAACAAATGCCACTCTAGCAACTGTGTTGGTTTTCTTAACGTCACTATTTAAAAACAAAATGATTCAATGGTAAAATAAGGTTTCAGTAATATTTTCAGGACGAAAACAAAAACAATGTTCCACTTGGCTAGTCAACAGTCTGCACATTTATAAAAGGCAACTTTAAAAACAATACTTGTTTTTCTAATTACAAAATACATGAAAACTAGATATTATGGAGCTATGTAAAGAAGAAAATAAAAATCATCTGTAATGTGATCCCAATTTGAGTAACATTTTTCTGTATTTCTTTTCAAGTTTAAAAAATGCATATATGTACTTAAAATATGTATGTGTTGAAAAACTTAATGATACTACATATGCAATTCTGTATACTACTTTTCTCATTTATATAGTGATTTTTTTATATCATTAAATGTTCTTCTAAATTGTTTTATAATATTCCATCATTTGGGGTATCATCATTTCGTCATCCTTTATTATTGATCTTTAGGTTGCTCGTTTTAAAACCTTTGTTGTTGCTGTTTTGAACATATTTTTAAAAATTCATTCAACAAACATTTATTTGTGCCAAACTAGTTTTGGGGATACAGAAGTGAACCAAGAAAATTCCCTGCTATTATGGAGTTGTATCTCTAATTATTTGTAGAAAGTGAAATTCTATATGTATGTGTGGTTCAAAGGGCATATGCATGTTAAGGTTTTGCATGGATATCTTCAAGTTATGTTTGTTATAATCTCATTTGGGGATGAGAAAAGGAGAGTAGATGCTGACCTGCAATTTGGGTATTTCCAATAGAACACTGTTGATCAAACGGTCTTGAAAATGGAGCAGTAATAATAATACTTAGTATATTTTGTTTGTTTGAGACAAGGTCTTACTCTGTCGCCCAGGCTGGAGTGTAGTGGTGTGATCACAGCTCACTGCAGCCTCGACCTCCTGGGCTCAATGGATCTGCCCACCTCAGCCTCCCGAGTAGCTGGGACTATAGGCCATGCCACCTCGCCCAGCTAATTTGTGTGTGTGTGTGTGTGTGAGATATATATATATAGTTTTGTAGAGATGGCATTTCACTATGTTTTCCAGGCTAGTCTCAAACTCCTGGGCTCAAGTAATCCACCTGCCTCGGCCGCCCAAAGTGCTGGGATTACAGGTGTGAGCCACTGTACCTGGCCTACTTACTAAGTGACAATAACACTAAGTTTGGATATGGAATATGTTTAATGTAGAACGTACAATTAAGATATAATTTTGGCTGGGCACAGTGGCTCATGCCTGTAATCCCAGCACTTTGGGAGGCCGAGGCAAGCGGCTCACCTGAGGTCGGGAGTTCAAGACCAGCCTGACCAACATGGAGAAACTCCATCTCTACTAAAAATACAAAATTAGCCGGGCGTGGTGGTACATGCCTGTAATCCCAGCTACTTGGGAGGCTGAGGCAGGAGAATCACTTGAACCCGGAAGGCCGAGGCTACAGTGAGCCAAGATCGGCCATTGCACTCCAGCCAAGGGCAACAAGAGTAAAACTCTGTCTCAAAAAAAAAAAAAAAAAAAAGATATAATTTTATATTTTTCTATATTAGTGGCTACAAAAGTATTTTAATTTGCAATGATTCTGATATTTTGTCTTGATTGTAAGACAAAGCAGTTGCATCTAAGTTCCTCCCTTTGAGACTGGCTTTTCTGTGGCTTATTTCCGCTGAAGACTAAGTCCATTTCTAAATTTACACACAGGATGAGGGAGAGGGAGAAAGCAGTGAGGAACAAGTCCTGCTCTCACAGACCAGGATGGCCCCAGAGGGTACATGACTGTTGGCAGAACACACTTTCGTTTGTTCAGATGACCCTCTGAAACATGAAACTCCTATAATTCCTTACACAAAAAAGGAAACTACAGTCCAAGAAGGATACCAAATGTCTTTATTCTAAAACCAAAAGCCTAAACAGTGCAGGGCACTGTACTCTGGGACCTGGGTGGGAAATGGAGTGGTTAGTGAGACACTGGTACCAAAGTCTTTCCATGGAATTTGAGTGATTCATGTGGATAAGTAAGGGCAGATTTCTGAATCGTTGTTTCTCCTACGCTAATTCTTATAGCTGTCTTGGAGGATAGGGTCCTCTAGGTAAATTAATGCACACAATGCCAAACTATGTACCAGAAAGTTTAACCATTTCCTTTCTGTGCATCATCTGTCTATGCATATGGGACAAATGCAATTTTTGTACAACTGATAGATCATCTCTACCAAATCTTTGCTAAAATGCAATTATCAGTCATGATCACAATAGAATTTTAGAACCTGATGGCTGAAGAAGCCCATAAAGTTGTTAAAGAAAACTTTTAGAACATTCCTGACAACTGCTATTCTGGACTCTACAAGCACACTCCCTGCCACTAGGAACATATTACTGTGTAGAACTGCTCTAACTTAGAAAGTTCCTTCTTGTATTGAACTCGGTATGCCTCTTTATATTTTCAGTAATTGGCTATGATATTGCCTAAGAGGAGAAGCCCGCTTACTTCTTCTTAATATGGTAGCTCTCCAGATATGTGAAGACAGTTACCTACCACTTTGCCCAAGAGTTCTTCAAGTTCAATATCCCTCACTCTCTTAACCACTTCTTGGATGGCATGATATATTGCCCCTTACTGTCCTGGTCACATTCCACTGGAAGCTCTCTAGGTAGCTGATTTCCCTTAAAGTGTGCTGCACAGTGGTAAGAACACCCCAGAGGTGATTTACCAGTACTGAATAATGAACACTACTTCTATGAATGACCCTAACTGCACTGACTCTTCGGTAGCCAAATCACACCATTATTAGTGGCCACAGAAGTTCTCCTAGGCTTCTACACATCACCTGTTTTATGTCTTATCTATCACTTAAGTGATTTTTCTTATAGCTTATACAGAGGACTCTGCTTTTGTCTCTAATATATTTAAACTTATTGGTTTCAGTTTTCTCAGAATCCTAATTTATTAAGGCATTAGTAAGACTGTGTATGATCTACAGATTTGATAGGCAACATGGATATCTTTAACCCACCAAATCAGTGCTTAGCAAACAGCAGGAGCTAAACATATATTTGCTAAACTGGAACCAAGAAAGTGCTATATATGACAGCAAAATTTTGGAAGGCAAGGATATTATAACTCATTAAGTTGTAATGTCTTGCAAGTCTACAACATGGTAGATACCAAATAAATATTTCCTGAATAAATGAGAATAAAAGTACCACAGATTGAACCCTGTTAAGCATGGTACTTGGAGCTGACCTTTTACAACTGGTATTTCTTCAATTATCTTTTAAATACAGTTATTTAATTCAGCTAGGAACCCACTTAATATAGTGACCACATTTTTCTCCACTTCATACATGGAGATATAAGATACTGTGTTAAATGTAATGTGTATGCTCTGAACTGTGTCCCTGCCAAATTCAGATGTTGAACCCCTAACCTCCAATGTGATGGTATTTGGAGATGGACCTTTGGGAGATAATCAGGTTTAGATGAGGCCATGAGGGTGAACTCTCATCATGGGATTAGTGCTCTCCTAAGAAGAGACACCAGAGAGAGGACACAGCAAGAAGGTGGCCCTCTAAAACCAACCACACTGGCACCATGATCTTTGACTTCTAGCCTCTAGTACTGTGAGAAAATAAACTTCTGTTTACCCAGTCTATGGTATATTTTTTAACCAGTCCAAGTTAACTAAAACTGCACTTTGCTCAAACAAAAATATACTAGACCCTTGATAAACTAAGCCAAAAAGTCTTCCCCCAAAATTACCCTCCAAAAAAAGTAGAATTCATTTTTACGCTGCTTCCTAGTGATTACTTTTCTAACATGAAACACCGTTGAAGTTGTGATTAAGATGAACACAGCACTACAGAGAAGCCCAGTGTAGCATAGTAGTTAAAAATGCAATCTCTGGAATCAGATTTGAACTCTGGCTCCATGATTTACTAGCTACATGACCTTGAATAATGTGTTTAAGCTCTGTCTTTAATCTTCAATCTCTTCATCTTGAAATTGGTGAAAATATCTTCCTCACAAAGTAGCTTTGAAGATTAAAAAAAAAAAAAAGAGCTGGGCAATACAAGACATTTAAAACAGTTCCTGGCACAAAGTAAGGGCTCATTAAGAGCTATTGTTACAGATATTAATAATATGACTAAATTTGAAATTTCTTATAGTTTATGTAAGTCAATACTCAGTTCAATAGTAGCAATAATCCTGAAATCACCACATAAAAATAAATTTTAAAGTAGTAATGCTATAAATGGAAACACAAGAGCTGAATGGACTTGCCACAGCTGTATTCATAGCAAAAAAAAAAAAAAAAGTTTAATAGTCTTTGGCATAGATTTTCTTTTCTTTCTTTTTAAATTTGACACAAGGCCTCACTCTGTCACTCAAGCTGGAGTGCAGTGTGGCGTGACCACAGCTCACTGCAGCCCAGAACTCCTGGGCTCAAACGATCCTCCCACCATCCACTCAAAGTGTTAGGATTACAGGAATGAGCCACAGTACCCAGCTGGCATAGATTTTCTATTGTATATGTCTGCTACATTTTCTATATTTTTATATATGATCTACTTCATCCTTGAAAGACCTGAAGTTGTACCTTCCCTGAACCAAACTTTGGTTTTTGAAAGAAACACTCTTTTAGTTATTATACCTGTTCAATTCATTTCTTATATCCAACAATTCTTGTCGCTCGGTTTTTACTGTATCTTTTTCCTCAGCAGCCAGGTAACGTAGTCTCATCTGTTCCAATTCTTCCTGCTGTTTTTTAAGACGAGCCATTTGACTTTCTTGTTCCCTCTTGAAAGAAACAAAGAAACAAGCCATATCCTTAATATTAGGAACAAATATTTCATATGACTTTGACTTGTGATTATAATCCTATTTGACAACACCCATGATATAGCCACACACTGCCAATTCTTTTTTTTTTTAAGACCAGAATCTCACTGTGTTGCCCAGGCTGGAGTGCACTGGCTAGTCACAGGAGCAATGAAGCACACTAAAGCCACAGACTACTAGGTTCAAGCAATCCTCCTGCTTCGGCCTCTGGGCCCAAGTAGGAGTACCTGGGCCCAAGGTGTGTGCCCACCCTTGCACTGCTAATTTTATGAGTTATATATTATCCAGAAAATACCCAGGTAAGTTTTCTCTAAACACTCTATTACTTCTCTTTTACTAGAAGTCATAATCCTTCAATCAGTGATTGATATTAGCTGACTATCACAGGACAATAGATGTTGAAGGCAAGAAAGAGGCTGCTGTCAATACAATGAACTGCTAAAAGACTAGTGGTAAGAGCAGCATCTGAGAAAATCGTTATACAAAGATGTACCTAGAAAAATTCATTAACTGTCCCTGTACAAATCCCTAATTCCACTCCTCCTTCAGTAAATATGCCTTTCCACTCTGTTCTCCAGACTCATACAAAACCTATGCACATATGTTTTTAAACAAAAATGAAAACAAACAATACATTCTAGTTTGCATTTTGAAAAAAGTTTAACAATTCTTCAAGTCAATAAAGTCTTAAAATAAATGAGTAACATTCCACATAATGCATATTCCATGACTTATTCAACCACTTTCTCAATAACAGACACTTTCGTTACTACAAACACTGCTGTAATAGGACACTCTGTCATCTATCACACAGGTTAGCTCAGGAATCCTTAAGTCATTTTCTTTTGTTTAGGACAAAATCCCAGAGTGGGAAAGCTGGGTCAATAGGTTTCTGTTAACTATTTTTTGAAGTATTTATTGAATTGTAACAAAACAGAAAACTGCCAAATGACAAGATACATTTTGATATATTTTCACAAAGTAGACCACTCACATACTCACCATCCGGAGATCAGACTGCCAGAATCCCAGAAATCTGTGTCTCCTCCCAGTCACTAACCATTCACCCTTTCCCAACGATAAGTACTACCCTAATTTTAACACCACAAATAAGTTTTGAACTTAATACAGAATCTGTACAGTATGTATTTGTGTCAGGGTTCTTTCATTTAACATTGTTTTTGAGACTCATTGTTCTATGTAGTTAATCATTTACATTATTATACAGCATTCCACTGAATGAATATACAATTTATTCATTCACTGCTGAAAGACACTGGGCAGTTTCCAGTTTTGAATTATAAATAATGCTGATGTGAAGATTTTATACATGTCTTTTGGAACACACTTGTATGCATTCCTACTGGATATATACATAGGCTTCAAATTGCGTGGTCAGAGGATGTAAGAATTAGAACAGCCTTAGTAAATACAGGTTTTAGTATCCCTTATCTGAAATGCTTGGGGCCATAAGTGTTTTGATTTTGAAATATTTGCATATACATAACAAGATATCTTGGGGATGGGACTGTCTAAACATGAAATTCATTTATGTTTCACATACACCTTGTATACACAGCCTGAAAGTAATTTTACACAATGTTTTACACAATGTTTTAAATAATTCTGTGTGAACTGTCACATAAGGTCAGGTGTAGAATTTTGCACTTGTGGCATCCTGTCAGGGCTCAAAAAGTTCAGATTTTGAAGCATTTCGGATCAGGGATGTTCAACCTGTATTTCCAAACAGTTTGCAAGGTAGTGGTATCAATTCACGCTTCCACTTGAGCATTCCAGTGCTTTATATTCTTGCCAACGCTTGGTGATGTCATTTTCTTTTTCATTTTAGCCATTTGACAGGTGACGTAGTAGAATCTCATTGTAATTTTATCTTGCACTATTTAAAGACCAGTGAGGTTGAACATATTTTAATAGTTTTATGACATTTAGGTATCTTTGTTTATAAAGTTCCTATTTAAGCTTTTGGTACTTTACCTGGTTGTCCATCTTCTGTTATTGATGCTTATAAATATTGGATAAGTCCTTTGTCAATTTTATAAATTACAACTATTTCCCAGTAGTCTTTGGCCTGTCTTTTCACTCCTTTAATGTTGTTTTTAATAAAGAGAAGTCCTTGATTTTAACATAGTTCAGATTTTTCTGTTTATTCCTTTTTGATTAGTGCTCTTTCCTATTTAAGACATTTTTTGCCTGTCTCAGTCTGTTAGATATTCTTTTATGTTACCCTCCTGAAGTTTCACTTTTTCCCCATACAGAGCTCAAACTGACCTAGCAATATTTGCTGAAAAACACCTCTTCTCTTGTTGCTTGGCAGTTATTATTACCTGTCACATATCACCTCCATCCATGTATGTATGTTTTTGTTTCTGGATGCTCTGATCTATTTATTCTTACATTAACACTACACTGTTTTAATTACTTCAACTCTTGTAACAATGTCTTAATATATGATAGTGTAAGTTCCTCTACCTTTGGCTATTCTTCAAAATGATTTTAGCTATTCTTGGCTCTTACATTTTCATATAAATTTCAATTTCTAAGGCTAAAAAAAAACCTGCTGAGATTTTATTATGATTATATTGAATCCACAGATCAATTTGGCCAAAACCAGTGTCTTTAAAATATTGATTTTTAATCAATGAAATGGTTTACCTAATGATGTAGGTCTTAACTTTTAATAATAGTTTACAGTCCTCTATATGCTAAGACTAACATATATGATTGTACTGCTAGATATTTGATTTTAGATGCTACTGTAAATGATAGAACTTTACAATTTTCATTTCCTAATTACTTTAGTAGACAAATAATATTGATTTTTACATATTGACTTTGTTTCCAGCAAACTTGCTAAACTCACTTATTCCTAATTTTAGATACTACTTAGCTTTCTAAATACATCCGTGTTATCTGCAAATAAGGGTAGTTTTACTTTCTCCCTTCCAAATGACACACTATCTTTTTCTTGCCCTATTACACTGGCTAGAACACCTCTAATACAATGTTGAAAAGAAATGGTGATAGAGGGAATGTTTCTCTCATTTCTGATCTGAGGAAAGTTTCATTATTTTAAGAATGTTTTTTGTAGGCTTTATGTAAAAACTCTACTAGATTAACAAATTTACTGTCTAGTCTTACTTTGTTAAGGAATATGACTTTTTCTGCAGCTGTTGATATTTTTTTCTCCTTTACTCTCTGAATGTGGTAAATAACCAACCTTGCATTTGCTTAATAAATAAGCTTCGCTGTAATGCTTACAAGTTTAATATCTTAAACTTGTTATCTTTAATGTTTTAAAAGACTGGCCAATTAATTTTGTCCTTGTAGGCTTTTAGGATCAAGGTTATGCTAGTCTCGTTTTAAAAAGGTGAGAAGCGTTTTTCACTTCCCATTTTCTAAAATCTTTGTGTAAGATTAGTGTTATTTCTTCCTAAAATGTTCACTAAAATTCAAGTGTGAAGACATATGGGTCTGGAGCCTTCTTTGTGGGCAGGTTTTTTTATTACATATTCAATTTCTCTAATAGCTATAAGACTATTTCTATTTTCTGTGTCTTGGTGTATCCGTTTTGGAAGTTCTTTTTTCAAATTCACATGAAATTGTTCATACTATCCTCTTATCTCTGTAAATGTCTGAGATCTGTAGTCTTGTCTCTTTTTTCGATTCCTGATATGGATAGTTACTGTCTATTCTTTTTGTCCTTGAATACTTGCTAAGGGGGAGTAGAGGGGTCCTTTCAAAGACATGACTTTTGGCTTTATTGATTTTTATTGTACTTTTCCTCTCAGAAATAATTTCTATTCATCTTATTTCCTTGCTTCCACTTTACTTTCTTGTTCTTCTACTGAGTTTTTGAAAGGAATATTTAGAGAGCAGATTTATTCGTCTTATTTGCTAAACATAACTGCGGTTATACATTTCCCTCTAAGCACAGCTTTCACTAAATTCCACACTTTGATGTGTTTTATGTGCACTATTTTTCAGTTCAAAATATTTTCTAATTTTACTGTGGTCTCCAGTTTACCATGGGTTACGAGAAGTACACTACTTAATATTCACTCATTTGGGGACATTTCGTATTATCTTTTTACTTCTAGCTTAATATCACTGTGGTCAGAGAACATATTCTATATTACAATCTTCTGGAATGTGTTGAGAATTGTAATTTAATCCAGCATATAAGCAACTTGGTTAAATGTTCCATGTGCACTAGAAAATAGTGTATATTCTGGACTTTTTGGATGAAGTGTTCAGAATATACCAATGGTTAGTTGTGTTGCCCAAATCTTCTACATTGTTACTTATTTTCGGTCTGTTTGCACCATCAGTTCTCTGGAGAGTTATGGTAAAATCTTCTATCATTATAGATTTACCTATTTCTCTTTTAAGCTCTATTAATTTATCTAATTTGTTGCTGTGTTACCAGGTACAAATGTACAATTGTCATCATCTTCCAAGTGGATTAACCCCCTTTTATAACTATGAAAACTCCCTTTACCTACAGTAAAATGTCTCTCACCCTAAAGTCTGGTTTGCCTAATATGAAGTATTACTATACCAGCTTTCTCTTAGTATTATTGTAGTATATATTTTCCTTCCGTTAGAATTCAACCATCTTATGTTCCTATATTTAAGGTATCTCTTACAAAGCATATTGTTAACTTTTTAAAATTCAGCTTTTAAATATCTGTCTTTAATGGGAGCATCTGGTCCACTTATATTTAAAGCAATTGGTGATATAGATTTAAATCTTTCCATCTTATGATTTTCTATTCATTCCATCTATTTTATGCTCCTTCTCTCTCCCTTTAATGAAATAATTTGTCATTCAATTTTCACCCTCTATCTTGTTACTAAATAATTTTTAACTCTTCTTTTAGAAATATGTATCCCTCACTTAACAGAATCTAATTAGGACTTTTACATCTTCAGATAATTTAACATACTTTAAACATTTCACTCTCTTCATATTTTTGCACTATTTTTGTTATAACTTTTAATTCTATGTATATTTTAAAGTCAACAAATACTCTTATTGTTTTCCTACAACCAATATCCATTTACAGTTAGCCTGATATTTATTTCCATTGTTCTTTACTCTTCTGTATTTCAAAACTTTCATTTGGGATCATTCTTCTTCTTCTGCCTGAAGAACCCAAGTATTTCTTTTGCTTCAGATTTGCCATGACAAATTCTGCCAATTTTTGTTGGTCTACAGTCTTTCCTTTATAAATAATGCTTTTACTGGGTAACAAAATTTTAGTTCAGCAATTGTTTTCTTTGGTACTTTAGGGATGCTATTTTACTGTCTTACAAATTCCTTTACTTTTGTTAAAAAGTCATCTGTCAGTCTTATCATTGCTCCTTTGAAGGCAATGTATCTGTCCACCCCTGCTCCCAACAGCTTTTAAGGTTTTTCTTTGCTTTTTGTCAATTTTGCTGTGATGCATCTAGGTAGGTTTACTTTGTATTTATCCTGCTTGCAGTTCATAGATATTTTTGAATCTATGAACTGATAGCTGTTTTACTTTGGAAAATTCTTAGCCAGTATCTCTTTCTCCAATTACACATAAGACAGTCTCAAAATATACTACTTCTCTAATACATTTCTTCATCATATCACCTATTTTCTACAGTATAATGATGGTAGTATTTCAAACTTCTTGTCTGATATTCCAGAATCTGAATTACACTTGTTGATTAATTTCTACTGAGCACAAGACATAAACAGGCACTCCACAGATGAAGAAATGTAAGCAGCGTGGCAAAACCCTGTCTCCACAAAAATTAAAAAAAAAATAAAAAAAAAAATTACAAAAATTAACCAGGCATGGTGACGTGCACCTGGAGTCCCAGATACTTCGGAGGCTGAGGTGGATGACCTGAGCCTAGGAGGTTGAGGCTGCAGTGAACTGTGAATGCACCACTGCACTCCAATCTGGGTGACAGAGTGAGACCTTGTTTCAAAAACAAACATAGGAAAAGATGCTCAAAGTTAGTTATTAGTAACAACAGGAATGAAAATTTAAGCCCCAATGTGACACTACTTGGGGCCAACCAAACTGAAAAATTTAAGACATCTGACAATAGCCAACTGTTTGCAAAAATGTGAAGGACAGGAACAATTATATGCTACTCTTGGGAATTGCAAATTAGTATAACCACTTTAAAGATAATTACGTAATATTTAATGAAACTGAAGAAATTAATGTCCCCTAGTACCAGAAATGCCACTTTTAGATATAAATACTAGAGAAACTCTTACAGGCACTAACACATTCAGGGTTCTCTTATCCTGGATAAAATTGTGCAATATTTAGAGAGAATGATTATATGTATATAAAGGTTCAAAACACACAAAACTAAGCAATGTTGTTTGCAAATAGTAGACTTTTAATATATCATGTCACAAAATTATGACAAAAAGCAAAGGAATAATATCAAATTCAGGATAGTAATTACCTCTGGAAACAGAACACACAGTTGAGAAAGGGACACAGAGGGCTTCCAAAGCATTCATAATGCTCTGTTTCTTAAACCAGGAGGCAGGTGGAAAGAGAAGAAGAACCTTCTTTGAAATGTGTATTTCATTTTAAAGTTATTTAAAAAGAAAAACGTATCTGGACAAAAATGCACCAAACTCTCTTCTTTGGCTAAGGAGAGGATTACTGGTGATCTGTAGTGTCTAAAGTTACATGGTGCTGCAAATTGAGTAAGTATGACTGCAAGCAGGAAGTAATAAAAGTTGATTATTAGCTTTACTCTGTAAAACTAAGTTTTTGATAAAATTTAACATTTTCTAAAACATAAGAAAATCCTTTAAATGTCTGGAATTTTGAATCAAGAATAGGGCATTAATAATAATCACACACACACACACAAATTAGAGGTTAGTGAAAGAAGTCCTCTCCAGTGCCAGGTGCTCTGGGTTAAAGGCTCCTCAATCAAGTGAGTATAATCTTTATTTTGCCTTGGCTGCCTATAAATCCAGAGAGGAGATGTAAACATACATACACTAGACTAAACAGCGGCTAAAAAGTGGCCACTACTTACTCTCCCACTCACACATACCATGTAAGTCTGTGGGAAAAAACTTACAACTAAACTAAGGAACTCAAGTAAAGTTTTCTGAAAATAACCCAGAGCTGACAAGTCAGTAGGAGGGCCTGGATGGTTTCAAGACACAGTTTTTAACCAAGACTTGGACCTCCAACTGTTTTCTTAAACAAAGATTTACATCCCATCCTTGGCTAAATTACTTATAAATTAATCAAATTAATTACTCAGAGTGGATAAGCAGGAGGCTGGACAAGATAGTGCTGATGTCAGCCAATGAAGTCTGTGTTGTTTTAACTAAATATATCAGCTCAGTTTTAAACAGATCTACTGTGCACAAATATGGTAACAGACCCACAATCCTTCCCAAAATATTACTTCTCTTTCCTGTCCTGGGAACATACATACCTACTTTGAATATATCTGACATAAAAATGTTAAATTGTCTACAACAAACTCATACTTCATAACAATGCTTCATTTATTTTTTTAAAAAGTAGGCTTTATTCTACTTAATGATATTCTAAGGTGTCAAGAAATGTTTTTAAGTAAATATGCAAATAGGTTATTTAGAGCACAAGTAGGAAAGCACACAACTTCACTTGAGTATTTGTAGACCAATGCAATTCAAGTATTTCTTTTGGTTTTAAAATATTTCTATAGTATATCTTGAAGAAGAAAAAAGGAAACTAAATTACCTCTTACAAGTCTAACAAGTAGAACTTTTAACTTTGTCCCATGATATCAAACTTAAGGGTATCACTTCCTTGTTTTCTAAATCAGGACTCATTTTATGTTATGCTTATTTACATTTTACAGCTGTTGCCTTCCCAGTTACCAAAGAACAAAAAAGCCTTCCACTGGGAAACAGGCTTTTACAGTTGCGAATCAAAAGAAAAGATTTTTTTCTAAATAATTAGAAGGTTACAAAATAGTTAGGTTATATTTTTTAATTCACAAATTTACTATTCTGGGTCACCTTCGAGTAATGGAAATCTCTGTTTAAACATTCTTCTGGCAATGGGCACCAAGCATTAGGTCTTATTTCCAAGCTTTACCAGCTGGTTTTTGTCATTAACATTTATTAACAATCTAAGATATGGCTTTCACCATCTAATCCGTACTACACAAATGTTTTGTATGGCTCTCCAGAGGGTTTTGATGTGACAAATTACTGGCAGAGATTACAGCCCCGTGGCTATTCACCAGAGGCAATGTAAAATTAACATGGTACTAATCCAATTTAAACAAGAAGTTGCACCAACAATCTTCTGAACAAAACCAGATAGATGATTCCAAAATTATATTCAAGCACAATAAATGTGTTTTTAATAAAAAATTTAAGGAAAAAAAAAACTGAGTAATTTTCACACACATGAAATGTGCCTATTTGATGAAGTTATTAATTTTAATCTTACTAAAACAGTTAGGGGCAGAGCACAACTCACTATGGTAACCCCAAGGTCTATTACTTTTCTTCTTAAAGTGTTGCATCTCAGTGTGGTCTGCAGAACATCAGTGATTCCTAGTGACCTCAAAATGTGTTTACAGAGGTGCCTCTAAAGCAGAAAGTTTGTGGGATAAGGATTAAATTGGTTTGCAGTGAAAAAGCAATGAGCATCTCTGCACTCAAAGAACTTTTCTTTCATGAAGTATAAGTTTCAGAATTGAACCACTAATTTAAAACTTTTTTTTTTCCTTTTCTTTACAAAAGGTATCTGAATGTGATATCCTCCTTATTTGAATAAAATAGCTAAAATTACTTTGCAATGCTTTTTGGGCAAGAGGGTAGGAAATACACAGGAAGAAGGTTAAATAAAAAATGGATTAAATGGAAAAAAGATCCAGAAGATAACAAAAGTATATGAGGATGCGTGTGTTAGGAAGGAGGAATTCTTACATTGGAGCCTTTCACACTGAATCTTCTTTTAAAGGAGTCTCCTTCAATACCCCAGTGTAAAACTAATCAAAAGCCAGGAATTTGGGGGATTCTATTCAGAACACTGTTTGTTTACTTATATTTTTTGAAACTACCTCAAATGGTGAAAAACTTAAAGAATGTAATCTATAATATACACACATGAACATGACAAAGTAAAAAGTTCTTGCATAGATACTTCTCAATAAAAAAACACGTCAATTATAATGAGATGAAGTTTCAATAATTAATGATTATTCAGTTCTCCACAGAAAATGCCCTAACCAATAGTTAACAGTTTTCTCCCTTTTCAGCTGATTTGGGTAATGTGTAATGACTGTTCACTACTCAGCTTCTTCAATGGAAGCACTATCTTCCACTTCTTCCCCCTCTACTCTCCTTTTAAAAACTTGAAATGATTTCCTATCTAGTAGTGTTATTTGAAGCATTTTCTCTTTGAAATATTTCTCCCTTAGCTTTGAGTGACATATGTGGTGATAGCCCCCAGTGGTCCCCTTGTTTTTCTAATACTTGCTGACTTCATTTACATTTCTTAACACCCCCCTATATTCTAAGTATCAGTCCTCCTAGGTGAACTTTAAGTTCCACATGGGAGCAACTGCTATATCCATAGCATCCCACTGTGCAAGGTGCATAGCAGGCTCTCAATAAGCACTTGCTGAATGAATGAAAGAATGAACTAACTACAGATGTTTCTTCATCTCAATGTACTCACATTCCTTTATACTCAAACTTGGGAAGTTTACCTGCTGACACTCTTGCACATCTGCACATTTAGCCCTTCATACTTTTTCCTTCTGTAGTTTTCTACAGAATGTCTAACTATCACTGCATAACAACATCCCTCAATTATGCACACTTAAGAATTTTGACTCTCAGTCACAGAGCCCTCTAGTATTTGTTCTGTTCATCAATATCCAAAGCTACTGTCCAATTAGGTCCCCACTGACTGAACGCACCACCACCACAGAATGGCTTTATGGCTCATCTCTTTTTAACAAATTACTTAACATTTACTGAGCACATACTATGTATCAAACACTGTATTAAATACACACTTTAAAACCACTCGTTTAATTCTCAGAATAACCTGTGGAAGAAAATTTCTCATTGTTCAAATGAAGAGACTAATCAGAGAAGTTAGAGAGGTAGAACCAAAACTCAACCTAGCTCTCTTGACTCCAGGGTCATGTTCTTAATTACTATTTATGCTGCTTTTGATGGAGTTTGTATCTCATTACCTTTAACAGCCATTCTCATCATATTTCCTTGGCCCCAATTCCACAGGGACTCCTCTCTATTATACTATATGCAACTTAAATATCTTGGCAGCAGGACCATATATTAGCTGCTTCTCTCTCAAAATCACTTTAATTCTCATTACCAGACCGGGTTTCTCTTGTGGTCAATGATGCCATTTTCCTTCTTAGGATATACCAACTCACCTAACTCAGTACTCTCGTCAGAGTGGCTAATTTTCTTCTAGAAATTCTTTCATTCCTTGACTTCAATGGACTAAGACCATAATATCATAAAAGGGAAAGAAGCCTCAGGCTGGATTCCTCAAAAGCTTTCAATGCTAGGTCTATCACTTAGTACCTATGTGATCACATGAAACTTAACTTCTTTAAGTCTCAGTTTCTTCATCTATTAGGCTGGTGCAAAAGTAATTGCAGTTTTTGCCACTTTCACTTTTGCACCTTTACCGTTTTACTTTTGCACCAACCTAATAAAACGGGAATATTACCTGCTATATAGGGATCTTTGTCACGATTAAATGATAAATTCTGAAGGGCTTGGTGCTACACTTGGCACAAAGTAAGCCTTCAATACACGCTAACTGCTCTACCAGTATCATCATAATGATCTTCACATTTTCTCTACTTATTTCCTTCATTAGCTTTCTTTTTTCTTTCTTAAACATAAGAATTCCAAGTTCTAGCTGGCACAACTTTAAACACTACCTCTGCAAAGGATTCCTTTATGTCTATTTTTAAGCCCAATCATTCTTTCTAACTGGTAGCCAAATTTCATTCTGTAAAAATTAAAACATCCAAATTTGCAAATCCTATCTCCTTCCCACCCTCCAAACAGCTTTTTCGTAACCATATTTCCCAAACTGGACCAGACACTGAAGCTTGGGCCCTTGGCATCATCTTTGACAAGAATCTTCTTGTTGCATTGCTACTGCTACTACTTAAGTTCCAGCCCTTATCACCAGAAATGACTTAGAAAACGGGTCCTCCTCTGTTTTATAAGAAGAGCCTATGCTTTCCCACTTTATGCCTCTTTGCTATGATCATTCTATTCAGTATATTCACATTTCCCTCACTACTTTCCTAAATCACAACCAATTCCTCTATTAAAATCTTAAGTATCTATCTCCAGAGGCCTATCACAAATACCTCCTCTCCTATGACACCTTTCCAACTCCTGAGTACTCTATATGGTCTGCGTCAAGGCTCTTACTATTAGGCAGTAAATTTTATATTTATGGTTGTTTCTTCCTTGTTACTAAATTGCAAGCTCCGTGATGGAAAGGCCAATGTCTTGCATAGATTTACACCTGGTATAATATTACTTTATACTTATTATACATGTAAGACACTGCTTTCAATACAGGAGACTCTTAGTACCACACATAATGTCTATCCTTAGTCCTGTCAGTATTAACATAGTCACATGGCACATTATTTTATATCTATATCTACCTGTCTTCATTTGTAATGCTTACAATCCCAACTCCTCTGTCATCTATGTTAGGGTAAACTATCTACCCTAGTTTTTAATTCTCATGTAGACTGGTAGTACTTTATGAAAGGGGTAAGCATTTAGTATAATAGCATAATGATATTTAATAGTATTTGACGCTTATGGAGACACATTAAGAAAACTACAAACTTGAAAGACCCTATGTGTGAAATTTCATTCAGAATAAAACTGACACATTAAGTAAAAGTGAACTTGGAATAAATGAACCATTATTACTCTCTAAAAGATTTAGGTCAGTTAGGGTTAGATTCAAAATAAAAATCTTATTCATAATTTCTTCAAATGATTAAGATCAAATATGTCCAAAATTAAGATTAATTTCTTCTGAAGCACACAGCATTTGTTGATTGGTAGCAGGAAAGAAAAAAAATATAACAATTCAGAAAACTTCTATCAAGGTTTTTAAACTCTTTAAAAATCATGCAAAAATTCCTTGTAATTCCTTTTCTTGACTGAATTACTGTGTCTTAAGAATAACATTTGAAATATATTCTTAAACTTGACAAAATGTTCAAGTTATCCTTAAATTTCGTCCTAAAAGGCACTCCCTGTGGAAAGTTTAATCCTAAGAAAGAAAAGAGTGGTTGTTTTATAAGTGAAAGTAAAATAAATTATTCCCAGTTTCTTCTGGGGAAAGGGATAGCTGGCATTTTTTTTTTAAAGACACAATTGTTTCTAACTATAAAAAAGAAAGATCTTGCCTTTATAACATATTTTTATAAAAACCTCTAATCTCAAAAAATAGCAATATTCAAATGCAGACATCTGAATGTAACAGATATTGCCAAACATGCGAATTTGCAAAGAAACAAGGGAAAAAGATATAAAAAGAATAAGCTATAAACTACATACCTGTTTAAGTCTGGCAAGTTCTTTCAAAGCTCGTCCCCACTGCTGCTTGTAATGCAGTTTAGACTTAGTTGCAGATTCCAACTTTCTTTCAAGTTCAACCTAACAGTGATTAAAATCATATCAAGTGAAACACTATACCACTGTGTACAACCACTGAAAGATAATATATACAAAGAGTCTGGCTTAAGAAAAGAGTTTATACAGTGTAACATACGACATCATCTAAAACTGTTATATAATTTACTATAAATATTATGGCACATGAACATTTTCTTGTTTAAAATATAGTCTTATTTTTATTGCCTAACAGTCTATCCTAAAAAGAACTGAATTAGTCTTAACCTCCAGACAGTTACTATAAATGTATTTAAACATATATATTATATAAAGATCATGGAGTGAGAAATACATTCATTTTTTACAAAAAACAGTTCTAACTGTTAACATTCCAATTTAGCTGGCACTCTAAATCTTAGAAGCCAAATTTTCTTTTTGGAGGCCTATCTTCATATGGAATTTTGTCTTATGAAGACAGCCAGTAGAGATGCTTTTATAACTGTATTTTGGCAAAATTGTGAAACTCTGAAACCAGTGAGATGTTTTATCAGAAAGCAGTCTACTAAGAAAGAGTACAAAGTCAAAAATATTTTAAGAATGTTAACATAAAGCCAAGAGTAAGAAAAATAATGTTCCTTAATAACACACATTCTATTTTCTATTTTTCCTCAAATATATAAAGAAAAACATTAAAGTGATTCAATTAAAAATATGATTATTTATACTTGCAGCAGGCAATCTGTTGTACATGAACTGAAGCCAACTTGGCTATGTTTTGGAATGTACTCAGTGTTTCAAACCAAGTACCAAACAAATTCATGTAGCCAACAGATAGTTTTACTATTAAGTGATAATGTAATAATCTGCTTGAATTAGAGTAAAACACTGTTACTCTGAACCGGTCTAATTTTTATATCAAGTCTAGTTTTTCCCATACATATAGCTTGTAGTATTTTACAGGAAAACAAAAATGAAGATACTATCCAAAAATTCCAACTTCAGAAAACTCATATGAAAATAAAATGAAAGGAAAAGCAGATGGCCAAATTCCCTTCACAAAAGTGCAGAACATTTTCTGCAGTAATATATGACTACATGGAGTCAAGGTCTTTTCTGCTTTACAAATCCCTAGTGCTTGGATTTAAATGTGTTGACATTTCACAACTAGACTCAAGCATCTTAAGTTGAATAATACTGCTGAGATTATTGAAGATGATCTCTTCTACTTACGCCCCAAAGATATATACCTATACTACTTGTTAATTTAACAAGAGACCATACCTCAGAAGAAAAGAAAAAAATATTTTTATACCTGTGGGATAAGAAGATAGTATTCAATTATATAAGCAATCATGTCCATGGGTCTTGGAGAAGGTCTAGTATACTAGACGAGCCCAAGAATGAGAGTTAGGCTAGAGATGAACCTAGAGGGATTATTTATACTCAATGCACCATCAGAAAAGATTGTGGATAGGTTATATCTGTTCTGCCATAATTATTAAAACAATTTGTATTTGCATAGTCGCACTAATTTAAAACACATGTATAGTTATAGATATAATTTCTTTATTCTTAATAAAATCTTGTAGCTAGTAAATCTGAGACACAAACCTCATTCTTCTAATTTATTCCTACACCCAAATCAACGATTCCTAACTTTTTATTTTTTAAGATATAGATGTCTCTGTGATTCTAAAGAAATAGATGGACCCAATTCCCAGAAACAATGTACACAGCTAAAATTTTATAATTTCAAGACATTCAAAGACCTTGAGTTCTTAAGAGCCCTTACTGTAAGTAGATTTAAACTTCTGGAAGCCTTTGTACTTATATTTTTCTTTAGGTTTTCTTGGTCATGACTGAGGTAATAGACCATAAGCCAAGTTATATACTCCTGAAAGAAAAACTCAGCTCAGGACCTACAGTCCATTCAGAGGCTAGTAAAACTCAAAGCATAGATGAAAATTCACTGGTTTCCAATCTCCCTATTTCTACCCTTGATACACCTACAATTCTAGTTCTTTACTAGAAGTATGGCATTGTCTTTGTCTCTTAATCTGCTATTCCCAGGTCAATTCTGTCACAAGGAACTCTACATTTCTCTCTTGAAATCTTTTCAAATTCTATTCCTTTATATTCCTACCACTACTTCCTTAGCCCAGGTTCTTCTCAACTCATCTTGACTATAAGAGGTTCTCTTGTCTCTCCAGCCTCCCCAGCCTCAAATCTATTCTATCTACAAATCTTGTAAAAACTACTATTAAATAAATCTATAGTAGCTACTATTTATCTACAGTATTAAACCTAAACTACCTGACCTAGGATTGAAGGCACTGCAAAATATAGTATCTGTCCTACCTGCTCAACCTGCTTTCCTCAACAGGAAACCGACTCCAACCAGGTTTGTGTCCCCTGTGTCTTCCCCACTCCTTGCCCAAGTTACTTCCTGAGCCTGCCAATTCTTTTTCCTCTGCTTACCTAAATCTTAAGGCTCAGCTCAGATTCTACCTCTACATGAAGCTGTCATAAAACTACTAGATTCCGGACGCCAAATGGTTTCTACCACGTTCCTTGGAGTTTGATTATTCATGGTCATTTACTGCTCTCGGACTAATCTCCCAATTACTTTACGAACTCTAAGTGAAGTCTCAAAAGGAAGTCCCAAAAGGATAATGTAAGTTTTCTCTTCCTATCTTTGATTTTTCTCTTACTTTCCCATTTGCCCCAAGTCAGGGGTGGCATATAGTAGATACTTGCCAAATATTCTTACGTACATAAATTTTAGCTTAATTAAAAATATCTATGTTCTTTTAATATATCTTCAGTCTTTTCAGCCTCTGTAGGCCCTACTAAATTATATGCCTTCCACGTTTCATTTTTAAAGTCCCCATTATTTAAGCTATATATATATTTAAAAATTTCCTAACTGAAAGAAAACCATAAACTAATACTCACTTCTTACACAATACAAGTTGGGTATCCCTAATCTAAAAATCCGAAGTGTTCCAAAATCCAATACTTTTTCAGCACTGACATGACATATAAGAAATGCATCTCAGACTTCAGATTTTCAGATCAGGGATGCTAAACAGGTAAATACAATGCAAACATCCCAAAATTCAAAAAAAATCTAAAACTGGAAACACCTCTGGTCCCAAGCATTTTGGATAAGGGATACGCAACCTATAAAAAGAATCAACAATTCCATTTGCTAAAACTATATGTTTATGGTGCAGCACACCAACATGGCACAAGTATACATATGTAACAAACCTGCACGTTATGCACATGTACCCTACAACTTAAAGTATAATAATAATAAATAAATAAATAAATAAAACTATATGTTTATGTTAACTTATTTTCAGACAATTTCAGTAAAAAATGGGAATATGCATATTACACTGAAAAGAATAGGTAATGAGAAAAGTAAAAAGCTCTCAATCAGACATAACCACAGCTTACAAATTAAATCAGATACTTTTTAACTTGGGTCTTTCTTTTTGTGCAATTATCTCTTTGTCACTATTTTAAGAAATAAGATTCTGCCCTCTTCTGGCTCCAAAAAGATTTACAAGGAATTTTCAGAAGAGCTGAAAAGCCTTGTTTCACTAGGCACTTAAACATGCTGGATGAATGTATTAAGTCTAAAATAGAGGCAAATCAATTATGTACTTTTCTCTCTCAATGCAAGCTCACAGTACTGCTTATACCTTTAATATGTTTAATGATTTTTATCCTTTTGATAAAAGCATAGTTGGAAGAAATTTTAAAAGTCATTTAAAATTTATTTTTATCGTGGATATTACTAGTCAACCAGTCTATATTCAGGGATGAATAAGATAATACCTCTGTTACTATTTTGATTTCTGGTCTTTAAATTTCCCCGGGGTAAAAGAGAAGTACTCTTAGACACCCACGTAATAGATCTTCTGAGAATCAATGTGACATTATCCAATGAGTGCTTTAAATATTTCTGGTAGGTACAACAGAATTCATATTTATAAACACAGAAATACTTTAGAAGTAGGAAATGTCCAGCTGGATTCAAGTTCACTGGCAGAAAAATGAAGAGACTGTCCAAACAGGTAAGAAAAAGAATCAATTAAGACTTGCAATTAAATCAATGTGGGCATAAGAGTACCCCAAGATAGCTTGGCAGTTAACAGGCTACAGAAACATTTACTGAGTTCAGAAACACTAGATGAAAAATGTATTTCAGGGAGATGACTGAGTTTAGTTTTGGACATTCTGGGATATCTTGAAGACTGACCTCCAAGGGTCCAGGAGATGGACACTATTTTCATAATACCAAAAGATTATTTGTCTTTTCCACTTTCATTCTTCTATGAATGTACACTGGAGTTTTCCAGAGGCTACATGATGTATAGTATCACAACAGAGTGAATTCAAAATCAGATATAAGAATTCAGATGTCTATTATCCAGACACTAAAGAGATTTGTAAAATAGTAAAACAATGTTACTCTTCTCAATTTTTTGTTTTAGAAAATACTTTTCATAAAAACGTTATCTAGGTATTTTTTACCATTTCTAATACAGTGATTATCAATAAAGGGACCCTGAGTCCAAAAGTTTGAGAACTACTGTTCTAAGGCATTCAAGAAAAGATGTTGGTTAGGCAGTTGAATATATGGGTCATAAGCCAAAAAGACAGGTTTTGTCCTCTAATACACATTTCCTACACACTAGATGAATATTTTTTTTTCCTTAAAGATCAAATTACTCTCCTACTTAAAACCATTCAATGGTATCTCATTATTTACTTAACTCTTATATTTACAAACACAGGATTTAAGTAAAACAATGTCCTAGGTTCTGTGCTTAGCATTTTACAAATACTGAGTCATTTAAATCTGTCATCGACCTTATTACCTTACTACCTCCATTTAAAAGATATGGAAATAAGTACAGAGAAGTAAACCAAGTGGCAGAGCTAGGATTTGAACCAAGGTGATGTGGCTCATTTTCATACTGTTAAGGACTATTATACTATAACTCTATTAGAATAAAAACCTAAACTCCTTGTCATGGCTTTAATGGCCCATACTTTGAACCTCATCTTGTATATTCTCCTTCCCTGATGCTCTAGGATGGCCTTCGTCCTCAACCTCAAACAATCCAGGCTTAGTCCCACTTCAGTTCCTTTGTAGCTAGCTGTTCCCTGGACACCTTCCATAGCTTTTCATATTGCTAGCTCCTTCTCTTCTCACAGGTCCCAATTAAAATGTCAGTTACCTCCTCAAAAAGGCCTTCCTTAACCACCTTATGTTGGGTAGTATCTATCCTGACAGGCCACCTACATCGCCACATTCAATATGACATCACCTTTTTTATTACTTTTACGTTTGACATAAACAAAAATGATCTCGTTATTTTTTTACTCTCTCCTCTATAATGGATCTCCCTGAGGAATCTGTCTTGTTCAATGCAAGACTAACTATAATCCTAGGAACACAGAAAGTACTCAATAAATAGCTGGTGGAATGATTAGCAGCAACTTAACATCTCAAAACAGTTTTGTACCAAGATGACGACATGCCCTCCATTAATTTTTGCTGAATAAATGAATAAATGAAAATTCTGAGTAGCAAAGATGGTGCTGGTTCATCATCATGATTAACAAAATGTTTACTCAGTGCTATAAGGTACAGTGTGCTGTCCTAAGAACAGGTAATATGAAAATAGCTATAACATGGTTTCTGCCTTGGAAAGTTTAGAATTTAGTTTGGATTATGGTAGTTCTGAAATAAGTATAAAAAGTACACAATAAGTATTAAAAGTTCCTAAAGGAATCTATTCCACAGCCTACTGTCAGATTATAGTATCTCAACATAAGCTTTAAGGATCTGAGTGCTGGATTTATTAAGTAAAAGATTTTGAAGCTATTCCATAGTCTTTCTCTCCCTGCCACACTTTAGCACACACCAGACACTACTTCTCTCAAAGTACTCTTGGCTGTGATTGTTATTCTTTAGTCCATTTTCCCAAACATGGAAGTCTACCTCTCACTCTCCAATGCTTTGTTTTTTTTTTTTTTTTTTTTTGAGATAAGTTCTTGCTGTCGCCCAGGCTGAAGTGCAGTGGTGGGATCATGGCTCACTGTAGTCTCAACCTCTTTGGGCTCAAGTGCTCCTCCCGCCTCAGCCTCCTGAGTAGCTGGGACAACAGGTACATACCACCACATCCAGCTAGTGTGTATGTACATTATATATACACATATATAGGTGTATGTGTGTATATATACACATATATATAATGTACATATAATACACATTTTATATATATATATATATATATATATATATATATATATATTTTTTTTTTTTTCTGTAGAGACAGGGTTTCTCCATGTTGCCCAGGCTGGCCTTGAACTCCTGAGCTCAAGCAATCTGCCCACCGTGCCTTTCAAAGTGCTGGGATTACAGGCATGAGCCACTGCACGCAGCCCCCAGTGTTGCTTTCTGATTACGATTCATCAAAACTCATTTCTATTAACATCCATTACACCAATCTTATAAACTTGGGAGTAACATCTGACTTTTCTTACCAGATAAAATTTGAATTCTTTAACTTAGCATCTAAGACCTTCCCTCATATGGCCAAAAATTACCTTTACTTCCAGCATTCTCTTATTAGCCCTATTTTGTAAACTACTACTACAGGTTCAGCATCTCTAATCCGAAAATCTAAAATGCTCCAACATTTGAAACTTTTTGAATGTCAACATGATGCCTATATTAGTTTGTTTTCACACTGCTGATAAAGACAAACCTGAGACTGGGCAATTTACAAAGGAAATGGGTTTAATGGAGAACTCACAGTTCTACGTGGCTGGGGAAGGCTCACAATCATGGTAGAAGGCAAGGAGGAGCAAGTCACATTTTATGTGGATGGTGGCAAGCAAAGAGAGCTGGTGCAGGCAAACTCCCATTTGTTAAAGCCATAAAATGTTGGGAGACTTATTCACTATCAAGAGAACAGCGCAAGAAAAGACTTGCCCCCATGATTCAATTATCTCCCACCGGGTCCCTCCCACAACATCTGGGAATTATGGGAGATACAAGATGAGATTTGGGTGGGGACACAGAGCCAAACTATAGAAATGCCCAAAGGAAACGCTCACCGGAGCTCTGTTGTCCAGTGAACTACAACGACAGTGAGGAAGAAAGCTGGAGAGAAGGGCTCTCTGATGGGACATGGAACCATAAAAAGATTCTACTACTGCGGGTCAAAATAAAGGAAGGAGAGAGATGGAAAAAACTACTGCAGCATAGATCCAACTTCCACCCACCAGTCTTCTGCTAGTGCCCCCTGGTGGCGAGTCTATGAGGGCAAGGAAACCTTCAACACAAAGCTGAGTAGGAAAAGACAGGGAATGGCTGGCACAATCAAATCCTTAAACTTTGAAGGTAATTTTCCTATGTATTACCTGTGTTATTTTCCTCTGAATGCTATATTTTTTTAACCATGCCTAAAAGTTATCAAATCATAAAATGCAAGAACACATATTGTCAAACTTAGATTGTCTAATGGACATTACACATTTTTAATGCCTAGCACCTGAACATTCTGTTTGTGGAGGAATCTCAATTTAAATGAGAAGAACATGGCTTCCAACAATAGAAAACAAAGTAAGACAACCATCCCTTCTTTCTAGCTGACAGACAGAGTGCAAGTCTGTAGTTCAAATGAATACTCCTATCTAGGACATCGAATCTACAGGGGTGATACATGGAGAGAATACTCACAATGGCTACCACAAAACAGTTCAACAGCATGACACTAGAATCAGAGAGCAGGGAATCCAGTGACATGGCAGTGACAGCACCAACAGAAGCATCCAAAGTAGACTGTTTTCTGACAGGATCTTGGCTATGCCTTCCTTCCCCTATCCTGCCCATATTCTGAAACTAGTTCTTTAGCCTCCTGAAAGCTTTGTAAATTCCTTCCTTACTAGAGTTAGTCAATTCTGAGATGTCTGCAACCAAGGACTCTAATTTGTATAAGCTACAACTGACATAAGCCAAGAAATTCAAGTACTAATAATATCATGTGCCTTTAATTCTCTCATGCGTTATTTGACATCAGAACACTACAGCAAAACATTATTACATTGTATACACATTATTTATTGATTTTATAAATTGATCACTGGGACTAGTTAAACTGTGCAAAATTAACATGTGTACCTTTTCCAAGGTGAGAAGATTTATTTCAGACTGTAGACGGATTTCTGGTTTGTTGTTTTGCTGGTCCTTGAACTGTTGGAACTCCTTTTCCAAAATCTTATACTTATTTTCAGCATCATTAAGCTGTATTTAAAAAAGTTTAGCCATTTCAAAACAATGATATGCAAAGTTTAACAATAAAGAATTCAATTCAACAGGGTCTTTCTTTCTTTTTTTTATTCTAAAGCATGCTCATAGTAGAAAATCTGGAAAACTGCTAAGGTATAATGAGGAAAATAAAGATCCTCAGTCATTAAAAATTCAGTAAATCAACTGATTATACAAAAACTTTTGAAGAGTATGAAATTTCTTATCAAACAGTATCATGAAAATGTTTTTGGTAAAGCTCAAATGTCAAATTTAAAAGTTACCTTCAGAAATACACTTTTTTTACACTTATACTAAGATGTCGCATGTAAGAAAAAATTCAGCAAGAGACCAACAGAAGCAGAGATGGGCAAACACATTTCAACACTAAGGCAACTCTGTCTCTCCTGGATTCCATTAGAGCAGAGTAAGTGCAAGTTCTCTGCCAACCCAGGATTAGGCCCTACAGCTTCAGTGGAAAAGAATCTTAGGAGAAGACTCAGGAATAAAAACAGAGAAAGAGATTTCAGGCTAAAATTACTAGAAATGCTCAGAAAACAAAGAAGGAAAAATAAACCAGAAAAACCATCAGCCCAGTTAAGTAAATCAAGGAGTGACCGGGAGATTTACTAAAAGAATGGAAATTTCTTGAATTTGAAGAGTTGAGGATGAACAATCAGGAATAGTCTAAAGCAAGTGCCCAGTGTCCAAAGCACAGGAGCATAAAGAAGAGATGGTGACAAGTTTCCAGACTTTTACCGGACTACTTTGAGGCCAACAACCCAACCCTGGCCCTCTACTTAAGGAGAAGGCCTACACAGGATTCTGGGATACAGATGGAAGAACGACATCTTTTCAGGTTCTGTCTTTACAAATGTGGTCGTCCTTCCAATTCCTAAGTTCTAACTCCAGGCCTGTGTTTTGAGGAGCTCCTCTGAGCCACATGGAAGATCCTTGGGTACCCCAATGGAGCCCTGGAACATAAGGCCTCCATAGTCAGCTCCATGCTGACTCCTTTTTCCCAGAGACCCTTAGCCCCCAGCAGCAGTGGTCAACCTCTTCTGATTCTGCTCCAGATCTTGAATTTAGAGACAGTGACAACCTGGATCCCAATTCTGTTTGAAAGCAAAAGAATTACATAATCATCAATACTCTGGTGCATGACTCTGCCTGGCCCAATGTAATGAAAATGTGAAAAAAATGAATAATCCTGACCCCCTGCCAAAAAAAGACTGAGCATTACAGATATGCCAGATAAGTATCCATGTAAATAAAAATAAGCTCAATTTTAATGTAGCATTTCTTGTTTCTATAGTTTGGTACCGTATGAATTTTACAAATTCAGATACTATTACAAGTTAAGGTAATTTAAAGATTATTTGGTTCAATTCCTTCATACTAATAGGTTAAAAAAAAAAAAAACCTGAAAGTCAAAGAAGCTAAATCAAGGTAGTGTCAAAGACCTAATGAGCTAAGTCAGTAGCAGGGGCAAAAAGCGACTTCAGACCTCTTCATCCCCTTGAATAATGCTTTCATTAAAGCAGTCAATACTTCCTGAAAAACAAAATGACACGACAGTCAGCCTTGACTGAACATTCAAATTTCTTTTAGAATAGTTTCAAATTTTTTCTAAAAAAAGGTACGAAGATGTTCTTCCTGAGATTTTTTTTTGAAATGCGAACAAAGATTGCTGAAGATGTTTTCCAAAAACATGTACTGCTATGACTATCCATCATTAGATAAACCAATTATCTCTTCCCTAAGGCGTAGGACTTACCTAAATCTGAAATATTAATACTAAGAAAATATGCGGCAAAAATAGAAATCATCAGTAATAATTAGGATTTATCTAGCATCTTTAGGAAATGTGGTGTTCCATACATGAGAATTTTCCATATGACAGAAGTTTACCTATTTTTTAACATCCAAAGTTGAAAAGAAAACCTTTCTAAAGTCTCTCACTTTTCTGTTTTAAACAAAAGCTAAGAAAACATTAAATTTGGTAGTTTCTTCACAATTCCAGAACATTATCATAAACAATTCTTGTTACAATAGGGTTATAAAGCAGTAAGCTATTAAGGCATGTTGGGCTCTTTTTCCTTTGCTAAGTGATCCACAAATATAGTGATTTGAGTTCTGGTGCCTGCTATAATCTATTTGAGTACAGATACTTTATCTTCATCAGCTCTCACTGACAGTGTATTTAACTGTCCCTTCTGCCAGTCTAGTTAGAAATGTGTGTATAATACATGTAACATGGTCAAGGTAAGGGTCCAAAGAGCTTTTCCATACCTAAAATGTGAAATGCATACAGTCATGGACTTAGCAATCTGGGCATCTTGGTAACTCCTCCTGTCCTTCTTACCTCCCCTTTTTTCCCCCAGGTTTTAGAACAGTAGTTCAAGAATAGAAGTGTGCTCCGGGTAATTTTTCCAAAATACCAGTTCTTCCCACCAAAGTTAGTTATTCCTACAAAGAAGTAAACTACACAATATACAACACTATCTGCAAGTCTTTTTTCTTTTTTTTGAGAAAGTGTCTCATTCTGTTGCTCAGGCTGGAGTGCAATGTTGTGATTACGGCTCACTAGAGCCTTGACCTCCTGGGCTCAAGTGATGCTTCCACCTCAGACTCCTGAGTACTGGAACCACAGGTGTGCACCACCATGCCTGGCTAATTTTTATATGTGTTGCAAAGGTGCAGTTTTGCCATGTTGCCCAGGCTGGTCTTGAACTCCTGGGCTCAAGCAATCCTCCCACCTTGGCCTCTGAAAGTGTTGGGATTACAAGTGTGAACCACCGTGCCTTGCTTATACCAGTCTTAGACAAGGTACAAACATGCGTATTTCTCAAGAGCTCTCCTGGTGACTCTAATACGTGTTAAGAGCCTGTGTTCTAGATGGTTGAATCTTCCTGCTAAGTGGAAGAAGACAAGCATTATTGGTGAATCCCACCACAAGTGCTCACTTTTACAACTTTATCTTTTGTATTTTAAACGAGACTACCCTACTTGGTAACAATCAAATTCATATTTTTACAACCACCTAAATAATGGCCCTGTGCTGCTGTGGAAACTGTTCATGAGAAAATTTACTGAGGACTTGGGAGGCATTCATCATACATATCTAATCTACACTGGAATTTTTCAAGAAAGATAAGCTTAATTTTTAACAGCTTGATTCTTTTTTTTTAAGCAAATATTTATTGAGCCCCTATTATGTGTTGACAACTGGCCTGGACTCCTGGGATACAGTTTTCATGGAGCAAACAATCTAATACTGATTAAATTATCATGCTAATGAAAATAAAAACAAACTGATATGACATATCATAAAGAAAAAGAATAGGAGAATAATGTCCTATGAGACCATAAAATGAAAACCTGACCTAGACTTGGGCAGCATGAAATAGGGAAGATTTCTAGGAGTAGGTGATGCTTTAGCTTAAAACCGAAAGAGGAACAGAGTACGCCAGGCCTAGATAATGCAGCAAACATGAAGATCCTGTGGGTGAAGCGAACATGGCATGCCTGAGAACTTGATGGAAGACAAGCATGGCCAGAGAGTATACAGCACAGGCACAAGAGTGTGGGATGAAGTCAGAGAGACAGGCTCTGATCTATGCAGAGGGCTGCAGGACAAGGCAATGATTCTGATCTTTGTCCTATGAGCAACGAGACAATGCTGAAAGGTTTTAAAGAGGAGAGTATCAAGATTCCCAAATTTCAAAAATATCATTCTGGCTACAACATGAGGAGTAGATTAGAGGGGCCCATCACTGAAACAAAGAACATTTACAGGTAGAAGGTCAAGTATGGAGAGAAGGGCCACAATGGGTTTTAAATGCCTTTAAGACATCTGAATAGAGATGCCAAAAAGGCAATCAGATATATGGGTCTAGAGGGCAAAGGTAAGGTCTTGGATATGACCCTGGATGTGAAAGTCCCCAGATGTACAGATTGTCTCTGAAATCATGGGCATGAAATCATGAATAAGATTGTTTTTGCAGAAAGTAAGTCCTGAGCTTGGAGGAAGTCCAACATGTAACGGTTAAAGGAAGACAAGCCTGCAAAAGAGCCTGAGGGTGGCCAGAAAGATAGAAAAAAAAAGAGAGTGGTGATGTGGAAGTTGAGAAAATACAAAAACAAGGACAACAGTGTTGATTATATCAATCAGTTTTACTGAGTATGAGGAGAGGAAATAGGAACATTGACAATTCTCTTATGAAATTTGGATCTTAACTAAATTTGGTCCTTAAATGAATTTGGTTTAGTGCTACATGAAGAATATCTGTTTGCTTAAAGAAGACTTATCAGAAAAAGATTTAAGTTGGAAATGACCTGAAATATGCACAATTTCACACAAAATAGTTAGAAGATCCAACTTAAAGTATATTTGAATCTCAGCGCAATAAATATGATTAATAGTCTAAATTACTGTGAATTTTACTTTTTAGTAGTGAACTATTTCTCTTATTATTAGAATGCAAATAAACTAAGTATAAAAAGATGATAAGTACGTTATCCAACCTGTTGCTGAAGGCGGTGTTTATCCTCTTCAAGCTGTTTGATTTTTAACCTTTCTAGTTCTACTTGGTGAATACAGTCCTCTTTGGCCCTACGGATAGAGTCCTGCAGTTCTTGCAGGTTCCGTTGACGTTCTGATTGCAGTTCCTTTTTTTCTCTTTGAAGCTTAAAACAAAGGCATCTTTAAGAGGTTGGTTTATTACTAGCTGTATTATACTATTCAATATTCCAATATCTTTCTATACACTCAAATGTTCAGGATATTTACAAATTTATTTTCACATCTTTTTCAGTTTTAGACAGTTAATGTTCAACTGTACCATTATAAATTTTCAATCACTGTTTAATACTATTATACACACATATAAAAATCTATAAACAATTTGTATAAATTCACTTCAAAACCCTAACCACTTAACATTTCCATTTGAATAAAACCTTTTTAATTCTGTAAGCAAATATGCCCAAGTTTCTCTTCTTTTAGAAACGTCTGATTCTTGCCTAAACGCACAGAATAGAGCCTTAGTATTAGGAACATATCTACACTATTAAGTTTAAACACTCTGACATACTTTTCTACCTATTCTAATATGTAAGATATGCTGAATAGCAGTTTGAACAGCAGTTTTCTGCATGTCTAAAAGACAATTTTCATGAAATATATAGAGCACAAAGTAATAAACAGTAAGAATTTCATATATAGACTGTGAAATAAAGATATATGATAGATGACATGCTTACTAATAACACCACTTTCCACCTCTTTGTAAATAATTATGTAAGATTCCCATAAATGGAATCCCTCTAGTTCCAGTCTTTGCTGTCTCATTCTTATAAGCAGCCCATCCTGAATCACTTCTCTCTCGGGACTATTTTGCACCTAACTTTCAAAATAGTATTTCTACTTTGCAAGAAATCCCTCTATGCTGGAAAAAAAAATATATATGATAGATGAATGAAATACCTCTGATTCCGCACTAGCAAGCTGCTGCTCTCTCTTCTCCAAGTCAATTAGAGTTTTTTGAAGTTTTCCTTCTAGAATAGTATATTCAGCCACCTAAAATATAGTATTAAAAAAATAAAAAGTTACCTACCTTCTCCCAAACTTAAAACACACACAAATTCAAAAATATGTATAATTTCACTGAAACACAGGACCTGAGAATAGGAAAGTCACAACTTACATCCTCCAATTCAAAGAAAAAATGTGCTTTTATGAATTTGAGACTGGTGATGGCCATATTTCCTCCTTCTTGTCTTTTTTCTTCTCCAAGATAAACACAAATTTTAACTGTTATTCATATATTATGATTTCCACATCCTCTAATATATTAGACTTAATCTAAATTTACAGAGGATGGAAACAAAAGACTGTTAAATTTGAAATGCGTATGTAGTGTAAGCAACTAAATAGCCAAGTGCAGAGTCCAGGGAAGAAGTAACGGGATGGGGGTGTGTGTGTGGTGGGTGTCTTGGTGTATATAATGCCAAGAGAGTGAATGAAATCATCAAAGGAGTGAGCATACCGAGAAAAGAAAAGATGGTATTTGAGGACAGGGCTCTGGGACAAGCCAATAAAGCCAACATGAGGAGAATCTAGCATGAAAATTAGGAAAGAGAGACCAGTGAAGACAGCGGAATACAACAGTAGTAAAGTATAGCCCCCGAAAAAAGTATAGTCAAAAAAGCCAAGTAGAGGAAGTGTTTCAAAGACAGAGATAAACTGAGTAAGGATGAGGAAGGATTGTCTGTTAAGACAAAAACTAACTGTTCTGGTGAGTGAGAAAATGAATTGACTAGGGAAAGCAGTAGGATTGTGAGCAGCCGTGAGGACGTCCTAGCGCTTGAGGTCCTAAACCTCCTTAAAATCATCTCTATAACACCCATCTTTTCTCCATAACCTTTCGCTACTGTAAGTTTTTGGCTTTCGTTTTCTTTAAGACATATTTCTTTCCTGGTCTCCTGGACATTAGTTTCACATTCCTCTATTCTATCCACTATACTTCCATCAGAATTATTGTTACAGAATGAAAACCTAACTATCTTATTTTATATAAAAATCTTCATTTTAAAAAATTCTGATATTTCTACCTTTCTCAACCAGGGTTTATCATCTGAAACACAAAACACAGAAAATGATTTAATTATTTTCTCCATCCTCTCCTAAAATGGTACATAACTACCATTTTAGATACGTAGGATAAAGTTAATTTATTACCAATAATGGATCCCTTAGGGTATTAAGGGCTTCATTCTCTCAGGAAGGCCTGGTTAAAAAAACCCTACAGTATCTAGTCTAAACTCTACATAATGGATTATGAGATCATTTATTCTCCAGGGCATCAACTTCTCTTATTTCTTGAGGCACATTCTTTCCTCCCCTCTTCCAACATCAAACTACTTATAATTTTCTTAATGCAGAGTCTATTTCAAACTTCTTTGCCTTTTGCTATAGGGGCTGTGTCTGGAATACCTTTTGAGTCTACCTGGCAATATCCACTAATCTTCACCAAAGTGAAAGCATGATCTTATCTACAGAACACTTCCTCATTTTCCCTTATGTAGAACTGAGGTCTTCCTTCTATGTGGGTAATGACTATCTTCAGCTATCTGATGGACAGTCACATGTAAGACAGAGTATATCTCAGTTGCTCCAGAGGGCAGAACATGAACGACGTAGAGATTTACTCCTTCAGGTAAATTTTCAAAGTATGAAAGAAGTTATATATCATTTAAAAAAAAAATTAGGTAAATAAAACAAAAATAAACAGAAAAGGCTCACATAAAATTGACATTTAAAAAATACCATAGTGAGAGTCTGAGTATTTAGCTTTAAAATATTTGATCATACTGAAAAGCAACTTTTTTTTTTTTTCTCACTACTGACTTTATTTTGTAGTGGTTGAAAAAATTTAAAAGAAAAACTGATCCCATGCAAGACAGGATACTTTAAGACAAATGAATTAAAGTATTTGGTCCCAAAAATGCACTTAGGTTGAAAGAAAATGGCAAATCTCAATCTCAAATCTACCTTTACCATATGATTAATTTGAGTAAACAGCACAATCACTTATTAGGTAGGCATCACATTGTTTTCTGACTGGAGTTATTAACTAGCCAGGAACTCATCATTCCAGGCTGAAAGAGTAGAAGCTGTATAAATGGAAACCAATTACAAATTTTAGCTGAGAAGATCATTATTACCAAAATGACAATAAACCAAAAATTACTTGGTGAGTTTTCACAGAAAGTTTAATTATGGCACAAATTGAATTTTTGTCACGTTTCTAGTAATTTTATTAACTTTTCAAATATTTTCTGATTTGAATTTTGTAGACCTCAATACTAAAATACTCTTTAACAGCAATGAAGAAAAATGGTTCAAGGATAAACTCATCTTGTCTAAAAGGCTAGGCTAAAATGTTTAAAATTAAAATGATATTTTCCAGCTCCCCCAGATTCAATATCTAATAGGTGACGTCTATAAATATTACTTAATATAAAACTCACTCTTAAATAACAAGATAACTAGTATAATGTTAAAATGTATGTCAGGGCTTCTAATTATTGTAATATTGATTATCTGAACTTTTCTAAAGAATAGAGACTTTGATGTACTCTTATTTTTGTCTTTCAGCTTTTTAAAAAGTTCACTGGTTATTCAAGTTTTTAATAGTGAGAATTAAGTTAGAAAAAGCTGATATGGTTATTTTAAAATCAAAGGCCTGTGTACTTCTGTTTCCACCCATAAAAGACAAATGGCCCTCCTCTACAAACACAAATTAAACAACATTTATGAAACAACTGTTTTCAGCCATTGGGCAACTGGCAGCACAGGACGATGATCCCTAAAAGGTGGGAAATAAATAAGGCAACCCCTACAATATATCTAGCTTACTGCCTGAAGACTGTAGCTCAAGAAAGGGGAACCCAAACAGACACTAGCAATCTTGCTGAGCTGAGAAAATGGAATGGAGACTAGAGAGGCTGAGGCAACTAGAGTTGATGAGAGGATGGGGTTACAGAGAGAAGGAGCACTGGAGACCTGTAGAGCCATCCCCTCAAATCTGAAGCTGAATACTGACTAACCACTAAGAGTATTTCTAAAGCCCTAAAATTATTAATAGAATATTTGAAGAAAGTCTAACTGTTAGGGTTGTTTTATTTAATAACTTGAGTGTAAATGGACAAATATTAAGCTCTTGCTTCAGGAATAAAATCAGATGGTCTCATGTTATCATTTTTAAAAATGTGATTTATTTCATAATTCTTAAAAATAGCTTAAATATTTGAGGCATCTTATTAACTTACAGATTATAATATGTAGTTATATATATATTGAAATGTGCTATCTTTTTGTTTTTTACACATCAGCAGGGTTTTTCTCTATTCATTTTTGTATATTCATATACACACACACTTTTTTTTAAGAGATGGGGGTCTCACTATGTTGTCCAGGCTGGTCTCAACCTCATGGCCTCAAGCAATCCTCCCTCAGCCTCCCAAAGTGCTGGGATTACAGGTGTGAGCCACCATACCTGGCCTATATTTATATATTTTTTGAATAGGTAATACATTTGCATATTCCAAAAGCACAAAATACTTTACAGTGAAATGCCTCCCTTCTATCCAGAGCCACCATCCACTTCTTCCATGCCAACATATCACCACTATAATTAGTTATTCCTTCCAGAGACTGTCTTTAATGCAAATACAAGATACTATCATTAATATTCTTCCTTTTCTTCCTCACTTTTACACAAGTTATTACCTTTTTCTTTACTAGTGATTCTCTTTCTCGGTCCCTTTTCTTCCATTCCTCTGCAAGAGCTTGCATATGAGCCAGTTCTTTCTGCTTCAGCTACAAAAGGAAGAAAAATAAAGTCGCCAGAAAACCCCAAATATGTCAAATAAATGAATCAGTTGTCAAAGAACCGATACTAATCACTAATATGACTTTTTCACGCATTCTTTTTTATTCTTAAAAAAAAAAAAAAAAGATGCCTGAGGCAAATGATATCCATTTGAGTTCACTTCAGGAAAGTATAAAGCTAACAGTGGGTTGTGCTTTCTAACTTGTTTGGAGACCAGTGATGCAAGTTCCAGGAGGGTGTGCCAAATGAGGACATGAAATTTAAAGAGTAACTTCCTAATTTTACCCAATAATCATGAAGAAAGTTTACAGAATTCTGAGTTGCTTCTGCCAAGTTGCCACATTTCAGGTATTTTTGATTCTCAATTTTTTTTTTTTTTTAAGTAAGGCATTGTTGACATTCAAAGAAATTAGATAAAATACCTACAGAACTTAGAGATTAAACCTTGCTATGGAGAAGGAAAAATATACAGAGTAGACAAAACAGAATTTTTAAAGTAACATTTAAAAAGTAACCTGATTTTCAAATATATCTTCTTGCATCTCCTTCCACATTTCTAGTTCAAGTGCTGCTTTGTATTCTAAGGTTTCACGAGGCTCTGTCTGGATCTCTGAAGGACAAGGTGCTGGAGGAAGAGAAGATGGCTTTTGTTGTATGGCAGACACACCCTAAGAGATGAACCAAAAAGTACATTTAAACACTCACACACATATGCACATTAGATTCCTTGTAAAAAATAATTTGACAAGATTAAATTATATTTACCTGAGATGAATCAGAGACAAAAATCTCACGCATTTTTACTAGTCCGTAATCTTCTAGAGTCACTGTGTAAGAAAGATCTGCTATCCTGTTGTTTGATCTACAAATAAAATAAGAAATACCTTAAAATTCACAGAAATACTTTTATATTATTTTTCCTTTTATCTCCACAGTGCTTTAGCAATGCGGAGTAAGCAACATTTTCTGCACCTAACTCTATTGTTTTTGAAACTGCAGCAGCTTCTGTAGGCTTCAACACCTTCTATATATATAAACTGATCATCACAAACACCCTGCTAAATACATGCATAGTTTACTACAAAATGACCCCGTTAAGAGTTGTAAAAGGTATAAAGGTGAAATTTAAAATCTTACTGCCCACAGGTAATTATTGCTCATATGTAGTTTATTTCCTTCCTGTTTTATTTACATATAGATATACATGCACACATCCATGTTGACTTCACATAGTTTTGTCTTGTTTTCCTATTTACATCAGGGGCATTTTCTCACATCATAATATTCATTTAAAAATGTGATTTTTTTTATTGTCTGTAAAATATACAAATGAATTTATGTAGTAAAATATACTTAACAATTCCCCTACTCTTGATTATATTGGTTATTCTGAATTCTTTTTTCTACTTTTCCTGGGATGTACACACTCATAAATATTTTACTAGATATAAGCAATGCCTCTAGGTATAATTGGCACATAAGCAATGCTTCTAGGATAATTATATGTTAGTATTATCATAATGAGCACCTCTTTGCATCATAGAAGTGCATGCAGCATTTGCCATTAGCCAAATGAAAACAAGAGAAAATATTAGAAGAAAATAAAGTATTAGCAATACAAAACCATGATTTTGTCTAAATCATACTCTGGTCAAACAAAACTTGAATGAATGGTTCTCACACAATTAGAAATCTTAATTAACCAACTTTTACATTTTCTTCTTGTAATCTCACAGATTTCAGAAGAAATGAATAAGGTTAATGAAGCATTACTATATCTGACAGAAACTCCTGAGAGTATCTAAGGTTCTCACTTAAGTAAATCTCCTAAAACTTTCTGTCTACAAAGTAGGGCAATAAAAGTAAATATTCATAACAAACAGGCAGCATTAAAATAGCTTTCATTATTAATGATTTTATCTTATGATGACAGAAAAAATGCTAATTTTTAAGAAAGATTCTTCAACAATAGGAGCTGAAACAAAATGGCTACGAATGGTGAGGAGTGAGGAAAGACATTTCAATAATACTTTTAGATCTAAAATTTTACTGAGCCTTATTTCTATCTTTTTTTTAGTCTTTAACAATAAAGGGCATATGATATATAATGTTAAATTAAATTTTAAACTTTTATTGTTAATTTTAAAAAGATAATTCAACAAGTATTTTACTGTATTTAAAATATGTTAACAAAAACCCAAGTTTTTCTTTGTGGCAATGAAGTTGAGGGCAAAAAAACCAATAATTATTTTAAAAACCGCCTCTGAATGCCAAATATCTATAATGTCCTCAGACTTTTGATTTGGGGTAGGAGTAAAATATTTTAAGTGGGAAAAGAGTCTCAGCCATTCCCAATGCAAAATAATATAAAACACATTATAAAGTTTAATCTCAAATTACAAAATAAAAAAAACAGGTCCTGCATTTAAAATTCTAAAGCTAGAGAGAGGAAGGAAAATAATTAGCCATCTGACTATTACAATACCATGGTAGCACAGACTCTTGACTTTTGTGAGGTGAAATGCGTATCAGAAAGCTAAAGGGCAAAGTGGGGTATAGCTGCCACAGGTCAGAGAAGATCAGAAAAAAGAGGTTATGAAAGGGTGAAATGGTAGCTGGCTAATCAAAATCATTCAACGAATTAAAAAGAAAAAGCAAAGACCAATTCTGTGAAATGCATTACCCTTGTGCTGCTATAATAGGCACACTTTCACTGTAAGTTTGACGCCAACACTGTTCACCATTAGAACCTAAAAAACGAGTTTTTTCTGAAGACAAGACATTAGAAAGCTGGATTCTTGCAATTCCCAGAAGTAAATCTTTACTCATTTTATCCTTGTGCCATAGTTCAACCAGTAATGGAATCCTAAGGAAGAGAGAAACATGTGTTCATACCTATCAACTCTGACCTAAAGTCTTTTCTGAACTAAATTCTTTGAATTCCCTTAATGGAGTCAAAGATGTTTTTTGTTACCTGGAATGTCATCTAACACAATTGTTAGACTGAACACTAAATTTCACAGGCAGCAAATATGAAATGATGTTTCCATCAATGATGAGCCTCATATACAATGGTGGTTCCATAAAATTATATCATATTTTTTACTGTATCTTTTCTGTTTAGATGCACAAATACTTACCTTTATCCAACTGCCTACGGTAGTCAGTACAGTCACACGCTGTGCAGGTTCGCAGTCTAGAAGCAATGGGCTATACCATCTAGCTTAGGTGCACAGTAGGTTATACCGTCCAAGTTTGTCTAAGTACATACATTCTACAATGTTCACAACAATAGAATTATCTAATAATGTATTTTTCATAATGTATCCCTATCTTTAAGTAATTCATGACTATACTTTTTTTTTTTTTTTGAGACAGAGTCCTGCTCTGCCACTCAGACTGCTGTGCAGTGGCATAGTCACAACTCACGACAGCCTCAACCTCCTGGGCTCAAGTGATCCTCCCGTTTTAGCCCCCTGAGTAGCTGGGACTGCAGGTGCGTACCACCATGCTGGCTAATTTTTGTATTTTTTGTAGAGACAGGGTTTCGCCATTTTGCCCAGGCTAGTCTCAAATCCCTGGGCTCAAAGCAATCTGCTCACGTTGGCCTCCCAAAGTGTTGGGATTACAGATGTAAGCCACCATGCCAGGCCTACTATTACATTTTTTGTACCATTTTCTATGTAATAAAAACCTTCAAATGCTGCAATTACCACAAATGGTTAGATTTAAGTTACCCTTCATTCTTTTTAAAATAATGTATAAATTTGAATTGTGATACTCTGAGGAAGTAAAGGTGTTTTGCAGATCTCAGATTTTTTCATGAATCCATTTCAGATAGTCAGATTAACATCTCTAGTTATAGGTTCAGAAAATTAGAAAAAACAATTTTTTTTCATTCGGTGAATCAACAAAAATATTTAGTTCTTAGCTTTTTATCTTCCCATATTATATTAGGAAAAGGCAAGACCACTTTTCAAAGGTCCCTCATTACATATAGTTTGTTTTAACAAAGTTAAAATATCTAAATTCAGGTAAATAAGATAGGAAAATCTAAAAAGAACCTTTATAATAAACCATGCAAAACCCTGTAGCAGATGCACAAATTTCATACACATCATTAGCAAATTTGTTTCTTGATCCTCAAATGCATAAACTGCTATGGATTTAAACCTATAGGAATTCCTTTTTAATAAAATACAAATTTTCAAGAATTGACTTAAAATAATTAATATCATACATACACTGTATGCATTACCTTAAGAAAGTGTCTTGCAGCTGATGAGGCATAGTTGCAAAATCAAATGCACAGTAAGATTGCGGAAGAAAAACTTCCATGTTTTTCCGAACTTCTACAGGAGGATTAGTCATAATAGGAGCTGCACTTCCAAAGAATGGATATGAGTACCTAGAATTTAAAAAAAAAAAAAAAAAAAATCTTACGATATGGTATACAGACGAGATTTAGTCTGTTTTTTAGAAAAAAAGTACAATATGAATATTATGAGCAAATGTAACTTTTTAATAGAAACATGGTAGAAATACCAATCTGCCATCTGTGTAAAAAGTTTCTTGAGGGCACACGTCCTACCTTTTTTATCTTTGCACTCCCAGGGACACAGGCAGTTTCTGCCATATATAATATTCAAGAAATGTTTCCTAAATTTATTTGTAAACCTAGTTTATTTTATACAATAGTGTCCTGATTTTTTATGGGATAAAAAGCCCTTAGTCAACTCCAAAAGGATGCATTCAGGGTAATCTGGTAATTATGGTAATCTTGCAAGGATGCAAGCAATTTGAATGTATTATGGATGAATCAGAGAGTGACATAACAACACTGTTTCTCCCTTTCATCACAAACCCACGCTAGATTAAATGGAAGAATGCTTGACTACTGCTGAACTTACTTTGTATTTAAAGCCAAATATAAAGACATTATAATGCTCATTTAAATTTAATCTTGCATCTTGTTATTCATATATGAGAACTAAAATTTAAACACTAATAGTAAAAACTGCTTTCCAACAAGAATTCTATGTATTCACCCAATTCCTATATAATTACATATCCATTTAAATCAAGTTATCTCTGAGAAAGTTAAGTGCCCTAGAGTTTCAACTCCCTATGCTTACCACCACACTACAGGATTTAGTGATTAAAAGAAAAATAAATAAATAAAGGAAGTCATGCAGATGAGAAACTTTTCAAATACCAGTGTTACCTAACAAATTCCATGATACAGTTGCAAACTACAATTCCATACCAATAGAGAGCATTGTATGAAAATTTATCAAACAGAAAAAGTTAAATGGTCAGCATTTTTAAAGTGCCTTAAAATGATTCAAAGATAGAACTATTAGTCTGTATCAAGTGAATTCTATAAAGAGTGTTAAGTGGATTTAACAATTTATTTCCTCAACTTTTGTAAATGCTAATGCTTGTTCCAAAGAAATTTATGAGGAGATGCTAACTACCCCAAACTAAACACATTATTGTATTATATTTAATTTATATCTCAGGCACAAAAGACTATAAAAATGTAACATCATTAAAAACAAATTGTGTAAAACTACTTAACTGACATATATATTATATAAAATTCTTAATATAGAACAATGTAGACACATTCCACTTACAGCTGATTAAGTATGGTGTTTAGATTCATAGCTATGAAGTGTGGGTATTAGGAATATGAGCTCCCATTATAATACAGTTATATAGAAAAATCAGGTAATACACTACCATTATTTTGACCGGTAATACCTTTTTCCAGAAAAAAAGCACTTTTGAAGTTTAAGAGGCACTGTACTTTAAATGGCATATTGTGTATATCAAAATACATATAATAGTTATATTACTTAAATTATTATAAATGCCTACAATTATTATAACAGAATAGATAAGACAGTTACCTCTCCTCTACCAATGCTACCCTTGTTTGAATTCAAAATCATTAGGATATAGCCTTACCCCCTTTTAGTCCACTGATTTAACAAATGTTATAACTTCTTTGGTGACCATTTCTCTTTGCAATTCCCCAAACACAGGAAAGTCCTTTCTCTTCAGAAAATAATACTTTGAAACAAAATCAAATCACACCTTAATATACAGTTGATTGGAAAACCAATCTCCAAGGCATGTATACTCCTTAAGTCTATTGAAAAGCAAAAATGATGTGATGTTGCTGGAACAGCAATCTTCTGTCCTGAAGCTACTTCTGAAGCATTGGATGTAGTCACTGGCTGGGCCAGTGAAGCGGGTACAGAAGAACTGGCTAAAATGAACATAAAATAAAACAAAACAATCACACTTGCTAACAGTTTCTCTTAAATTGTACAGATAGTTTAAGGCTATCATCTCATTTACCTTTAAGCAGGAATTGGGCTATTTTGTCTCATGAACATATGAATTGAGGTATAAGTATCTTAAAAGTAACTCATACAAAATAACCCAGGTTTCAATTTCCATTCTAGAATTGTGTGAAAGAAGAGCTTACTCTCAACACACATAGAAAATGTACAGAACCAACAGAGAAATATGTATGACTGCAGCCTAGCAGGCACTAACTTATTTCCAGGAGGCACATAACTTAACATTTGAAGGGCTGTATATGAGACTTACTGATATAATGACATCACCTTTTTAAAGTAGTTTTGGTTATTGTAGGCATATTTAAAATAACAGAAGGCTAAAACTTAAGAAGACAGATATCTAGTCCAACCCTATTATAGATCAGAGATACTTGGTGAGTGGCCTAAGTCACACAGCTACTCAGTGACAGAGATGTAACTTACAGCAAAGAGATCTAACTCTTAATCCACTACTAGTTATTTACACTACTAACTATAACTGCAATGGAAGGAAATTTTTTATTAAATCAGATAATCATGCATTATCAGACTCTCCCTTAACTTTAGGATCAAAAATGGCTATTATGAGTTTACTATAAGAGGCAGTTAATAACTGTTCTCTCTAAAATTCAACATATTTAAGAATCTAATCATTTAAAAAATCTATTTGCAAAAACTGTATTATTTAATGTCTATTGAATATGATATTTCCAGTGTACAAGTAAAATAAAAAATCCCTTAAATAAATTTAGCGAATTCTATTTTGAAGTTAGATAGATTGCAATGACTTTGCATTGAAATTTTTTATATTTCCACACATTATTGGTGGGTTTTTTTCTTTACTTTTCTTTTTTTTTTTTTGAGACGGAGTTCCACTCTTTTTGCCCAGGCTGGAGTGCAATGGCTCGATCTTGGCTCACCACAACCTCTGCCTCCTGGGTTCAAGCAATTCTCCTGCCTCAGCCTCCCGAGTAGCTGGGATTACAGGCATGAGCCACCATGCCCGGCTAATTTTGCATTTTTAGTAGAGACAGGATTTCTCTATGTTGGTGAGGCTCATCTCAAATGCCCAATCTCAGGTGATCCACCTGCCTCAGCCTCCCAAAGTACTGGGATCACAGGCATGAGCCACCGCGCCCAACCTTATTGGTTCTTAACAACCCCATAATTTTTACTTAAAACTCATTTAAGTTCTCATAGTCAGTTTTTAGATGGCTGCAAAATGCAATACCTCAAAGATCTGTAAACAAACAAACAAAAAAAAAAACCTTACCTTTTGGATTTGGTTTGGTGTCCCTATCATACTGTAAACTTTCCACTTCACTTTCTGTTGCATCATCTTTTGTTGGAGGTGACTGGTTGTGAGATGGAACAGGGGACACTCTTGGTGATTTTGGCTCAGTAAGTGTCTTCTCCTTTATGGGGGTTAAAACTTTCTTCTTTGAATGCTCTGGCTCATGTTCATTCTGGGTCTTTAATTCAATTAAAGACTAAAAACAATTTTTAAATAAAGTATAATTTGCAAAGAACTTTCCTTCATAATTAAGCAAAAAACTTGGCGTTGTTTTTTAAAAATATAAGCTTCCTTTCCCAGTTTGGATATTCCTAGTCTATTTTTCTTCATAATTTGCAAATTTCTTTATAGCATCTAGGACCAGAAAAAGGAAGATGAACAGAGGAAATATGATATCCAGAGCTGAATACCAAAATGCATCCTAATGGGTAAGAAAGGATATTTGAGAAAAGAAGTCAGGCATAGGTGTCCCTGGGAATGGTTATTCCTACCAAGGCAGTACAATGGAGAACTATACTTCTAAAGAGAAAACACAGATGTCTAGTATGACTTTCTTTCTCTCCTTTATTCCACTCCCCAATAAAAATGTATGTATATATATCTTTTAGACACTCATTTCGGTTTTTCTATCTTTAATTCACAACCTGTATAAAGATCAGCTTTTTGAAAGAACAAGATAAAGTTGATTCTGGGAATAGATACAATAAAAAAAAAAATACACGGCCAAATAAACGATCACCTGTATTATGAAAAGTGAGTAAAGAGAGTATGAGGACTACAAAGCACTAAGCAACCAAGGATTTTATTTTGGCTTCGGTTGCATTAACCAAAAAGATACCAGTAATGCAGATTCTCAGAAACTAGGTCTAAAAATGTTCTCTTTCACTGGAGTTCCTTTTCTGCCTTAGTCATTAACTGAGTTGGGGGTCGGGGAGACCATAAGTGGGTTTCCACTACACAAGAAGACTGTCCCAAAGGCTAAGAGGGCTCTGGGTAGGATCACTTATAAACCACAACAGAAGTCACAGCACTTTTCAGAAAGGTCTTTTCAGAAAGGGGGTATCATATAACACAGGCCACTAATTAAGATTAATAAATATATCCTTGTGAAGGTAACTCTTCCGAAACTCAACTTTTGTAAGTAATCATGAGTGGGACTAGTGAAGCCAGGGGAATGAAGGAGGGCCACTACTTGCCTGGGAGTCTATGCCTTCTCTCTGCAGAGCCACAGACACTCCCACAGTTGGGGCTAGCTCCACAGGAATAGGTGCAAGCTTCTGTTTGGCTCTGTTTGGAGGGTCAAGGGTAAAAGCACCTTCGACTGTGACTGGGTGCTGGTTGATTTCTGTACTGCCCTTTTTAAGTAATCCAGTTAAAGGTATTTCTGTACTTCCAAGTGACTGGTCTCCACAGCAGAGATGAATCTAATATGAAAGGGAAAAATCAAAATAGGGCTTTACACTTTCTCCTTTTTCCTAAACATCATAAACTTAATAAGAAGTTGTAAAATGACTCACGGAAAGAAAATATAATGCACCTCATTGACCTGAAGTGACTAAGTAATGAATTCTCACACATAACTGTTAAAACTGGTGATAAAACACAGTTTACTAGAAACTCAATAATAGTTATTACCCTTTTCTTTTGGTATTACATAATCATATGTTATTGCTCCTTTTTCTGCCTCTTTGATGAACTACTTTAATATTTTACTATGAAAAGTGTATAAGAAAATAACTAATGCATGAATTTAAACAAAAAAAATACCTCAACATTTTTCTATTTCCATTTTACCATTAATTTAAACATGGTTTCAAAAACTAAGTCAGTGGATCAATCCTGATTTGGAATTTAAAAACCTCAAATAGTTTTGTTTTTTTCACTCATAAGATATCTTGAGTATTTCTCTTTTCTTGCTTTTCAGACCTCATATTAAAAAGAGTGCTTAACAGTAAGTAAAAGAATATCTCTGGAGTGGAATCACTGATAGCTAATTAAAAGTTCAATATTACCACCTTTTGACAAGTTTAAAAAAAAAAAAAAAAAAAAAGACTGCTCCAGAAAATTATATATAACTTATTTTCCCTTACTATATTGAAGCCTTAGCAAACTTAGTATTTTAATGAATAATCAACAAGCAATCATGCTGTAAAATATATTTAGCTCTAATATCATCAGTGAAAGAGTTAAGAGAGACCTGTAACTTAGTCTCAAAGTTATTATATTAAGGTGTAATATTTTTATGGGCTGGAAAAAAAAGTATTTTTATGATGTAAATGTCCTCCATTAGAAACTAATAAATAAATCAATACTTTTGGTGAGGACTGATACGTCAGATACAGAATAAAATTCAAACTGCTTTTTCCTGCATGTCATCATTTTATATAGTCTTCAGTTTTCTAAATATCTTGGGTTTAGTAGAACCATCTCTAAAATTCAGTTCTACTAAAATTTCCTAATGCTTCTTCTCACCTCCTGTCCGTTACTTTATTTTAAACAAATGAATATCTAACCATATACAACACCACCCTATTTTGGTTTTGATCAAAAGGAAGTGTCATAAAAGACAGAAGAGTAATGTTTACTAGGTAAGGTTAACTTATCTTTTTTTTGAGATAGAGTCTTGCTCTGCTGCCCAGGCTGGAGTACAGTGGTGTGATCATAGCTGACTACAGTCTCCAACTTCTGGGCTCAAGCAATCCTTCCACCTCACCCTCCCAAGTAGCTAAGATTACAGGCACACACCACCACGTCTAAGTAACTTTTTATTTTTTGTAGAGACAGGGTCTTGCTATGTTGCCCAGGCTATTCTTGAACTTCTGGCCTCAAGTGATCCTCCCATCTTAGCCTCTCAAAGTGCTGGAATTCTAGGCGTGAGCTCATGCTCAGCCAATGTTTGCTTTTAAATGGAGTCCAATTCAAAAAGAGTTCATAAAAAATACTCAAATCAAGGGCAGATTTTAGAAAGCTGTCTTACCTCATTGCTTTTAATAGCAATAAGGCATATATATTTTGAAATCAAGAGTGTGATCTGTGTGCCTACACATAATATCTCCACTAACAATAATCAAACCCTGCCCATGCCCACTGCTCTAGGCTCCAGGTATAATTGTTTTTATTGCAAAGGACTGGTAACTGATATACCTCTTTTCTCAATTACGGGGAAAAGAGGTGCTATCTCATAAAATTCTGAAGTAACTGTAATGCCAACAATGTCAGGACACAGGATAGTACCTAAAAAAATTAGAAGATGTGGCAGAAAGATAACCTCTACTACTGAAATAAGATTAAATTTAGGTACTAAATTAACGCTTAAAAGACCACCTCCAGTTAAAAACGATTTGCTGCAGTACTCACCTGTAGTTTAGACTGAAGAGCCAGGTAAACACGAAGAACTTCTACACTGCTACGGATGCGAACTGATGCTCTCTCTGGCTCAAAGTTTGGGTTGATCAAATCATTGAAGGGTTCATTTGTAACATCATTTCCCAGTAAAGAGTAGTAGAAGAAAAACTCAGGCTGTCTTTCTGGAAGTTTCATGGTACATGGAATTAACTAAACATTTCAGGAAAAAGAAAACAGTATTACTTTCTAAACCACTAAACATGCTTAGTGTATCTATTGCATTCCAAAAATATTTGCTAAAATGTTGATTTTTAAATTTTGATGTCTTAACCCTCAAATAAAATTTCTGAATTTCTGCCAAATTGCTACCAAATTACTGTTTTAAAAAAGGGTCATCTTAGAAAAGCAGAGTCTAAAAGACTTTATAGATTTATGTCGTTTTAAAGTTTTCATTGCATTCAACTGGTCCATGAATATGTGAAAGTTCTACTTAGAAGAAAGAGATTAAGTATTTCAAACTGAGCTTTCCTTATTTTCACATATTTTATTTCATCTTATACTTCCTCAGCCATCAGAGGCTCTATGTTATGAATGAGAAAAGGTTTGTAAAAAAATTTAATCCAGGCTATTTAATATATAACATCTTAGTTGAGGTCTCCAATAAAGTTTTTAGCTACTCTGTCAAAATTTAGAGGCCTATGAATTAACACCAAAAAAATACCTTTTGTACTATGAGTGTTACTTTTCAGAGTCACTAGCTTCATGGCCACATATGACCAAGAGATGGGATTCCTGTCCTACAAAATATAAAATATTTTCTAACAGACCTGTAATGTTCACTAGCATATTGTTAAACAATAAGCTATAAACATTCAATATGTTCATCAATAGGGGATGCCTTAAATATAATTATCATACAGCATGGCTGCTAAATAATAACATACTAACTTGAAAGTTATCTAAGACAGTGGTCCCCAACCATTTTGGCACCAGGGACTGGTTTCATGGAAGACAATTTTTCCATAAACAGGAGGGCATAGGGGGAATAGTTACAAGAGGAAACTTCTACCTCAGATCATTAGGCATTAGATTCTCATAAGCAGCACGCAACCTAGATCCCTTGCATGTGTAGTTCACAATAAGGTTCGTGCTCCTATTAAAATCTAATGCCACCACTGATCTGACAGGAGGCAGAGCTCAGGCCGTAATGTTCACTTGCCCACTGCTCACCTCCTGCTATATAGCCCAGTTCCTAACAGGCCACAAACCTGTACCAGTCCACAGCCTGAGGGTTGAGGATCCCTCTCTAAGATATACTGTTGGTTTAAAAAAATTACAGGATAGTTTGTATAGTTTGTGAAAATAAAAGTACTAATCACTTAGATTACAACAGCACAGTACCAGTCACATAATAAACGTAAGCTATTTTAATCCTACTTTAAAATGTATTCATGTTTAAGTGAAGAGATTTTAATCATGGACTTACACACATTGAGAGGAACACCTATGCACTTATAATTGTTACAGTCACAAATTCTGGAGTCAGATCCCAAACCCCAACTCTAGTTCCATCAGTAACTTACTGTGAAATTTTAGAAAAATTACTTAATCACTGTGTGTATCCACTTGTTTTAGGGTTGGAAAGATTAAAAGAGATACATAGTTGCTGCTACAACAACGCCTAGCACACAGTTAGCTGTTGTTACGTGAGAATGGAAAATCCTGGGGAAGAACATACTATCCGTTACAGTGATTATTCTGGAGGAGTTTAGAGAAGATTTTCATTTTATTTTACTTTCTTTCATAATCATAAAGCAACAAAAATACTAAGAAATAAAGACCCTTAAACATTTCACAGTATATTTAATTCTAAATTATTCCCATTATGGGAAGAAATTATTTAAAAATTCTTTATTATTCTATATTTAGAGACTGTATTTTTTTCCTACTCTTAACTTTCAATATTTAAGGAGGAAGCAAGATTGTCACTAGCCAGTGTTTCTGCTCCAAACTCAATCCTCCATTCTATTAAAACTTTATAGTAACATGTGCTAAGTCCCTGACTTGCATCTGAAAAGGTTTGTAAATTTGTTTATTGCTAGATGCTTTCTCACATTGCCTTTGACTAAGTTGAGAGGAAAAAACTAAACAGCTAGTTTCATCCCAAACATAAACAATACAATCATTAAGCAGCAACACCCCACCACCCATACTCTCCTGCTCCCAGTCCCTGGAATCACAAATCTGCTTGAAGGAACTTTTGCCTATTATAGATGATTCATATAAATGGAACCACACAGTATGTGGCCTTTTGTGTCTGGCTTCTTTCACTTAGCATGTTTCCAACATTCCTTTATGTTGTGGCATGTATCAGTACTTCATTCCTTTTTTTTTTTTTTTTTTTTTTAAACTATAAAGATGGAGATCTTGCTATGTTGCCCCGGCTGGTCTTGGACTGCTGGGACTTAAGGGATCCTCTTGCCTCAGGCTCCTGAGGAGCTGAGATTACAGCTGTGTACCACACCACCCACAGGCAGCACTTTGATAGCTAAATTGTATTTAATTGTGTACATATACCAAAGTTTGTTTATCCATTCATCTACTGATGGGCATCTGGGTAGTTTTCACCTTTTGGCTATCGTGTATAGTATTGCTATAAACACTCACATACAAATTTTTATTTGAACACCTGTTTCCAATACTTTTGCGTATATACCTAGGAGTAGTATTGCTGATCATGTCGTAATTCTGTTTAACATTCTGAGGAATCTATCTGGCTTACTTTTTTATAGAGATAGTAAACAGTTTGCCAGACATCAACCTGTGTGTGTTTTTTTTAAAACTAAACTGAAATAGTAATTTGTCCCAGTAATTCACCTGTATTACCAAGAACTGTATTATACTGGTTTTTAAAAGTTATGGACTCAATAGGTCAATTACCCACAGGAAACTTTACCATACAAATGTACTTTCTCACAAACAACATGGTCGGCAACTTACTAATATTACCTCATTCCTCACGCACAACTGAAAAGATGGTAAATATCACCACTGTATAACTATAAAATCAAGCCTCAAAAAGGTTATGTAACTTGCCTACGTTGAAGGAGCTAGAAAATAGAATGAGATTACAACTCAAATCTATTTTATTCCAAACTCATTAAGAGGCAAGAGAGCATTATATGGGACCAAGAGAACATTAAAAATGACCACATGGTCAGAAATACTTGGGCCATTAACTAGCCGTAAGATCTTCCTAAGACTTGGTTTCCTTATCTCTAAAATGAAAATGATCAACTCTAAGATTGTGGTAGGATTAAATGCAAAATATGCAGAGTGGGTGGCACAATGTCTATTATACAAAGCATTACACAGTAAGTAATCAATAAATATGAACAATTATGCCTCCCTAAGGAGGATAAAATTGTTAAAACAGTGATTTAAAATTCAGCTGGGCATGGTGGCTCACGCCTGTAATCCCAGCACTTTTAGGAGGCCAAGGCAGGAAGATGCCCTGAGGTCAGGAGTTTGAGACCAAACTGGCGAACATGGTGAAACCCCATCTCTACCAAAAATATAAAAACTGGCCAGGCGTGATGGCAGGCGCCTGTAATCCCAGCTACTCGGGAGGGTGAGGCAGGAGAATCTCTTGAACTGGGAAAGCAGAGGTTGCAGTGAGCTGAGACTGCACCATTGCACTCCAGCCTGGGCGACAAGAGCAAGACTCCATCTCAAAAAATAAAAATAAAAAATAAAAAGCTTAGAAAAATGGTAACAACACAGTAAAAATACAGTACATTCCTAAGTATCTGACATGTGGACAAGAGTGTTCTGATGTGGTTAATAAATAAAAAGCCAACAGATATCTGTCTTTCCTTGCAACTAGAGTGGCATATTAAACTATAACAAATCCAGAAGCAGAGCTTTAAGAAGAGAAGAAAAATACAGAAACTGATATAAACGCAAAAGTACGTATGTATCAACAAGGAAATTCACAGTACCAAATTAGGAGAGAAAGAGTAAATACTCAAAGAACACCAAGTTCTTTATATAGTGGGCATGAATTCAGTGTGACAAAGTAAACACATTTCCCGATAAAAATCTTTACCTGATGTACCTTGCAAGTAAAATAAAAATGTGGCCACTAATTGCATATTTCATTTGTGAATGTGGATTACATGGATATTCTGTTCCTCTAAGAAAGTAAATAAGGCTGGGCATGGTGGCTCACACCTGTAATCCCAGCATCTTGTGAGGCTGAGGTGAGAGGATCATTTGAGGCCAGGATTTTGAGACCAGCCTCAGCAGCATAGTGAAACCCTGTCTCTACAAAAAACTTAAAAATTAGCTGGGTGTGGTGGCACATGCCTGTAATCCCAGCTACTCAGGAGGCTGAGGCAGAAGGATCAATTGACTGTCAGAGCTTGAGGCTACAGTGAGCTATGATCACGCCAAGGCACTCCAGCCTGGGCAACAAAGAAAGACCTGTCTCTTAGAGGAAAAAAGGGGGAGGGGAATCATCTGATAAAAATTGTACAGTTATAAGCCATATCATCTGTTTTTGTAAGTATTCATTTCAGCTACTATAGAACAACATAATGTCAAGAAAAGTAGACCTGTAAAACCAAGTTGATGGCAGAGGAGGGAAAAAAAGAGGAAGTGGACTTGAGAAAGACAGTGGAATAACAGCTAGTTTTGTGTTGAGCTGCTGTTGGGAGGAAAGCAATCTACCATGAGCCCTGAGCATCCCTACACATTCTTGCAGAGTATGACAAGACTGCAAGGCCCAGACCACTCTTTTACTCAGCACATTTCCCAGGGTTGTTTAAGCAGCTTGAGAGATAAGGTAATGTGTCTTCCTGGACAAAGACCAGGCCTGCTTACTGCTTACAATAAAAGTGGCAGGTTCCCCAAATTCAGTTTCCTCAGCTGTGATAAAACCCACTATGTGCAGAGCAACCACCTGGGCCCCTCTGTGTAGTCCCCATGGGACTTAAGGTAAAGGCAACTGAAGGAAATATACCAATATTCATGTTCTTGCTGTGCTAAGGGTAATAAATTCCTTCGTTTCTGATCGAAGAACCTGTGTCTTCTGCTAGCATCCACAATAGTAACAGCTTAATTTGTTAGTTTATAAACAAGGTAAAATAGAACCCAAAACTGTATATGCATTAAGCATTACTGGCAGAAAGTATTCCTGACATTTTAAGTTTCTCCAAAAAGTAAATTATTCACAAATTTAAAAATCCTTTCATGTCAGTCCTTACAATGCCACACAGCACAATGGAAAACAATGTTAACTGATGGTCACTCTCCTAAATCCTGAAGATTTATTATCTTACAATCAAGATCATCAAAATCTATTCTTTTTTCTAAATTAAAAAGTTTTCTCTCTAGTATGAAAGAAAACATGTTTTGTACTCATTTCTCAAAAGTAAAAGAAAAAAGTCTACTTGCAAGTCTTTTTAATAGCTGAAAGCTAAAATGTTTTACATAATGTTTTCAAATTATTCATAAGTCACCAATCTCACGGAAAGTCTCACCTGTTCCAACTGGGTGGCAAATGCTATGGTCACTGACATAATGAAGGAGTCAGTACAATATTCTGCTGGTCCAATCTGATGGTAGCCTCCCTCTTCATTCAGCACAGCCACAATGTCCCTGGGGTCAAGTCCAGCCAGGATGGCAGGTACTTTACAGAGAAAAACACGATTAAACTACATTGCAGTTTGTTATAAACCATTATAAGACTTTTAAAACTGGTATTTTTTAATTTGCTTGGTAATTTTCATGAATACAGTTAATATCTAGTAAGGTTTCCTTTACTCTCTTACATACTCTCTTACATACTCACCAAAGAAACCTTACTTAACCAGCATATTCTTTCTGTATATAAAATTCTGAAGTAACCCTTTAAAACCTTAAGGTAATAAACCACAAAGAAAAGGCATCTAACATAGGTTTTATAGTGAATCTAAACTGGAAAGTGAATAAACTATATTTGGCTAAGAAGAAAAGGGTAGCTGAACAGGGAATGGGGGAGTAAAAAAAAGTGTTCTAGACAGAAGGGACAGTATGTACAAAAACACAGAAGCAAACAAGAGAAAGTGTGTGTGAGAAAACTGACACAGGCATAGGGTGCCAGATTACAGAGTGAGAACTGACATACAGAGGGAGGTGGGGCTGGATAAGCAGAAGCCATATCATACATTCTTTCTGTATGCTATCCAGATACATTTTTGGATAGTTTTCTAAGAATAAGAGAAAATCATGAAATAAGTTTTGAGAAGAAAACTGACATAATCAAATAGGCTTTAGTATGAGGAGACTGAAGAGGGACAGCGTTTTTCAAATTGATTTAAAAAACAAAAAATATACACAACTAAAATAATTGATAATATCCAATGTTGAGAAGAATGCAGGAAAGTGAGTGCTCTCAATGTTGGCAGGTATACACTAGAATAACTTACTAGAGGGTGATGTATCAGGGCCTATCAAAATTTTACATGTGCATACCCTATAAACAAGCAATCCTTCTTCTAGGAGTTAATCCTAAAGAGTTGTGCTCAAAGTAGCAGTGGCTGAAAACAGTATAATGATTAAGAGCACAGATATCTAAGTCACATAGACCAAGGTTCCAATCTCAGTTCTGTCCTTCACTTGTTGCACAGGGAAACTATACCCATCTCTTTTAGTCTCCATTTTTTTTTCTAGAAAGCTTTTATAGAGTTGTTGAAAGATCAAATTAAATAATGAAAGCAAAGCATTTAGCACAGCCTCTGACCCATTAAGCACTTTAATAAACGTAGCCATTACATAGTAAGGCCGACAGAGCTTAGAAGTTAAAATAACTATGACATGTTCTCACTGACAGTGAAGGGTGTTACAAATAGGGTGAAGGTGAAAACTAGAATAAATCTTGTGGTGTTGGAATGGAATTGAAGGTGTCAATCTGAATTGGTGTCAATCTGAATTGAATTATATATACTGAGGCATCAATCTATATACATATATATAGAAGAGCATCAATTCTGATATTGAATCTGAATTCAATATACATAGAACAGCATCAATTCAGATATCATATATATACATACATATATATATACATATATATGGTGTTTTTTGTTTTTGTTTTTTATTGAGACAGAGTCTCGCTCTGTCACCCAGGCTGAAGTGGATCTTGACTAACTGCAACCTCTGCCCCCCCGGGGTTCAAGCAATTCTGCCGCCTCAGCCTCCTGAGTAGCTGGGATTACAGGCTTGTGCCACCAAGCCAGGCTAATTTTCTGTATTTTTAGTATAAAAGGGGTTTCACCATGTTGGCCAGGCCAGTCTCGAACTCCTGTCCTCAAGTGATCCACCTGCCTCAGCCTCCCAAAGTGCTAGAACAGGCGTGAACCACCGCACCTGGCCCTGTTCAATGTATATTGATAAACATAAGCAAAATGGTGTACATGTGCTATGGTTTCAACGTGTCCCCTCCAAAACTCAGGTGTTGAAACTTAATGGCCAATGTGATGATATTACGAGATAAGGTCTTAAACAGGTGATTAGGCCATGAGAGCTCCTCCCTAATGAATGAGATCAGGCGCTCTTATAAAAGGGCTTGGTGGACAGAGTTCCTCTCTTGCTCTTCAGCCTTCCAATATGTGAGGATGCAGGACAAAGTCCCTCACCAGATGCCAGTGCCTTGATTTTGAACTTCCCAGCCTCCAGCACTGTGAGAAATAAATTTCTGTTCTTTATAAATTACTCAGTCTGTAGTATTCCATCATAGCAGCACAAAACAGGTAAGATCATATGTATATATACAAATGTGTGTATGTATTTATATGTGTGTGTACACATATATACACAAATTCCCTCACTTTGTCTACTGAAAGGGCCTGGGAGCAGTGACACCTCGATATCAGCTAACATACCTAGCACCTAGATCTTGGCTTCTAAAAATCATTCTTTACTAAAAGGAAGCAGGGCTCCTTCGAGAAATGGCTGAATCCAGAGCTGAGACAGGGTAAGCACAAGATGAGCTTGGAACATCTTGCTGTGCCTGAAAATATTTGTTGATAAGTTCAAGGAATCATGGAGACATTCAAAAGCAAACAAAATCAACTTGAAAGGGCTGCCCAAATCCGGGACAAATATTCAAGGGTAGTTAAATATTATAAAACACTAAACAAAAAGAGAAAACTGTAAATTCAGACTGATACAAATAAATGAATTGAAGGTCTAATAAGAAATTGAATATATTCAAAATTTCACAATTCTGCCCCACAAAAGTTATTAATTACAAAGGAAAAAAGAACAAGTTTACAGTTGAGAACACTAACACACAACACTTTAATCAAGTCATCAAAGTTAGCATCAGTAATAGGACAAATCAAAACTGTGCACCACCTGATAAGATGCAATGGGAAGAACGTGGCATCTCTTCGGTGATATTCCTGCCAAAGATGCATAAGCTAAATCTAAAATCAGACAAACTCAAGTCATGAAACAATCTACAAATTAACTGGCCTGCAATTTTCAAAATGTTAAGGTCATGGAAAGATCAAGGAACTATTTCAGAATACACAGATACAACAATTCAATATAAACATCTAATTCTAAACTAAATCCTTTACCTATAACAGAAATTACTGGGAAAAGACAATTGGTAAAACAAAACTCAAATGAAATTAGGTGGTAATAATGTATCAATGTTTCATTAATGTAATAAGGTTATATGTGTTCACATATTGATGTAAATTTCCCAGTTCTGATGGATATACCATGATTATGAAGGAGAATGCTCTAATAAATACTGCAAATATTCAGGTGCATTAGGTAGTAAATTCCCCTCAAATAGTCCAGGGAAAAATATTCTTCTTCATAACATACTTCCAACTTTTGGGGAAGACAGATTATTTCACAACAGAAAACAAATTCTTAAAAATATTTTTTCACTAAGGGAAAAAATAATAAAGGCTCTAGAATCTGACTTCCAAGTTCATATTCTGATTTCACTACTTATGACATACGCCATTTTGGCAAACACATCGCTGAAGTTCAATTTAACCATCTATTGGGTTCATGGTGCCTAGAGGTCATCCAAAAGAAGATATCCAGGAGGCAAGTGCTATTTGGGTCCAAAGGCCTAAGTGGGGGGTCTTTGGCACAGAAGAGTATGATTGATGCCTGGTAAATAAATAAGATTGCATTAGAAGAGTGTATACAGAATGAGAAGAGATTTCTTTAACATATAAAGGTTGGGAAGAGGATGAAAAGGCTAAAAGGAAGTTAAGAAGTACTGGTAAGAGAAGAAACTGAGGAAAAGTTATTGTTAAAATACTGAATTATAATTATCTTCTCAATTCAAAAGGTAATTCTCAACTCAGAATTAAACTTTTAGGACAAGACTATTTATAAATTCACTGAACTAAGAATGTATATGCCAATACAAAGAGTGCTATTAACGTTATTTTCCAGATAAGTCTAGGACATTGCATGCAACATGACTGAAGCACAGAATGCCAATTGTATGATTTCAATTTCACTACTCGTTTCTCTCACTTCCAGAAGACACCTTCTTCCTTCTTCCTCTACAGAAAAAGTTTACACAAGAGATGGAATCACTAGATATTAGAGTAGGAAAGAACTTTAGAGACTATCTCATTCAATTCCATCATTTTACCAAAAAGAAAATAGGGACTGTAAAACACTGAAGAAGAAATAATGCAGTCTGGCACACAGAGCTTAGAAATCTTCACTTAGCCCTAATAGCAAATAAACAGCTGGACGAACTAAAAATTAACAACTCTCCATAGATCTGTCGGAGAAGTGAAGTCTCAAAAAACTGCTGCTCCCCAAAACTAAGGAAACAAACAGGGAGCTACAGAGAATCACAATTTTGGAACAGAAAGAGCCAATGCAGGAAGTAGGAAAACCTGAACTGGGAGGAATTGCTACTAGCTTGGTGTGAAACAGCCTGAGAGATAAAAACTCCAGGGGGACCCAGTCACAAGGGAGCCCCACACTTTTGTGACTTTTACCTCCAGGAGCTCTACCAGGTCCTCACAGTGAATATCAGAGAAAAGTTCCCTCATTCTTCTGGCATAGGGAAGAGAAAAGACAATTCTGCTTTTGTTAACAAGGCCTGCCCTCGGGAGAAACTATTTGCCAGAGCCTAACCTGTTAAGGTTCTATCAGAGCTTAACTGACCTGGGAGAAGACAAATACCCAACTCCAGCTGCCTCTGGTCTTCCATGCAAGGGAAGGGAATACACAACTCCAGCCCCTCCAGACACTCTGCCCCATCTAAGGGGAGAAAAAACTGAGAAGCAATGGTGAAGTTCAGACCCAAGGGGCACAGGCTCAGTAAAAGACTGAGACCTAACCATAAGTCTATAGAATGCTTCTCCTTCCCCACTCCTGACCACTACATTACTAAGGTCTATTTATAGCAGTTCCTTTTGCCCCATACATCTTGTGCGGCTTGCAACAAAAAATTGCAAGGCATACTAAAAGGAAAAAAAAAAAACAGAAAGAAAAAACACAGTTTTGAAGAGACGAAACAAGCTTATGGCAGGAATGTTGGAATCATCAAAACAGAAAAAAATTTTTAAACTATGATTAATATGCCTTATAAGGATTTAATGAAAAAAGTAGACAGCATACAAGAGCAGAGAGATAATGGGAGCAGAAAGATGGTAAAGTGTAAGAAAGAATAAAAAAGAAATGCTAGAGACAAAAAAATACTATAACAGAAATGAATGACTATGAGAATTGGTTCATTAGTAGATGGGACACAGGCTAAGGAAAGAATCTCTTAGCTTGATATGACAATAGGAATTTCCAAAACTGGAACGTCAAGAGAAAAAAGACTGGGGGGGCGGGGGGGGGGAACACAGAACAGAACAGAACATCTCAGAACTGTGAGATAACTAAAAATGGGGTAATAAACACAGACTGGGAATACCAGAAGAAAAAAGAGAGAAAGGAACAGAAGAAATATTTGAAGCAATAATTACTGAGAATTTCCCCCAATTAATGACACACCAAACCACAGATTCAGGAAGCTCAGAGAACACTGAGCAGGATCAATGCCAAAACAAAACTTGCTGCTAGGCATCCCATATAAAAACATCAGAAAATCAAAGCTAAAGAGAAAATATTGAAAGAAGTCAAACAGGAAAAAAAAAATCTTACTTCTAGGAGACCAAAGATAAGAATTACATCCAATTTCTCAGAAGCCATGCAAGCAAGAAGGGTAGAGTGAAGTATTTACAATGTTGAGAGAAAAAAAAAAAAACAACAACACCCTAGAATTCTGTGCCCAGTTAAATTATCCTTCAAAAGTGAAGGAGAAATAAAAACTCTCAAATAAAAATTGAGGGCATTCGTTGCCAGTAGACCTGTGTGCAAGAAATACTAAAAAGCTCTTCACAGACAAGAAAAATGGCATGGGTAAAAAGCTCAGATCTACACAAAGAAATGAACATCATCAGAGAATAAATGAAAATAAAATAAAAACTTTTTTTTATTCTTAATTGATCTAACAGATAAAAGGTTCTTCAATTATATGTGTGTACACGCATGTGCGTGTGTATGCTGATGTGTAACTGAAAGTAATGATACAAGGGACAAGAAGGAGGGATTAGTAATATTTTATTTTAAAATACCTAAAACAACCTGTGAAGCAGAATTGTGTTATTTGAAGCTGGACCTTCAAAGTAAAAGCAGTATACTGTTATTCGAAATTTGTAAATGTATAGTGCAAACTCTAGGGCAACCACTAAAAAAGTAAAAAAAGAACAAAAACAAAAAAGTATAACTGATATGCAAGAAAGAGAAAATAAAATTAAAACCACAAACGTGGGAAAAGAGTAACAGACAAAAACAGGACTAAGGAACAAGAGAAACAAATACAAAACACTAACAAATAAGGTTATTCACACAACATATTAATAATCACCTCGAACATCAATAGTTTAAATGTACCAATTAAAAAACAGATTGTCAGAGTGGATCAAAAAACAAGATCCAACTATATGTTATCTACAAGAAACCCACTTTAAATATAAAAACAAATATAGATTAAAAGCTATACTAATCAAAAGAAAATGGTAGGAGTTATATCAATTTCAGATAGAAGAGACTACAGACCAAAGAAAGTTAACAAGGAAAGAGGAATATTTCATGATCATAAAGGAGTCAATTCTCCAAAGAGACAAAATAATTTTTAATGTGAATGCACCTAACAGAGTATCAAAATACATGCAGCAAAAACTAACAGAACTGCAAGGAGAAACAGCTGAATCCAACTTGGAGACTTTAACACACACTATCAAAAATGGACAGATCCAGCAGGCAGAAAATCATTGACATAGTTGAACTCAACATTATCAATCAACTGGACGCAATGGATATCTATAGACCACTTCAAACAACAGCAGCAGAATACATATTCTTCTCAAGCTTACAGAGAAAGTTCACCAAGACAGAGCAATTCTGGGCCATAAAACACACATGAACAAATTTAAGAATAGTAATCGTGTCTGCTATCAAGGCTACATAAACTAGAAATCAGTAACAGAGATAGCTGGAAAATCCCAAAATACTTGGAGATTAAACATACTTCTAAATAAAACATGGGTTAAAAAAAAAATCTCAAGATAAATTTAAAATATCTTGAACTAAATGAAAATGAAAACACAACAAAAATTGTGAGACACAATTTTTATTTGAGAGTTTTTATTTCTCCTTCACTTTTGAAGGATAATTTCGCTGGGCACGGAAATTGTGACACGCAATGAAAGCAGTGCTTAGAGGAAGATTTACAGCATTAAATGCATACGTTTGTTAGAAGAGAAGATCTAAAATCAAACATCTAAGCTTCCACTTTAGGAAACCAGAAAAAGAAGAGCAAATTAGGTCCAAGTAAGCAGAAGATAATAATAAAAATTAGAGAAAAATCAATGGAACTGAAGACAGGAAATCAATATAGAAAAATTAACAAAATCAAAAGCTGGTTCTCTGAAAAGATAAATAAAATCAATAAGCCTCTAGCCAGGCTCAATAAGAAAAAAAAAAAAAAAAAAAGAAAAGGAAGGATACAAATTACCAATATCAGAAATGAAAGATGGGATCACTACAGCGCCTATGGGTATTAAAATAATAATAAAGGAATACTACGAAGATGTCTAGGCCCACAAATTTGATAATCTAGATGAATTAGACCAATTCCTTGAAAGAAACAATATGCCAAAACTCATACAAGAGTAAATAGACAATCTGAATAGGCCTATATCTATTAAAGAAATTGAGTCAATAATCAGTAACCTTCCCAAACAGAAAGCACCAGGTCTAGAAATCACTGATGAATTCCACCAAACATTTAAGGAAGAAATTATACCAATTCTGTATAATCTCTTTCAGAAGACAGAAACATAGAGAATACTTCCTAACTCATTCTATGAGGCCAGCATCATCCTAATACCAAAATCAAAGACATTACAATAAAGAAAACAAAAAATACAGACCCATATCTCTCATGAACACAAATGCAAAAATCTTCAACAAAATATTAGCCAATCAAATCCATCAGTGTATAAAAAGAATTATAGGCCGGGCATGGTGGCTCACACCTGTAATTCCAGCACTTTGGGAGGCTGGGGTGGGAGGATCACTTGAGCCCAGGAGTTCGAGACCAGTCTTGGCAACATAGGGAGATTCCATCTTTACAAAAGGTTTTTAGAAAGAAAAATATACACCATGATCAAGTGGGATTTATCCCAGGTATGCAAGACTGATTCAACATTCGAAAATCAATTAATGTAATCCATCACATCAACAGCCTAATGAAGAAAAACAAAATCACATAATCTTATCAATAGATGCAGAAAAAGTATTTGACAAAATCCATTATCTATTAATGATAAAAACTCTCAATAAACCAGAATTAGAAGGAAACTTCCTCAATTAATAAAGAATATTTAAAAACCTGCAGCTAACATTATACTTAATGGTGAAAAACCTGAAGCATTCAAGATCAGGTACAAGACAAGGATGTCCCCTCTCACCACACCTTTTCAACATCAAACTTAGAGCCTTACTAATACAAAAGAAAAGGAAAAGTATACAGATTAGGAAAGAAAAAATATAATTGTCTTTGTTCACAGAGGACACGATTACATAAAAAAGTCTGTGGAAAGAATCAACAATGACGACGAAACGAATTTAAATAAAGGCCAGGTGTGGTGGCTTATGCCTGTAATCGCAGGACTTTGGGAGGCTGAGGCAGGCAGATCACCTGAGGTCAGTAGTTTGAGACTGGCCTGGCCAATGTAGTGAAACCCTCTCTCTACTAAAACACAAAAATTAGCTGGGCATGGTGGCATACACCTGTAGTCCCAGCTACCTAGGAAGCTGAGGCAGGAGAATCGCTTGAACCCAGGACACAGGGATACAGTAAGCCAAGATCACACCACTGCACTCCAGCCTGGGTGACAGAGCAAGACCCTGTCTCAAAAAACAAAACAAGCAAAACACACACACACACACACACACACACACACACACACGAGATTATAGCAAGGTTATAAGATACAAATACACAAGTCAACAGTTTTTTTATATGCCAACAATGAACAAATAAAATTTACATGAACACCCCCAAAAATAAAGAACTCAGATATAAATCTAACAAAATATGTAAGATCTGTATGAAGAAAACTATAAAACTTTGATAAAAGAAATCAAAGAACTAAATAAATGGAGTGCATGTTCACAGACAGGAAGACTCAATATTGTCAAGATGTCAGTTCTTCCCAACTTGATCTACAGATTAAACACAATCCCAATAAAAATCCCAGCAAATTATTTTGTAGATACTGACAAACTAATTCTTAAGTTTATATGGAGAAGCAAAAGAATCAGAACAGCCAATTCAATATTGAAGACAAAGAATAGAGTCAGAGGACTGGCACTGACTTCAAGTCCTACTTGAAGCTACAGTAATCAAGACAGTGTTGCATTGACAAACAAATAGACAAACAGATCAATGGAACATAATAAAGAGACCAGAAATAGACTCACATAAGTAAAGTCAACTGATCTTTGACAAAGGAGAAAGACAACGCAATGGAGCAAAGAAAGTATTTTCAACAAATGGTGCTGGAACAACTGGACACATATATGCAAAAAGTGAATCTAGACACAGACCTTACGACCTTTCCAAAAATTAACTCAGAAAGGATTACAGACCTAAATGTGAACTGCAAAACTATAAAAGTCCTAGAAGATAACAAAGGAGAAACCTAGATGGCCTTGGGTGGTAGCAATGATTTTTCAGATACAACTACAAAGGCACAATCCATGAATGCAACATCTCATAAGCTGGACTTCATTAAAATTTAAAACTTCTGCTCTGGGAAAGACAATATCAACAGAATGAGAAGTTAAGCCACATACTGGGAAAACATGTATGTAAAATTCATATCTGATAAAGAACTATTATCCAAAATATACAAAGAACTCTTACAATTCAACAAGAAAATGAACAACCCAATTTAAAAATGGGCCAAAGACCTGAGCAGATACCTCAGAGAAGATATACACATAGTAGGTAAGCATATGCAAACATGCTCAACATCCTATGTCATTGAGGAACTGCAAATTAAAACAACGAGATACTATGATATACCTAGTAGAATGGCCAAAATTCAAAACACTAACACCACTAAATTCTGGTAACAATATGGAGCAACAGAAATTCTCACTCATTGCTGGTGGGAATGCCAAATAGCACAGCCACTTTGGAAAGTAGTGCGGATATTTCTTACAGAACTAAACATACTCTTACCACATGATCCAATGACTGAAATCCTGGAAATTTACCCAAACGAACTGAAAACTTCTGTCCACATAAGAACCTGCACACAGATGTTTACAGCAGTTTACAGTAGCTTTATTTATAATTGCCAAAAGTTAGAAGCGACCAAGACGTCCCTTAGGAGCTGAGTGAAAAAATAAACTGATACATCCAGACAATTGACTATTACTCAGCACTCAAAAGAAATGGGCTATCAAGCCATGCAAAGACATGAAGTAACCTTACATGCACTTACGACTAAGGGAAAGAAACCAATCTGGAAAAGGCTGTATATGAAATTATTCCAACGATATGACATTCGGGAAAAGGCAAAACTATGGAGACAGTAAAAAAGATCAATAGTTGCCAAGGGGGCTGGGAGGAGGGAGGAATGAATAGGAGGAGCACAGATGATTTTTAGGGTAGTGAAACTACTCTGTATGATACTACAATAGTGGATACTACGAGTCATTTACATTTGTCAAAACCCATAGAATGTACAACACAAAGAGAGAAACTCAATGTAAAACTATGGACCCTAGGTGACACTGATATGAATGATGTATGTTCATGCACTGTAGCATCACCACTCTGGTGTGGCATGTTGACAGCAGGCAGGCTGCAAATATGTGGGGACAGGGAGTATATAGAAGAACTCTCATTTCTCTCTGCTTAATTTTACTGTGAAACTAAAACTGCTCTAAAAAATAAAGTGTATTAATTAAAAAAGAAAAAATATAAAGGTTTTGTTAAACTACAGTTGAGTTAATAAACAGGGAACAGCATGACCATTTTGGGCTTTCCTGTACTCATCCTAGGAAGAAAATTGTCCTAAGTAGCAAATTTTTAAAACTATACAACATTGTGCTTTGTTCTATTACATAACAAATAAAGAAAAAAATGTCCTAAGATTTGTAAACAAGAGCTAAGAGCAACAAGTGCTGCATGTGTAACAATGTCACAACACTTGTCTGATGAACAGTTTACACCCTGCATATATCTCCCTATAACACTCCCCCTTCCTAAAGCTCTAGTCCAAAGATGGAACTTCTCAGAGAATGTTTTTAGAGATGATGCACAAACCTTTTCCATCTCGAGGGGGAGCCCCCTTTGCTTTAAAGCTATCCACTGGTGCCTTTGTATCGGTTTCCAAAGCAATACTTATCTGTATCTCAGACTTGAATTTGGTGTATTTATTACTCAGCAACTGGTACCATTTTGGTGCCTAGAGAATAACAAAATAACAAAACACCTACTAGTTAATAAGGGAAAAAAAATATTGGGAAATGCTATATGGTTCTAAATAAATTTCTTGTAGCTTTTCAGTACTTTATCCTCTATAAACAATTTTTTTTCACATTTTTCTCAAAACAAATTAATCCTCCTCAGGAAGCCATCAACTGAATTTTCCTCTGGAAAAACTATGTAGAAGTTTAAATTGTTCTCTTTGCTTGTCTTCTATGCTTCAAGAGGTAAAATATTAAAAGGAAGAAAGCATAATATATTTCTTTCTACCTTTCACCTTATATCCCCAATGTCACTCCATCCCTTAAGCAACACAAAAAACTACCAGTTTTCTAATTCCTTAACCTCTATCTTCTCACATTTTAAAAGTATACCTTTTCTTTCTGCCACAGACCTGCTTCGTTCTGCTTATATCAATAAGCAAAGGAAAATCTTGGATGGATGGCTCATGCCTGTAATCCCAACGCTCTGGAAGGCCGAGGTGGGCACATCACTTGAGTCCAGGAGTTCAAGACCAGCCTGGGCAACATGGCGAAATCCCGTCCGTCTCTACTAAAAATACGAAAAATTAGCCAGGCATGGTGGTGCACACCTGGGAGGCTGAGATGGGAGGATTGCTTGAGCATGATAAATTGAAGCTGCAATGAGCCATGATCGCACCACTGCACTCCAGCCTGAGCAACAGGAGTGAGATCCTGTTGCAAAAAAAATAAATAAATAAGAAAAAGAAAAAAGAAAATCTTATTAGTGTTAATAAAAAGCATTAACAAAATACTAAAGTCAAGGCCTGATGGAAGAGTGGTGGATTATGAACCAGGTACTTGACTGATACTGAAACAAAACCCTTCTTACAGAATAAAGCATCCTAAATTATTTTAATATCCCCAATAGACCAACCTCAGAAATTCTAGTACTCAAGACCGCCTGAAATACATCATGCCTACATATATTATTAGTGCAGGAATCACTGGTCAGTGGGAACACCATCTCAATACTTGGAAACAGCATTTTTTACTCTGATAATTTGTTATATAAAGATATAGTAGATGGTGCTTATATTGTCTTTGTTATATAAAGACATTAATAAATGGTGCCTATACTGCTATTTTACATTCAAGTCATGTTTGATAAGTAAAACAGAATTAAGTAGGCCATAGGTTTAAATAAAAATCAACAACTTAAGTTTTTAAAGATAAAAACGCATAATGCAGTTTATTGATGTATTTCTTATGACAAATATGTTATAATTTTGAATATAAGCCTGAAAGAAAGATTTCCAGCTACTCAGAGAATTGATGACTTTTTCTGTTACATAACTCAGAAAAATAAGTCTGGATTTTTTTCTGTTTATATTTATTTACAGAGAATCAATTTATTTTGAGCTTCAAATATTGTACCATCCAATTTCAAATATTTATGCTGACAAACAGGAGAGAATAAGCAATACAGCATTTGGTTTAAATAACTGAGCCATTTCTCCCTAACTTTGATTACAAATACGTTGACAAACTGTCCTAGAGGGCAAGGGGACAAGGAATGCCAAGAGTATTTAAAGGTGTGACCTCATCCCTCAGATACCCTCCTAAGAGGATTTACCTTCTCTGCAACTAAACTGACTGCAGAAGTGTCTTCTAGACACTTGCACGTTACATGAGAGAAGGTGGTTAAGAGAAACATCAAGAGCCCAATCAAGGCCCAGGGTCTAAAACTAAAGAAGGAAAAACCTTTTCAGGGTAAGATTTAGGGGCAGAGAGGTAATGAGTACCAAGGATGGGAGGAAAACAAGTCCTCTTTTAAAGCATTTTAAAATTGCAGTTTCTTTTAAATTATTCCAACCTTGGGCTAGGCTGACTGATCATACGCAAATATCATTGCTATCAGCAGCAAAAACGTTAGTAAGAGATAAATTTTTCTTCACAGAATACCAATTTAAGATTCAAATCAAGAAAGGAGTTTTAAATAAAAGAGAAGATATTATTTTAATTTTTTAGCTTTTTTTCCCCCTGAAGAAAATTATGACCCAAGACAAGCAGAAACATTGCAAGGAGGTTTCTAAAGGCAGTCACATACGAAAAGGGCAGAAGAGACTCAAAGCCCTAAGCAGCGGTTGGGCGCGGTGGCTCACGCCTGGAATCCCAGCACTTTGGGAGGCCCAGGCAGGCAGATAATGAGGTCAGGAGTTTGAAACCATCTGGCTAACATGGTGAAACCCCATCTCTACTAAAAGTAAAAAAAAAAATTTAAAAAAAATTAGCCGGGCGTGGTGGCAGGCACCTGTAGTCCCAGCAACTCGGGAGGCTAAGGCGGAAGTATGGCGTGAACCCAGGACTCGGAGCTTGCAGTGAGCTGAGATAGCGCCACTACACTCCAGCCTGGGCGACAGAGCAAGACTCCATCTCAAAAAAAAAAAAAAAAAAAAAAAAAGCCCTAAACAGCACCATGTTAAATAATAAAAGTCACTATCACAGGAATCAGGACGATTCTGAGTTCCTTTTCTTGGGAGTAGTGGGGCAGAGAGAGAGGTACTGGTTAAATAACATCAAGTGTGTTTCAATAAGTTCACTTGCTCTGACTGCTATGCAAGGAGCAGGAAGCAGGGAGGCTATTATGATAGCCAAGGTAAGAAACAATAGCAGCTGAGTTTGGAGTGGCAGCAGTGAAAAGAATAGCAGAGAGATCAGGAGGGAAAAAACCAACTGGAATAGGTGGTTATGGGGGAAGGAAAAGGAAAAATGTCAAGGAAGACTTCTGTATTTCTAACTTGTAAAACCGAAAGGGGAGTGGCGACAATTCACTGAAGCAGGAAACATTGGAAGAGGATTAACCACCTTTAAAAGGAAAGCTCAGGGGCTAGGCATGTTAAGCTTCTGATAATAGCAACTTGGATACAAGTGAGTTCAGAGACTTTTTTTGAGAAGGACAGTTCTTGGCCAAGGAAATGATTAAAACGTTGAGATTTTCTAAATCTAATTCATAAACTAAAACATAAGAACTGGCATACTGACTGGGTGCAGTGGCTCACGCCTGTAATCTCAGCACTTTGGGAGGCTGAGGCAGGCAGATCACCTGAGGTGAGGAGTTTGAAACCAGCCTGGCCAACATGGCGCAAAACTCCAACTAAAAAGACAAAAATTAGCCAGGCATGGTGATGAGCGCCTGTAATCCCAGCTACTCAGGAGGCTGAGGCAGGGAGAACTGCTTGAACTTGGAAAGTGGAGGTTGCAGTGAGCCAAGATTGTGCTACTGCACTCCAGCCTGGGTAACAGAGACTCCATCTCAAAAAAAAAAAAAAAAAAAAACTGCCATGTTGGCTTAAGCCTATGATTGATCAGGTCTAGTATTTCACGTCCTTTTCATCAATCTGTTATCTACTGAAAATAATCAACTGTCTAACATAATCATTAGCAAAACATCAAAAGGGCAATACCTGCTTTGTTTCTTGGGCGGTTCTTAAATCCAGAACGATGTAACCTATGGTTTCCTTGGCTGAAGTTATAGGATCCAAGGCAAAACACTGGAGTTTGATAGGAGTACGTTGCAGCCTATAACAAAACATGTGATAAATAAAATGGTTTTTGCTTAATAAACTTTCTGTTAGCCTTGAAAATATTACCTATTATCAAGATACTTATAATTTTGTTGGATAAAACTATATCTATTTTATATTGTCTAAAAAACTCTTCAACAGGCAAGAACTAGGCCAGGTGCAATGGCTCACACCTGTAATCCCAGCACTTTGGGAGGCCGAAGCAGGCAGATTGCAAGGTCAGGAAATCGAGACCATCCTGACCAACATGGTGAAACCCCATCTCTACTAAAATACAAAAAAAAAAAAAAAAAAAAAATTAGCTGGGTGTGGTGCCACGCACCTGTAATCCCAGCTACTCAGGAGGCTGAGGCAGGGGAATCACGTGAACCTGGGAGGCAGAGGTTGCAGTGAGCCCAGATCACACCACTGCACTCCAGCATGGGCGACAGAGCAAGACTCCAAAATTAAAAAAAAATAAAAAAAAATAAAGAGGCAAGAACTATTAATTATATCTACTAACCTCTACACCAACTAAATATTATACAAAACATGTCAACATATTTTACATTCTTTCATCTAAGAAGCCATCACGTAGGTCAATGTTTCTCAAGCTTCTGTAACGTGTAAAACTTTCTGAAAGTAAAAAATTATCATGAATTTTCAGGATCTATTTTATTTTTCTTATACTGCAACATATATAAAATTAGAAATACATGCTTATAGCTCTTTTGTAGCTAAAAAACAAACAGGAATATAAAATAAATTAAAATTTAAATTAATAATTTAAGACAATATTCTGAAAGAATGATATTGGCTTGTTTAGCATGGGCTCTGTTTTAGTTGGGAACTCCTAAACTGGCTCATGCATTAAGCTGAATAGATTTTGCCATTGCTTTTATCTAGTGGAATTATTATAGAACTGCACTTAGCACAAACTCATCACTTATAAATTCAATTTATCTGTATTTTCTCAGCCTACAACAATCAGAGTGGTACTAATCTGGCACTAACAAAATGGAAGCTCTAACAGCTCATAGCAGGACTCCATTACAGACACCACTAAAAGGAAATCCAACATTGATATTCTCTAAAGATGCAATAATTCTTCAAATAAATCCATGGACTACTCTAGCAATAGAGGCAAATTGAGTTTTCCTTGCTTTAACTTTCCATTTTGATTTAATTTAGTACTGAGAACAAGCAAGTATTAAAGTGACAACATGTTTCCCAGAAGAAAATATATTTTTAATCCTTTAATAAATAAGAGTATTGCTTTTATTGTTGTTGCTTGCTTCCAGTCACAGAGTTCACAAAAAATATATACTATAAGTCTATTTTATATACTAATAAAGTGGTTTTGTTTAAAATCAAACATAAATTAATTAGAAAGAAACCTTGATAGAATTACTTTCATAGCTTTTCACTGGATACCCCTCTATATATCCTTGGCAAGCCAGGTAAATATACAATAAGTAAATTAACAGAATTAATGAATTCCAACCATATTTAGTACTGAGTAGGTATCATCAAGGTATTTCTAGAATATCTACTGTCTCACACATAAGGAAAAAAAACCCCAAACAGCTCAGTGTAAGTGTAGTGTAAAAGCTTAGGCTTTGGAGCTGGACTGGCTGGGCTCTACCACTACTAAGCTAACAGACTCAAAGCAAGTTACTAATACTTAACTTATCAGGCCTCAGTTTCCTCATCTATAATACAGCGGAAATAAAAATATCAGCTTCATAGTGTTGTTCTGATGTTTAACTGTTTTTGTTGCAAAGCACTTTAAAAATTTCCTGTCACATTTAAAAAAACACTCAATAACTGTAATTATCACTATAACATAATGAGAGATACAAAATTTATAGGTTGAACATTCCTGATTTGAAATGCTCCAAATTCTAAAACTTTGAGTGCTGACGTAATGCCACAAATGGAAAATTCCACACACAAGCATTTAACACATACTTCATTTTATGAAAAATTTATTTAAAACATTATGTAAAACTACCTTTGACTATGTGTATAATGTAAAACACAAATAAATTTCATGTTTAGACTTGGGTCCCATCCCCGAGGTATTTGATTATGCAGATATTCCAAAAATCTGAAACACTTCTGGTCGCAAGTATTAAATACTCAACCTGCATTTATTTATAACAGCCTGAAAAACAAGAAACCAATGAAGAAGCTACTTTAAAATGAAAATGATAATCACCTGTGCTGATGAAGTGCCTTCCTGTCAATTTCCCAGGCTAACTCAGTAGCAAATTCTGGCTGGTCAGTGTGGTCCACAGGATCAGTAGCCAACTGTTCTCCATCAAACTTTGCTTCCACTACAAGCATATGCTTTGGACGTTTGGGGAAATGGCGACCTGGAGAAACAGAATATACAGATTAATCAAAAGTGTACAAAAATCAAACAGGATCATTTAGCATGTGTTTTTTTGTTTGGTTGGTTTTTTTTGAGATGGAGTCTTACTCTGTTGCCCAGGCTGGAGTGCAGTGGTGCAATCTCAGCTCACTGCCACCTCTGCCTCCCAGGTTCATGCGATTCTCCTACCTCAGCCTCCCGAGTAGCTGGGATTACAGGCGCATGCCACCAAACCCAGCTGATTTTTGTATTTTTAGTAGAGACAGGGTTTTGCCACGTTGGACCTCCTGACTTCAGGTGATCTACCCGCCTCGGCCTCCCAAAGTGCTGGGATTACAGGCATGAGCCACCACGCCCAGCCTAGCATGTGTTTTTTAAAACTAGTATCTGTTAAGTGTGGTTGACATTCCATAAGCTACCTCACTAATGCAGGCTCACATATACACCCACCTTCATAATTCATAAGACACATGAATCAAATAGAAAGCTATAATTTACAAATATGTGCTTCTCAAACATTAGTGTGCACATGAATCACTTAGGGACCCTGTTAAAATGTAGACTCTGACTCAGTAGATTTAGGGTGGGCCTAAGATTCCACATTTCTAACAAGATCCAAGGTGATGTGAATGCTACTGTCCTTGGTTCTCACTTTGAGTAGGAATGATCTCAACAACATCTGGAATTAAAGACTTAATGTGATTACATGAATTTTACATATTACTATAGCAGTACTTAATAGAGAACAGTCATCTGAAGAGCTGGGAAATAAATTAGTTAAAACAAACTTGTCTGCATCTTAATTTTTCCGTTAACTCAGTTAAGAATACTTTCCTGGTGAAATCCTGTCTCTACTAAAAATGAAAAAATTAGCCGGGCGTGGTGGCACGCACCTGTAGTCCCAGCTACTCGGGAGGCTGAGGTAGAATAGCTTGAACCCTGGCGGCAGAGATCACAGTGAGCCGAGATCGTGTCACTGCACTACAGCCTGGGCAACAGAGCAATACTCTGTCTCAAAAAAAAAAAAAAAGCATACTTTCCAAATTAGCTAAAGAAAAATAGCCACATAGATTCCTTCATTCTATTCTCAAGGACAACATTGTATACTATCAAGAAGTATTCAAATATTCTATCTACACATCACTTTTCATTTGTACTGCTAAACCCCATTTCATCAATGTTTACTGAAGACATATTCAGAGTCAGGTATTATATCAGACGGTGGAGTGCAAAATGAGTAAAACAGAGTACTTGCTCTAAAAAACCTGAGGGTCTAGTTAAGAGAAACAACCAAAAAAACTGAAAACAGAAAGCTAAAGAACATCAACGAAGAAACACTAAGAATCTTGCCCTGAGTCAACTAGTCCTCCTGTTTATAAATCTGGTAAGGTGGATCCTAGTGAGAGGAATTTTATCCACTGATTAATAAAGAAATCCCTGCTGCTACTCACTCTGGCGCAAGCTACTTGTGGGGGAAGTGTAGGAATTAAGCTGTTAAAAAGACCTTGACTGCTAACCTTGTGAGTTTAAGCCTGAGGCTCTCACTGAAACTGTATTGGGAGTATTAACACACATCACACAGCTCTCCCAACTAGCATTAACAGAGGCCCCTCTTAGGACCTCATTTCTGCTGCTCCAAAAGATACCCAGCTTCCCCAAATGAAATGTCATATATGTCAAAGAACCTATATTTTCCACATTATTAGAACCAACAGCTTCCAATAAGCTTGAGAACAGAGGATGTGAAGTGGAACAAACAGGTGCCTGCCTCGCAGCAGACAATGATACAGAGAGAATAGAAACCGTCTTCTTCCTCCTTGGAATCTAGTACATAGCCCAAATTTTGTTCATGGTAAAAGCTTAACCATTTTCTTTTGAATAAAGGGCATTTCTAAAAGTGTAGTCAAGAAATTGCAAGTAACTCTTAAGGGCTATAGTCCCGAGTCCTCCACCAAGCCGAAGAGCTGGGAATACATGAGGGGAAATGAGACTGAAAAGGTAGGCAAGAGGTCTACCACAAAGGGCCACGTATGCCATTCTGAGAAATACAGACATAACCCTTTACGACACTGAAGGACTTTAAGAAAATCAGATTTGCATTTCAGAAAGATTATCCCCAGTGAGTAATGGAGGAAGTCTAGATGTTTCTGGAAAGGAAGAAAACATTCAAGAATCAGACTATTGAAAAGATTATTACAATAAGTTAGGTGGATGATGAGCGCCCCTTACCAAGGCACTCACAATGGAAACTCATTCATTCAAAAACTTACATGTAGAATCTATTATCATTCAGAAATAAAATCAATTTTACATGGTGACCATTTGGAAGTTAGAAATGGAGAGTGAATCCAGGCTGAGGATGACTCCTAGATTCTTGGCTTGAGGCAACAGCATGGTTATGATGAATGGAAATACAGTACAAACAAAAGAGAAGAATAGTTTGGAGGAAGGACCACATGCTAGTTTCGGGTATGTTTGTGGTAACAACCTAACTGACATCCTTGACTCCAGGTTCTCTTCCTTGAACACTGCTACTAAACTGAACTCGAGAAAAGTATTCTATTTAGGAATACATGAGGCCAATCTATTTCTTAGAACATTAATTCTAAACTGGCTTTCAAGGCCTATTTGCTCTAGTTGTACAAGCTCATTTCTTACCATGACATTTCTAAATATTCACCCTGGTCATCTTGCTGATCTTTTCAATGTTCCACCCACCATGCTCACCCTGGCACAAGTTACTTGGTTGGGAATCAAGCTGGTCAGAAAGACCTTGACTGCTAACGTTTTTAGTTTAAGCCTGAGGCTCTCACTTGAAACTTTGTATCAGGAATATTAACACACATGGCACCGCTCTCCCAGTTAGCACTAATATGCCTCTCTCAGGACCTTATTTTCTGCTGTTCTAAAACCAGCTTCCCCAAATGAACTGCATGTATGTCCTGGGTTGTCAGATTGGCCTGGGTCGTCCATAGAATTCAACTGTCACATATCTAAAGCTCACTTATTACTTAAAGAACTTCAGCCATCCCGCCCACCCTACCCTCAAACCTATATTTACAATCCACATCACATATTTTAAATATATTATACCCCAACATATTGTGTCCTGTGATCTCCCCACATGGACAGACCTCTACATCCTTGGAGGGAAAGTAGATGTTTGTTTTCTCACAGCATGGTCAGTTTTAAGTCTAAAAAGTGTTGTTAACCAAATTTGAAGGTTATTTCAGTCCTGCGTTTTTAAACAATAAGTAACCTAACAGCTAATAGTGCTCCAAATCTTTATGGCTTCTGGTCAGTCTCTTGTCCCAAAATTCAAAGATTAGGATTACAATGTTTCCTTTGCTCTCGTCCCTCACACAGCGCCAGGCCTTTATAAAATACTCTCCCATGGGGGAAAGAATGCAGCCAGGCCTCTGCTCTGGCTCAAGATGACTCCTTCTTAACATATTATTCGTAAAGTGTCCTCAATTCACCTGTTATCTCCTCTGCTCTCCAGTTTCTTGCAAATCTGTTCTCCAACTACACTGAATGTAAGCAACATTTACTGAATGAATATAATGAAGCAAGGCAAAACGTGTCTTGCTTTTCCATACTTGAAGTGCTCTCTGCTCTTCCCTTTGCCTGGAATGCCCTTCCCTTTTTCACCTGACAAATTCCTAACCATCTGTAGGACCCAAAGAAACGCCACCTCCTCTGGTGAATCTTCCCCAGTTTCCTCAGACAGAGGTGGTCATTCATCAGGGTCTTTCATATCCCGATGAATTATTTGCTGACACACTCTCCAAGCTACATCCTTAGCTTTTTAGAATCAGGACTGTTATTATTACATTCCCAGCACAGTGTCTGACACTCAATGAGTCCCCAATAAACAAATGTCATTCACCCAAAACACACTTTTTAAGAAATGTATAATATACCCTCTTAAGAACTGTAGTCCCCTGAGTCCTCCACCAAGACGTGTAAAGGCAATTGCCTCCGCAACACTCTGGAATTGCAGGAAACCTGTATTCAAGTCAAAGCTCTTACAAGTGCTATTATTGGGAACCGCTGATCAAAACGCGCTTCTCAGGACCACGTTCAGCTCATATATAAAAGCCATCGACGTGCTGCTTTGGATGAAAATCGTTTTCTCTAGATACTCTGGGGCTATGGCTAGTCACGCTAAATATCACTTATTCCTAATAGCGCGCATATCCCTGGAGAGATTTTTAAATCAATTGCCTAACAGACTTCACTACGTACAACTTTGAACAAGTCTGTGGGGACCATAAAAACACAGATGACAGGGTTCTTAAGGTTAACAAGGCCTCGGTCCCACACTAATCTTTTAAAACTCGGGAGGCAGCAGTTGCAAAAGCAAGCCTCAGGCCGCTCACCTTCTAGGATGGACACGACGATGAGCAGTTGGTCGGATTTGGAGACCATGGTTGCGGTGGGCGGTCTGGGGGCGAAGTCGCCTGGGGGGAAGTGAGGTCCAGGTGAGTCGCGGGTAATCCGAGACCCCCGGCGGGACCCCCACTGCCCGCCCCGGGTCCCGGTCCCTGATGCCCGGACCCCGCTCCGCAGCCAGGTCCCACCGCCGTCTGCTGCAGCGCGCCCGGCTCCTCTGCCCCGAGCCGCCAGCCCAGACCCTAACTCTGCCCCGACTCAAGGAAAAAGCCGCTCTGCAGCCCTGCCAGTCTGCAGGCAGAGACGAGCCCGCCGCCCGAGGACCTTTTGCCGCCTGCGTAGCCGCTTTTCAAACGCCCCGGCCGCCGCAGCGGCAGCCGCCGCGCCCAGCTTCCGCCTAGCAACCAGGCCCGCAGGCCCAGTGCCCAGGGGAGGTTGGAGGACAAAGGGTGATAGAGACAGAGCAGTCAAGGCTAGAACGCCCGTCAGCGAGCTTCGCCTCCCGCCCTTTTACGCTCTGTTCCAGAGCCCTAAGGGGGACGCCTTCATTACCTCACAGCGCCCTCTGCTAGCCGGACGGGGAGAGGCGGACGACTTGGTGTGGGACCAGCTGCGCAGGCGCACTACTGCTGTAAACGCTTCCTGAAACTGCGTAGCCTTTAAGGAGCAAGAGTGTAGCGTATTACGTGCTTTGTGCCTCAGCGACAACCTAAGAGTTGTGTTAGTGGGAATTAAAAAAACAAAAAAACCTAGCTTAGTTGAGGTACCCAATGTCAACACTGCTTAAAAAATTAAATCACAGAAAAATAATAACTTAAATCTAAACTCTAAAGTCCCTAAATCGTGCTCACGCGGCACCTCAAATTTCCGACCTTTGAAAACAAGTAGCGTCAATACGGTAATCACAGTACTTGTTGGAGCTGACGTAAACTCCCCGAGAATTTCCTGTCCCTTAGAAATTCCCCCTAAAACAAAAACATTGTCACGTGGGCAATGAAATATAAAGGTATAGGTTCTTCCACCCCCGATCACAAAGTTACTAGGAAAGTCAAAACCAAACATAAACAAGGCATTGAGATGCTGTCTGCCGACCCTTTCCACTTAACGTCTCCCAAATTCAGACTTAAATGGTTCAAGACTTGTAAAGGGAACGGCCTCCTAAATACTACTCAAATAGCATGAAGCATGTATTCAAGTCAAAGGCAAAATTCTTTTGGAGGTTATCTAGCTTGAAACCTAAATAACCAAACTGGTTGGAGCGATCGTGGACACTATTATAAAGTTTGGGAAAGATTCTGCTTCAGAAAACAAAAGTAAATCATAATAGAAAAATAAAGCTGTAGAGATGGCACTAGGTAGTGGACATAAGTCCGGCTTCTCCTATTACTTTCTTGTTTTGTAAATGTAGAAGTTATTTTGAGAGCAAATAATACAACATCACTATTGTTTTCTTCTTCCTCTTCTTCTTCTTTCTTCTTTGCTTTCTGCCCAAAAGAAAAAGAGAAATATGTGGAGACTGGACTAATTACTTCTAAGGCTCTTTCAGGTCTTGTCACAGGCATTCTTAAAATGAAGCACTATTCAATGTAAAATCAAAGTAATGATCTACTTTGTATTCATCATTGAACAATGCATGATTTTGTGGAAGATGTCAAACATACTTTAAAGAAAGCAGAATGATATAATGAACCCCCAGGTACCCAGACCCCAGCTTCGACAATTAACAACTTAAGACCAATCATCTTCATCTGTTATATTATTTTTAAGGAAATTCCCAACATCACATCAATTCATTTTTTTGGATACGTACTTCTAAAAGATGAAGACTTTTTGGCCAGACGTGGTGGTGGCTCACGCCTGTAATCCCAGCACTTTGGGAGGCCGAGGTGGGCGGATCACTTGCATCAGCAGTTCGAGACCAACCTGGCAAACATGGCAGAACTCCATCTCTACTAAAACTACAAAAAGTAGCCAGGCATGGTAGTGCAAGCCAGAAATCCCAGCTACTTGGGAGACTGTCACAGGCATTCTTAAAATGAAATAAAATTATTTTCTTTATTTTCTCAGGAACAAGAAAACTGAGGCACGAAAATTGCTTGAAATCAGGAGGCAGAGGTTGCAGTGAGCCAAGATCATGCCACGGCACTCCAGCCTGGGCAACAGCGAAAGACTCAGTCTGGGGAAAAAAAAAAAAAGATAAACACTTTTAAAAGAATCTTAAAATATTAAATATTTAACCACAATCACATTGTTACACTTAATAATTAACAAAAATTTCTTAATCCCATTAAATATACACTGTTCAAATTTCTCTGATTGTCTAATAATTTTTTTGCAGTTGTTTTTTTCAAATCAGGATCCAAACAAATTCCAAAATACAGTGATTGGTGTGTCTCTTGTCCTTTTTAATGTATATGGTTAGGCTTTGTGCCCTGACCCAAATCTCATCTTGAATTGTAATCCCCACAATCCCCACGTGTCAAGGAAGGAACCAGGTGGAAGTAATTGAATCATGGGGGTGGTTTCCCCCATGCTATTCTCCTGACAGTGAGTGAGTTCTCAGGTGATCTGATGGTTTTATTAAGTGCTCTTCTCCCTTTACTCACTCACTATTCTTCTTGCTGCCTTGTGAGGAAGGTGCCTTGCTTCCCCTTTGCCTTCTGCCATGACTGTAAGTTTCCTGAGGCCTCCTCAGCCATGCTGAACTCTGAGTCAATTAAACCTCTTTCCTTTTGAAATTAGTCTTGGGCAGTTCTTTATAGTAGTATGAAAACAGACTAACGCAGGTACCCAATCCTACTTTTTTTTCTTGAAATTCTTTATTGAAGAAACTGGTTGTGTCTGCAGTTTACCAGTCTAAATTTTGTTGTATAATACCAGTGTTGTGGTTTAACATATCCTCTGTTGAGAGGTCTAATAAATACGTACACATTAACAACACTTAAAGATTAGGAAACAAATTAACAACAAGCAAATGTAATGTTATCAGTGGTGTAAGCCAGTACTCAGCATTATAGACAAAGAGAGGCCCAAGTACCTCTGATGGATAGAATACCCCAGAAGATCAGCGTTTGGGACCTACCTCTGCTATTTGCATGCCAGGTGACCTTAAGCAAATCACTTTACCTCTTTGAGCCTCAGTTTCAGCTATAAAATGACAGTACGCATGGTTCTTTAGTACAGGACTTAACTGTAGTAAATGCCACCTAGTTGTTATTTTTTTATATGAACAATCTCAGACCTTTAAGTAGTAGCTGTGAAAAGAGCCAGGAACTGTCCATCAGCATACCTTGTTGTTTTGCTTTAGGATATCCAGAAGGGCTTCAAACCTAGATTATAAACCATTAGTGTATGCCATAAAATAGTTTTAGGTAATAAAAAATCTGACAATTATTAAAATTAAAGAAACGAACTTTTTCATGTAGTAAATTTCACATGATTCCCTTTATTTGGATTTTCCTCATGAACAACATTATTACTCCTAAAATCACTTCAGCACAGCTACTGAAAAGTCACCAATTTAGTTGGCCTGATGCTGTCTTTAACAGAATGTACAAATCAATGATACAAAATTCCCCATCTAGAAATGGAATTATAATCCTATCATCATCTATATCTGTTATTCTATAATCTAATTTCCTTTCATATGTGATATTAAACAGTAGTGACTTCGGTTCTAGTATAAATCATCACATTTAAGCTTAGATTTATGAGGGAAAATCTTGTTATAAGTTTATAAAGTACCAATTACTGCTTCAAAATATGAAAGTAAATGCTAGTAACATGTAATTTTTATCTATAAGACAATATGAGATTTATTACACTATAAGCTTATAAATTTAAACTGACAGGTTTTTTTATTTTATTTATTTATTTTTTGAGATGGAGTCTTGCTCTGTCACCCAGGCTGGAGTGCAGTGGTACGCTCTTGGCTCACAGCTCACTGCAACCTTCGCCTCCAGGGTTCAAGTGATTCTCCTGCCTCAGCCTCCTGAGTAATTGGGATTACGGGTGCACACCACCACATCTAGCTCATTTTTGTATTTTTAGTAGAGATGGGGTTTCACCGTGTTGTCCAGGCCGGTCTCAAACTCCTGACCTCAGGTGATTCTCCTGCTTTGGCCTCCCCAAGCGTTGGGATTACAGGCATGAGCCACCGCGCGCGGGTGAAACTGACAGGTTTGACTAAAGGCTTGATTCTGAATTCATTAGTTTGTCAACCTAATAACTAATCATATTAGGTGGCTTTCTAGTTCCATAACTTTCTATCAAAAAAAGAACAAAACAAAGCATTTTGACATATTTTAAGCCTTTCTTTGCTGTAGCTATTTTACCTTTTGGGAAAACATTTTACTTTGTAGTAGTTCTCTATATTTTTTCTCTTTAACCACTTCTGTCGACCACCACAGGAGGAATTATGAGCTATATTTCTCTTCCTCAGCCTTTTCCACTGTATACACAAAAATACACATACACTTCGTAAAATTTTAGGCAAGCTCCCAAAGACTAATAAAATTAGCATGTCTATTGAATAATTGCAGTTTGTAAAAGCTTGGTGCCAGACCCAACTTCAAGAGGTGCTTCTAAAATTACTACATTAGAAAGAGGGAATGGGAGTAAAAGTGATAACTAGTCCTCATCGCTTAGTGTCAAGAAGACAGAACCTTTCAATTCAGGATTTACTGTAATTAAACTTGGCAATTAATTTGGGCATCTTTGATCCCTGGAAGTAGGGCCTCTATCATCTATCATAAGAGAGGCAGGATAACCCAGTATCAAAGAGCCATATGTCCCTGAATTTCAAGTAGCATGACTTATTAGCTTTGTGACTTGGCCAAGTCACTTATCTCTGAACCTCAGTTTTTCCATCTGTAAAACAGGGTATTAGTCCTTTCCTCACATGATTTTTGTCAGAATTAAATGGGATTGCTTCTGTGAGGGACCTAGGCCACTATGAAATCTCCAAATGTGGTAGCTAGTTTTATTGTTAGTATGGAGGGATAATTTGTTGTGGGATTATTCTGATATTTGTTCCCTTTCTTTGGTTCTACAAAGTTAACCAGACCCTTTATATTCCCTCACCTTGGCCTATATTTATGTTCTATTGGTGATATCCCCAAAACAGCTCCTCTCTCCCTGGCTGCTTTTAATTTTTGTGGGCACGTAGTAGGTATACATATTTATGGGTTATGTGAGATATTTTGATACAGGTCTGCAATGCATAATATCTCCTTGACTTCTGTGAAAGACCACAGTAGAGCATGCCAAAGTCAAACCATCCTGCAGGTCAGGTGTGATCAAGTAGTGAAGCAGGGTGAGGGCAGAAGTATGGCACACAGCTGTCTCAAGGAGGAGCCCTGCTCTGCTCCAGCTGATCATTGCCATGCAATAAGACAGATTGTAAGTTTCATAAGGAGATAGAATTATAGATTTTTTATGTGAACTCATGCAATTTTTAAATGCCAGTAACGAAATTTAGTTTAAAAACAAAAAGCAGGCCAGGTGCAGTGGCTCACACCTATAATCCCAGCACTTTATGAGGCTGAGGCAAGCAGATCACTTGAGGCCAGGAGTTCAAGACCAGCCTGGCCAACATGGCCAAACCCCATCTCTATGAAAAATACAAAAATTAGCTGGGCATGGTGGCGCACACCTGTAGTCCTAGCTACTCAGGAAGCTGAGGCATGAGAATTGCTTGAATCTGGGAGGCAAGGTTGCAGTGAGCCAAGATTGCATCAGTGCATTTCAGCCTGGGTGATAGAGCAAGGCTCTGTCTCAAAAAAACAAAACAAAACAAAATAAAACAAAAAACACTGCATGAGCCAGACCGAACATTTCTGCCAGCCACAGGTTAGTTACCTACAGCCAAATTCATTGAGATGGTTGTGATAGGTGTCAGGGGAAGAGAAAAGAGAGCAGTAAATAAAAGAGATTACCTACAGCTAGGAAGAAACAGGATGAATGAAAGTATAGTGGAGACCAACATTCCACTCCTTGGCAGAGTCTTGGAGAGGGGACAGACACCGAAAGTGGCCCCGTGGGAACCCTAGGGAAGTGAGACATTAGGTCCTGGTTTATCATCCTTGGCATAGATTCTTATGCCCCTAATTTGACGGACTCAGCAGGTTGGCTTGGATACTAGTCAGCTTATCAGTGACCAGCAAGGCAAGAGCCAGCAAGGCCTCCCCCAATATTTGCTCTGTGTGAGAACTCCAACACCTTTGCCCAACACTATGTATGTGGAGAGGGAAGCCCCAGTGATTACTGAGATTGAATTTCCTGTTGATTGGCAGAAGGAGATTGGGGTTGAATTTGAGTATAAAGAAAAGCAACATTTCTTGCACACTCTCCTGTGTGTTCTAAGCTTCATGGGATAACTTTAGGCTGAGATGAGCGTTGAGCCACTCTGTTGTGGTGTGTGTCACAGTGGCTCTCCCTGAGGCAAGGTATAGAGTGGAGGGTGGGAGAATGCCCCCTACTCTATGGAGGAAAGGCAGAGGTAGGGACATTCTGGAACTGTAGCAAAGGGTTTCAGGCCAACAAAAAATGCTACTCAGATTTGCTTTGGAAAAACTATACCATTGGCAAAATGACCACATTGTAGAGACTGCTGACTTGTGAACAGGTTTCATTTTAGGAGTAGAGATTGGAACAGATGGTAGATGCTGGAACCCCTCTCTGTAACACTGTGACATTGAGAAACACTACATGACATTGTGGGACTTTGATTCACTTATTGTGTAATGTTTGATGTGTGTGGATTTTTTTTTTCATCCAAAAATCTTTCTTTTGACACACTGGAGCCAATAGCAGAGGAAGAGCTGGTGCCGGCCTACTCAGCTCTCTGGTGAAGAAATTCCCCAGGCTCTGGGTCAGTGTTTTGGCCCATAAAAGTCTGATCTCAGTAAATGGCAACACAGAATCTTCTGTACTACAAGCTATCTCTGGCAGAAGGGTTCTATTTAATGCTAACATTACAAGTACACCTGAAGGTTATAAGACTATCCCCTACTTCTCTGTGTTTCAAGGAACAAAATAGATAAATAAATAAATTATAACAACAGTCAATAATAACCCCCTTCCCCTTTGAATTCAGAGGAAGTTTCTAAACATACAATCTGGGTTCAGAGACGAGAAAAGCCTCCATCATACATTAAGCAACTGCACAAGAAGCTTCCGCAGCCAGCAGCTAGTAAGCTGAGTCACCCATTTCACTAGGGGTATAACAAAGCTCTATCCCTTGACTATTGCATCAGCCACAAAACTGTTCTTCCTGAATTATGGTATGTGTTTCTGCTGCCAACATAATGCTTTGTATTTGCATAAATGTGTACGTTTCTAAGCATCTAGCAAGTGTAACAGTTAACAGGAAGTTGAATGGTGACTTTTATTTATTGCCTTAGTGTTACCACCTATGACCCAAAAGATGACACAGAGGTGGTGTTTCCCCCTTCTCTAAAGAACACCCAAGGAAACTGAGGCACAGATACCACTCCCAGTCTTCGTAAGAGGAGATGACATTGACTTTGCTACCTTCAGCCATCAGTTTAGCACCACCTAACTTTATATTCCTAGATGATGGGCAGAGGAGTATTGAGTGATAAGCCTGAGGCCCTTTCTATTTAGAAGGTGGGAGCACTTCCCTTTCTCACCCCCAAGCCAGGTAGAAGAGGGCAGGTAAAGGGAACCTCTCACAGAGATGGGTGAACCTGCTGATCAGCAGTTCACCATGAATGCTTGAGTAGAAAGAAAAGAGAGAAAGACTGTGTGTGTGTGTGTGTGTGTGTGTGTGTGTGTGTGTGTGTGTGAGAGAGAGAGAGAGAGAGAGAGAGAGAGAGAGAGAGATGATTAATTGATTAGCAGCCTGTGTCCAAATTTGTCGTGGCAAAAATGTGTGAGATTCCTGTGGGTGAAAAGAATATGATGGCAGGTCACTTTCAGTTATTTTGGTGTCCAAGTTGACAGGCCACCCAGTGAGAAGACTGAAGCAGCATAACGTTACCTGGTATAGAATCCAAAATAAGAACTGATTTGGTTTCAGAAGAGTTGAGCAGATGTCAGAAGTCACTGCATTATGCAGGTCTCCAAGAACAGAATATATGGCACTGGGACCCCCCACTCCATCACTCTGCAACATCAACCCAAGAAATAACACTTGTGTCCCAGGAGAGACTCTACATTTATCTGGGATCCACTTAGCATCAGCGACAGATGGATCCTGAACAGAAAAAGAGCAAGAGACAAGTGAGGAACACAGCCACATCACTAAGGTAAGGATATTTGTAGTCTGTCTCTGATCCCCAGGAAAAGGCTCCCAAAAAAAGGAGTGAAAAAAATTGATTCCACTCCCTCCCCAATCCAAGTCCCTCAGACAGCAACTTTGCTGAAATTGGAGGGGTAGGAGGAGATGAGACTTCAAATAGATATGAGATTAAATTTTAAATTAGATCAAAATGGAATGAACTGACATTTTAATAGCTGGAAGTGATCAGAAAGCTTATGGGATCTGACAAAGTTGTGAATAAGGGATGGGAAAAAGACTCAGTGGAACATAGCTGAAAGCAGTATTTGGAGAAAACATGAACTATTTCATATTTGTACTTGACCCTAGTTCAGATTGTTGAATAAACCAATCATACATATTGCCACTTTTGATCTCCTAAGCAACACTGTGGAGGGAAAAGCAGGAGTTTTACCATGTTTTAACAGATGAGAAAATCTGAAGTTTGATAACCTGAGCAATTTGATAACAATCAGAGCTCAGGTCTTCTGAGTGCTTATGTTAAGCTACCCAAGTTATTCTCAAAGTACCCTGAGAACATGGAGCTGTGCCAGGAAACTGGAGTAGAAACAGTATATGATGTTGTAGAGCAACAATGTTCGTCAATGGTAAGAAATTAAAACATTGTATTTATAATAAAAAAATAGAAACTATGCGGAAACAATAAACATTTGCATGTTTTATTTATTATTATTTTTGGAGATAGGGTCTTACTCTGTCAGCCAGACTAGAGTTCAGTGGCATGATCATGGCTCACTGCAGCCTCACTCTCCAGAGCTCAGATGATTCTCTCACCTCAGCCTCCTGAGTAGCTGGGACTACAGGCAGGCACTACCACGACCAGCTAATTTTTTAATTTTTTGTAGAGACGGTGTTTGCCCAGGCTGGTCTCAAACTTCTGGGCTCAAGCAATCCGCCCGCCTTGGCTTCCCAAAGTGTTGGGATTACAGACATGGGCCATCACACATGGCCTTGCATGATTTTTAAATATAAAATATACCTCAAAGTAATTTGTTTTGGATTATATCTTCAGCCTGTAACCTACAGAAACCATGTCTATGTTAACCCTCTTCTGCACTTAAGAAGTAACTTGGGGAACCTTTGAGAAGCTCATCACCTACATTCTTGAGCCATACTCACATTGAAAGCTGTTTGGAATAGTGAAAGGGAAACATTTCCTAATGTTTAAGAGAAAGTAACGTGCTACTTCCACATTATGCTCCATATGGTAGAAGAAGATTAAAGTTATTATTCCAATTACATGTTAAAATCGTTGTTAACATCAATATAGTGAATGAAATTCTTAGGAAGTTTCACTTGGATATTCTAGTTACTCCAGATACATTTGGTTGAATGTTTAACTGAGAAGTACCCTTATAATTGCTGAGTGTGAAAACAGAATGTTAGTGTACTCTATAAATGGATACGAATGTGAAGTACGTTTGCTAATTATAAAATTGAATAATATCCCAGATTAGTGAAATCAGAGATACAAAATAGTGATTTCTTTAAAAAAAAGTTTCTGGCTAAGAATCTGTAATGTCAACATTTACAGGCTTAACATTAAGAAAAATATAATCTTCCAAAAGTTGACAAATGTAAATTATAGTAACTTATAAAATGTGTCTTTTTTATTACCATATTCCTAGTGCCTAGAAGTGTCTTGAATAAATTTATAGTAAAGACTCAATAAATTCCTATTTAATAAATAAATGAAGCTAAATTTATAACAATGTTAGATCTTTACACCAGTGATAGAGTAATAGAGACATACATAATTCTTATATGTGTAGAAGACAATAATGAATACATAATTAAGTGCAGATAAAGAAAAATGTGGCTGTGAGGGATTGTCTTACTCAAATTGCATTTGAGAAAATTGCCAGCCATTCTTTGATGCATTAAGAAAAACATTATGATGCATTTATTTGATTTCAGAAGCTTTTTGATAACATGAAAGGAAATTATTTATTGCACAGGAGGAGAAGAGAAAGATTTACAGTAATGCTTTGGGAAAAGGCTCAAATATTAAGGTGACTGTAAACAGATGATTTTGGAGGGATATAAGGGATAAGGGTAAATAGTTTAACATTGGAAAATATGTCTAATCTGTAAGTGTTAAGAGGAGAAAGAAGAAAAATTGAACAAAAGAAAGAAAAGGGAGGGATATAATATTAAGTTTATATGTTATGTTAGTATTTTCATTGGCAGTACCACAAGAAGCCTGACAACCAGAGGATATTTCATTAGGGAGTAAGAGGGGGACAAGAGAAAGAAAGAGAGAAGGAAGGAATGAAGGAAGGGAAGGGAAGGGAAGGGAAGGGAAGGGAAGGGAATGGAAGGGAAGGGAAGGGGAAGGGAGGGCAAGGGAGGGGAAAGGAGGGGAAAGGGAGAGGGAGAGGGAGAGGGAGAGAGGGAAGGAAGCGGGAGGGGAGGGGGGTTAAAAATCTAGACATCTGAAGAACTTAAACCAATACCCACTGATACAATGAGTGGTATTTTCTGAATGTTTTTTGAAAACATATGTATTTGTCAGCCACTTCTACTACTTCTTATTTATATAACATTTACAAAGGATCAAGATATAGACTATTATAGTTTTGTTCACCATCCAGGCAGCATTTATTAACCAACTGGGTTCGGTTATCTCTATCAAGGAATATGAACACACAAAAATGATGTCTATTCAGCAGGGTGAAGTTAAAAAGATATTTTATTAGCCGGGCATGGTGACTCATGCCTGTAAACCCAGCACTTTGGGAGGCCAAGATAGGCAGATCACAAGGTCAGGAGTTTGAGACCAGTCTGACCAACATGGTGAAACCTCTGCTAAAAATACAAAAATTAGCTGGGCCTGGTGGCCGGTGACTGTAGTCCCAGCTGCTCGGGAGGCTGAGGCAGGAGAATCGCTTGAACCTGGGGACAGAGGTTGCAGTGAACCCAGGTTGCACCACTGCACTCCAGCCTGGGGTGACAGACCAAGACATCCTCTAAAAAAAATTTATGTGTTTGTTATTATTTCTTTGTTGTGAATTTTAAGAGTTTTGATATAGTGCATGCTAAATCCTTGTTTAAATTAGTAGATCCTTTCCTTACTCCTTATATGAAAATTAATTCAAGATGGATTAGAGACTTAAATGTTAGACCTAATACCATAAAAATCCTAGAGGAAAACCTAGGTAGTACCATTCAGGACATAGGCATGGGCAAAGACTTCATGTCTAAAACACCAAAAGCAACGGCAGCAAAAGCTAAAATTGACAAATGGGATCTAATTAAACTAAAGAGCTTCTGCACAGCAAAAGAAACTACCATCAGAGTGAACAGGCAACCTACAGAATGGGAGAAAATTTTTGCAATCTACTCATCTGACAAAGGGCTAATATCCAGAACCTACAAAGAACTCCAACAAATTTACAAGAAAAAAACAAACAACCCCATCAAAAAGTGGGCAAAGGATATGAACAGACATTTCTCAAAAGAGGACATTCATACAGCCAACAGACATATGAAAAAATGCTCATCATCACTGGCCATCAGAGAAATGCAAATCAAAACCACAATGAGATACCATCTCACACCAGTTAGAATGGCGATCATTAAAAAGTCAGGAAACAACAGGTGCTGGAGAGGATGTGGAGAAATAGGAACACTTTTACACTGTTGGTGGGATTGTAAACTAGTTCAACCATTATGGAAAACAGTATGGCGATTCCTCAAGGATCTAGAACTAGATGTACCATATGACCCAGCCATCCCATTACTGAGGATATACCCAAAGGATTATAAATTATGCTGCTATAAAGACACATGCACACGTATGTTTATTGCAGCACTATTCACAATAGCAAAGACTTGGAATCAACCCAAATGTCCATCAGTGACAGATTGGATTAAGAAAATGTGGCACATATACACCATGGAATACTATGCAGCCATAAAAAAGGATGAGTTTGCGTCCTTTGTAGGGACATGGATGCAGCTGGAAACCATCATTCTTAGCAAACTATCACAAGAACAGAAAACCAAACACCGCATGTTCTCACTCATAGGTGGGAACTGAACAACGAGATCACTTGGACTCAGGAAGGGGAACATCACACACCGGGGCCTATCAGGGGGAGGGGGGAGGGGGGAGGGATTGCATTGGGAGTTATACCTGATGTAAATGACGAGTTGATGGGTGCAGCAGACTAACATGGCACAAGTATACATATGTAACAAACCTGCATGTTATGCACATGTTCCCTACAACTTAAAGTATAATAATAATAAATAAATTTAAAAAAATAAATAAATAAATAAATAAATAAATAAATTAGTGTCATTATATTGCTAGCACAAGTGCCAATGAAGTACAATCTATTAAGTTACCTGAGATAGGTATCTTGTTTGTTCACCTGTTCACCTCTCTATCCCCAGGGCCTAGAATAGTGCTTGGTATAGAATAAGCGCTCAACATGATACATAATAGATTTTAGTCAGTAGATGGACTGACTGTTAAATCTAATCCGACATGATATATTCAAGTAATATCCTCTTTTATAAAGTAAATGAATCAAAATATTAAATACTTTCTTGGAATATTCACTTCTTCACAATAAAATGTTATAATATTTTATTGTATTTGGCTAGTAGCTTTCTCATTTGTCAAACTTCTAAACTTCAATTTTTTTATGTGGAAATCAGAGGTTTTCAAGGACTTTCTCCTATTTCCCAACTGGACCAAAGTAGAAACATCAGGCACTATAAGATTCCCAGGAGTTTCTTCAAATTTCAAATACCCCAATCCACATTGTTATCTATCTTGAAAAATTTACCTTTGAATGTACACAGGGGAATTGAATAAATTTATCACATATCTATTTTCAGTAGAGTTTGCTGGTGATTTCTTTTTTCTTTTTTCTTTTTTTCTTTTTTTTTAATTAAAGTAACCTTCTAAGTTTTAGGAAAACTGAGCAGACATTCCAGGGCTTGAGTTTGCTTCCACTTAAAAAGCATTAAATGGTATAACAAATGGAGCTCAATAGATCCAATTGTCATCCCATGCAAACAGTCAACTTACCGCTTCTAAGAGTAGAGCTTAGAGTGCACTCATCTTACACGTGTGGTCATGTTTCCTTTCTTGTTCTTTCCCCTAAAGTGTTTCTGCCTAGCTCAATTTACCTTTTCTCCTTGCCCAACCTGGTTTTCATGAGTATGGGTCCCTAATGTTATCATTTTGATATAAAGAGATGGAACTTCCTAGCAGTTTTTCTTATTCATTAACTTCAAATCTATTTAAATCAAACACACTTTAACTTGATATCCAGTAATGAGAGAAAAATTATTCAGTACATTCTTCATCTCCCCACCCCCCTCAAATAGGTCGACCATGGCTTTATTCAAAGTTGATAATGTATCCATCTATGGCATTTATTTCAATCAAAACTTCACTCATTAAGATATTTTGTTAACAAGCCCTCTTCCCCTAAACAAAGTCTCCTTGGATTCAAATGTTTTAGATTTTTAGAAGTAGAACCTACAAATCATCTCATTAGTTGTCTAATTAGTTGGTAGTTCAGATACTGCCCTCTCTCCTAAAATCTCAAACATGAACTCCACACCCAAAATAATAGAGTCAATTTAATGCATTTTTCCTTAATTTAAGAGCTTTCTTTTTTGGTGAAGCCATCTTTTTTCCTACTTTCTTGTGTCAGCAAAATGGAAATCAATTTAAATCTCGATGATCAATATTCAGCCAGCTTGAATACTTTATTTCCACTGTGGCCATATGCTATTATAACATGTAGAAATGTATGAATCTAGCAAATTAAATGTAAGTAAATAATGGAAGATGGATGGCAATATGCCTGTGGATCTGTAGTCTGCAAAATAAATACTGCTGAATTTAATGAAGAGAAATTGGAAACCCCCAAATAAGCATGTTTGAAGGGCAGATGATTTTTCTATCAAAATGTAATACAGGTGTGCCACAATTATTTTGGCACCTAACTAATCTTCAAAAACATGTACTTTCAATGCAGTTACATTTCTCCTAGAAAATCATCATGTGATTATCTTGCATCTGTTTTTCATCACCTCCTCTCCTCCCCATACCCTAAAGGTAACTGACTTTCTAGACATACAAATTACAAAACAGAACATAACATAATTTTACTAAAGAGGGAAAAAAGAACTCACCTTAAATTTTGTAGTGTTAATGTTGCTGTTTTAAAATATTTCAATAAATTTAAAGGACTGAATGAGCGATCTGAAAAGACACCATTTTAAAAAACATAAGGATTATTTTTCCAGTGTTACTATAGAGTTATTGAACTCTCCCTTTAATGTAATTCTTCATCTTGATGATGTGATACATAAATTATTCACAAAAAATGTATTTTAATCATTGCTTATCAGCATTGATATTTTAAGATAAGATCCCAAGGACTATACAGGTAAAACATAGTTTAAGCATAAATCCTATTATTGAAATTTGCTGAAAATCATTGACATTTTGTGATTGCTAAAAGCCCTCACCTCTTATAACCTAACCATGTTATGATGCTGTATTTAATGGAAACTTTTAGAATTAATATTTAAGATGCTATTTTAGGTAATTAACTTCAATCAATAGTTAGAGAGACTAAAGCCACTTCTTTTTTCTTATTCATTCCAACCTATGAAGTGAAACTCAATTCACACAAAAACCATGGTGTGGTAAGTTAAATGATACATATATATTTCGAAGAATTCTTCAATATTATATATGCTGTATCAGTATTAGTGTGCTTTCAGCTGCCAGACATGGAAAACTTTACCCCAACTGGCTTATAGAATAAGAAAATGTATGCCTTTGATATTTTAGAAGTAAGAAGGGTTTTAGGATTAGTGCAGATTTTTCATTTGTGCTGTCTTCTCTAAGTTGTTTCATTCTCAGGTCAGCTTCCCTCCCTGAAGCCAGGCTGTAACAGTCCTGGGCATTGCAACAGCATGCCAGACTGCCAGAGAAAGAGGGGATGTCTCTTCTAGGAGTTTTCTCCTAAAAGAAAGAACATTTCTTTCCAAGCAGCTGGAGTCTCACTGGCTCACATTGGCCCTCAGGCTCATTTCTGAACTAGTCCTGTGGCTAGGGGAATGCCACAGCTGACTTGCTCAGGCCCAATTTTTAACCCAGTCATTGTTGCAAGAAGTTGAGATTGCCTTTAAACCAACCAGGCCCAGGAAACGAGTGTTAACTGCCATACCGAGAATGGTGGCTCAGGGTGGAGCTGGAAGTTCCATTGCTCTAAGGAGTGTCCCTTAGTGGACAACTCAAGAGTCACTAAAACCAGTATTTCTGCTTTTATGGTACAGCAACATTTCCAAGACTTTAGATCCCTTGTAGACTACCTTCATGATTTTTCTGTATCTGCCTACCACCTGTGCTATCATTAATATTTTTCATGGAAATGATTCACTTCTTAAAATATAAATATGTGTTAAATAAAATCATATTATTTTAATTTTAAGAAACAGTATCACTTACCACAAAGATATGCAAGGCAACCTCATTAATTCAATGAAAACAATCAGAAAACAATTTTAAAAAGTATTTAGTTAAGGCTAGTTGCTGTTGCTTGCCAAAGGCTCTTGAGCCTGAGGCTTGATTTCTGTTTGTTTAGGAAAAGAAAAGAAAAAAAAAAAAAGGTTAGGAAGTAGGTAGGAGGAATTAGCAACTGTTAAAAGCATTAACAAACTGGTACTGTTCAAGGACTTCCTCAAAAGAACTGCAAGCACATTGAGTCACTTTCTCTATATGATTCGATATTATTTTTACAACCTCACTTCCTTTCCAGCGTGCACACCTCTCTAGCAAACACTTGCTGGAGGAAGCTGCCCTGTGTAAAGCGTTAGGGAGCAGACTTGGATGTTGCCCTAGGCCAGCCTTGGAAACTGTTCAGGAATTGAGGAGTTACCATGAACCCCTACACTCTACAACTGAATGACATGTTGATCAGGGAATGCTATCCCATCTGATGAACTCTCCTGATACAGGCTGGCTTGTGTCCCTCCAGAATTCATCTGTTGAAGTCGTAACCCCCAGAAACTCAGAATGTGACTGTGTTTGAAGATAGGGCCTTTGATGAAGTAATTAAGTTAAAATAGGTGGGCCTATTTTATAGGGTCGGCCCTATGACTGGCGTCCTTGTAAATAAAGAGTAGGACACAGAGGAGAGACATGTGAAGATGCAGGAGATGACAACCATCTGCAAGCCAAGAGGCCTCAGGAGAAACCAGCCTTGCTGACACCTTGATCTTAGCCCTCGTCTCCAGAATTGTGAGAAAATGCATTTCTGTTGTTTAAGTCACCCATTGTATGGTACTTTCTTATGGCAGCCCTGGAAAACCAATACATTTCTCAAGTGGAACAACATTCAGAAGGCACAGATTTTGTATAAGTGCTTTGACTTGCTTCCTGAAGTATTACAGAGGCACTAAAGCCTAGAGCACATGTGGAGACCATTTGGATTTGTTTCTTTGCTGCTTTGGGGATTTTTAAGATTCCTGATGGAAATCATATGTGGGGAGACAGCCAGTGAGTACATGTGCATTGTTTAATGACAGGATACATCTGAGAAGTGCATCGTTAGGCAAGTTCATCATTGTGCAAACATCAGAGAGTGCACTTACACAAACCTAAATGGTACAGACTACTACACACCCAGGCTATATGGTACAGTCTATTGCTCCTAGCCTATACACCTATGCAGCATGTACTGTACTGAATGCTGTAGGCAATTGTAACATAATAGTAAATATATGTGTATATAAACATATCTAAACATAGAAAAAGGTGCAGTAAAAATATGGTATAAAAGAGAAAATTGGCATACCTATTTAGGGCACTTACCATGAATGGAATTTGCAGGACTTGAAGTTGCTCTGGGTGAGTCAGTGAGTGGTGAGTGAATGTGAAGGCCTAGGACATTACTGGACACTACTCTCAGTTTTGTAAATGCTGTATACTTAGGCTACACTGTTTATTTAAAAATTTCTTTCTTCAATAATAAAGTAGCCTTAGCTTACTGTGGTTTTTTTTTACTTTATAAAGTTTTTTTAGCTTTTGACTCTTTGTAATAGTTAGCTTAAAATGCAAATATATTGTACAGGCTGTACGAAAAGTTTTCTTTCTTTATATTTTTATTCCATAAACATTTTTCTATTTAAATTTTTTTCAATTTTAAAACTTTTAAAAAAAACTGAAACATAAACACACACATTAGTCTAGGCCTACACACGGTCAGGATCATCAATATCACTATCTTCCACCTCCACATCTTGTCTCACTGGAAGGTCTTCAGGGGCAATTACACACACGGAGCTGTCCTCTCCTATGATAACATGCCTCCTTCTGAAATACCTCCTAAATGACCTGCCTGGGGCTGCTTTACAGTCAACTTCTTTTTTTTTTTTTTTTGTAATAAGTAGAGGGAGTAAACACTAAAATAACAATAAAAAGTATAGCATAGTAAATATACAACCCAGTAACATATTTATTATCAAGAATTATGAACTGTACATGATTGCATGTATTATACTTTTATAAGACTGGCAGCACAATAGGTTTGCTTGCATCAGTATCACCACAAACACTTGAGTAATGTGTTGCACTATGATGTTACTATAGCTACAACATCACTAGGCAGTAGGAATTTTTCAGCTCCATTATGATCTTATGGGGTCACTGTCATACATGCAGTCCATCATTGACTGAAATGTCATTATGTGGTACATGACTGTGCAAGGAACTTGTTCAAGTCAAGCAATTAAAGGCAATCCTGTGTATATTTAAATAATCATGTACATACTTCAATGGTGGAAACAGCCCTGCACTTAAATGGAGCTATGAATCTGATTGACAACGTCCTCAGAGGTGTAGCTCTTGCCAGAATATGCAATTGGACCTTATTCCAAAATGATGCCTCCATAAAACCATAAAATTCGTCATAAATAAGATAATAATCAGTTAGTCTACATCAACTGAAAGCCATCTCTACCAAGGTACAAACTAAACACGCATGGCCTTACATGCCAGGCGGGCCTGAGACCCATTTTGAGGGGAGTAGTTCGACTCCTGAGGGAGGCAGCAAATTTCTGTGATGGAACTGGAATCATCCCTTCTGACATAACTCCCTGTAGCTTCTCTTATGGGTTAGAGGAACAATTCAGCTGATAGATTTGTCAATAACACAAATCAAATGCTTTCCTGTATTCTGTTACTTTAACCTCCTTGAGAACTGAGACAGTGCAGGATGAAGAACATCAAAGAGATGCTGTTGCAGGAATTAGATGACACAGTGATGTCAGGAAGAACCATCTGACTCAGTGCCACCCCAAGCCTAGGAACTGTATGCCTGTGCTGTAGCCATACACACAAATCTGTAATTATTTTCGTCATTTGTCTTATTTTTTGCTGTCTGTCTCTCCTACTAGGCTACACTGAGGTCAGAAAATATGCAGCTATGTTTTCCTCAGCATCCAGCAGGGTACCTGACACATTGTGCATGCTCCATACATATTTCTGAAGCAATGGTACGGGAGCTAAGGGCATAGACTATAAAGCTAGAGCAGCTAGATTTCAATCTCAGCTGTAAAGCCAGAGCAGCTAGATTTGAATCACTACCTCCGTGACCCTGGGCAAATTATTTAATCTTTTCCTAGGCCTCAGGTTTCTCATTTGTAAAATGGCTTCAGTAATATCGACTTCATAATGTTGTTTTAAGGATTCAGTGAACTAACATAGTGCCTGGTAAATATTATCATCATTTTAATGATTGGTTCCAAGATACAGAAAAATTGAATACGTTTAGTTGGCAGAGGATGGACTATTCAGGCAAAAGTAGATCATGCAAATCATTGGTTTTCTTACTACCTTTTTTTTCTGTGTGCTATGTAGATTCCTATTTAAAAAAATATGACCACCAAAACGTGTTTGAAATACTCGTATTATACTATAGTAGTTATAAAATTCACAGCCTATTTTTTAAATTTTAGAACTTCAGTGTTCAAATCTGGTCAATCTATTTTATGTATAATTAACTCACAGTTTATTATGTAGGCCAATCCAGGCATTTGTTGTAAATAGTTATTATAGCATTCAAAATATTTTTAAAAATTAAGACTACTATGCATTTAACAGCATTCCACATCTTAATCCATTAGTAAAGGCCTATCTAGGATAGTAGTATCAACATAAGTTACTATGAAAACTTCAAATTGTTAACTGATTTGTACAAGCATCCAAGTAAACCACTTAAAAAAAAATGTATGTAGTAAATATCTTTTAATCACCTGCTGTCTGGAAGCAATGTGTGTGTGTGTGTGTGTGTGTGTGTGTCTGTGTGTGTGTTTCAGAGACATAGATGCTACACTCTTGGCTCCTCTGAATATAAAGGGTTATAGTTAAAGAGGGAGGCAAACAAAATTTAAAATTCCAGTTTAGCTTTAGAGATATATGCAATGACAGCCTTTTATGGGAGAACAAATAGCTGATAGTCAAATTTCTGTTTTTATTGTTATTTTTGCAGGAAAAATAAAAGTTTTTAATAATTTAGTCTTACCTAAGAGTGAAACAGTTATAAAATGCTGTATTTCTATTCTTGATTATTTATCATGTTTGGGACAAAAAGTTATTTTCAACCATGATAGGGAATGCATGTACACACATATACGTATGCAATATACATACAGAATATATAATGGCCTCTGTTTAGTGTAGGTTCAATATAATGTCCTATGTTTAGTGGAAGTTCACTGCACTCTATGAAAACTTAGAAATGTCTTTATTTTCAAAGAAACTCCTGTCAGATTTTTAAAATTTATTTTTATTATCTATCTATCTATCTATCTATCTATCTATCTATCTATCTATCTATCTATGTAGAGGTAGAGAGAGAGAGAGAGAGAGAGAGAGAGAGAGAGAGACAGGGACAGGGTCTAACTTTGTTGCCCAGGCTGGAGTGCAGTGGTGTGATCTCAGCTTGACCTCGACCTCCTGGGTTTAAGCCATCCTCCCACCTCAGCCTCCAGAGTAGCTGGGACACAGGCGCACGCCACCATGCCTGGGTAAATTTTTTTTGTATTTTTAGTAGAGACTGGGTTTCACCATGTTGGCCAAGCTGGCTTCTAACTGCAGAGCTCAAAGGATTTGCCTGCTGGGCCTCCCACAGTGCTGGGATTAGAGGCGTGAGCCATCGCCTCAGAATTTATTTTTTGTTTTACAGGCAGGGTCTCTCTCTGTCACCCAGGCTGGATGCAGTGGCAATCATAGCTCTCAGTCAGCTGGAACTCCTGGGCTCAAGCGATTCTACCACCTCAGCCTCCTGAGTAGCTAGAATTACAGATGTGTACCACCATGCCCTGCTAATATTTAAATTTATTTATTTATTTTATTATTATTATTATTATTATTAGTATTATTATTATTATTATTTATAGAGATGGGTCTTACTATGTTTCCCAGGCTGGTCTCCAACACGTGGCCTTAAGTATCTTCCCACCTCAGTCCCTCAATGTACTGGGATTACAGGCCTCAGCTACCTAGCCTGGCCTTAGAATTATCTAATAGAGAGTAATATTGTTTCAAGGCACTAACTTTTATTATGAGCACATTTTATTACACGGTTTTCATTACTTTTAGCTCATTTACTTGAAGCCTTGCAAAGCAATCTGTAAACAAATATTAATTGTATATGCTGTAAGGGAATAAAAAAAGATGATGAGATAAAGTCACTGCCCAAAAGGAGTTTACAGTCTAATTAGGAAATAAAACATCCACCTGAACCAAGCAGTAACTGTATGGACAAGACAGAATTTTATACACATTTTTAAAATCACATTTTATTCTGACTTATACAAAGGTTTGGCATCCTCTACCCTTTCTCTAAGAGACAGTTAAAGTTAGAGGAAGAAGAAATTCACACGTGTATTTTTCATCTTGCATTACTCATGGCTTGATCTGGGTGAATGACTGTATGTTTTACAAGAGCAGATTGTGTCACAGACATATACATTAAGTAAAAAGATTATTCTTTCTGCTAGAAGGGAGTGAGAGGAGAGCTAGATTAAATAAGATGGTTCTTCTCTTCTTGAATTGTGTTCTTTTTTACAGGTAATAAAGATTTAAAAATACTGTGTTAGGTCTGTTTATTGATGATCAGGAACTTAAGCCTAAGTTTCCGCTTATTCTTTTTATATAAAATCTGTATGTATTGTATTATGTCTCTGATGACTTGAAAAATTAACAAAAAATTCCATATTTTGAAAATCAATATAAAAAACCCAAAAAATCTATACCATGGCAATAAACCTATATATGCTATACTTCTGATCTAGTTTTTTAGTCTTCTCTGCAGAATAGGGAGGATGGCACCTACCTATTTTCTCTGCTCAGAGAGAATATGGAGAGTTTTTTTCTCTACCTGTTCATCACATTCTTTAGAGCCCCTGGAATAGTGCAAAACCTGGAGACTGAGTTGAATAGGTGAGTGAATTTACCATGTTCCTCAGGAAACAATGGAAAAGCATTAATTTACAGTGGCTTGCTATCCCCACTATTATGTGGAATACCTTAAGTATAACTGGGGACACAGGTGGCTACATAATTTTCACAAAGGGAGCACACTGTTATGCTATTTTACTTCTTGAGTTCCTTTCATTTTCCATAAATGATACAGAAAGTCAACATAATATACTAGTAGACTGCTGAAGAAGAATTTACAAGGACTATAAGCTGAAAGCAGTGTACATGCATAAATAAATCAGTTTTGCACTCTTTAGTTTGCCTTGATTTTCATTGCCACTAAATAACCAAATTTATTAGATAATGACTATTAGAAATTATCTTCAAATATATATATATATATATATATATATACACACACACTTTTTTTAAAGACAGGGTCTTGCTTGTTTTGTTGCCCAGGCTAGAGTGCAATGGCACAGCCACGTCTCACTGCAGCCTCAACCTCCTGGGCTCAAGAGATCTTAAAGTGTTGGGATTACAGGCGTGAACCACCACACCTGACCAAACATGTTTTACTTTTGTGGTTAGAATAAAAGGCAGTTGATCTCCCTTTATTTTTTAGGTAAAATATTTTATTAATGACAATTGTAGTTTTTTTAAAAAACTGGAAAACACCTCAGTTCCCTTATACTTTGTAGAGGAACATGTGTATTATAATTATACAGGTTTTTTTTTTTAGTAAACCAGTGTGAGTCTTTTGTGTCTAAAGCTTTGTCTGACTAAGGGTAACCAGTAAAACAGGTGTGCTAGGAGGAGAAAACCATCTGTTTCTCTTTGTAGAGATCTTTTTAAAGGGGCGGAAATTGATTTTAAAAGTCTATCTCCATTTACTGGAAAGCTAAAAGAAAATGAATACTTTTCCTACAATCCAGCGTTACCTTCTGTTGTTATTTTCAGTGAACATCTCTTTAGAAAACTACCAACAACTATTTACCAAAGTTTTAGAAATACAAGTTTGATTCAGGCTTGAGTCTCAAAGTTTACTCGCCAAAAGGGTATTAATTAGTAGCTGAGGTTAAGGTGGAAACAGCCATAAACATTAAGTTCTTTTCAGAAATCCCTGCTTACTATGATTAAAGCTTTGTTTTGTGCTGGAAAGATTTGTGTCTCTCTTTAGTCTGGAATGGAGAAAATCTCTGCCTATCCTACCTGCTATATTTCCTTCTGCATAAAGTGAGAATCATGTTGGAGTACTTAATAAAGAAGTTGGTAAGACCTCACAAAAGTGCTATTTTCGATCTTTAAAAGGGCCACAGTTGAACACCTGTGAAAAGAAGGGAAAAGAAAAAAGGGGAGGGGGCACAGAGTAGCAATACTGATGTCCTTCAATAGGTAAATGGATAAACTAACTGTGGTACATTCATACAAAGATAAAAGGAGATGAGCTACAAAATCATGAAAAGAGATGGGGGAAATTTAACTGCAGATTGCTTAAATGCATGTTTTAAATACACATCTGAAAAAGCTACGTACTATGTGCTTCCAACTACACGAAAAGGCAAAACTATGAAGACAGTAAAAAACCAAAAAAACAAACAACAAACAGCTGTTGCCAAGGGTTTGAGGCAGGAGTGAGTAAGGGAGGAAGGAAGGAATAGGTGGAGTACAGGGGATTTTTAGGGCAATATACTGATCTCTATGATGCTGTAATGGTGGATACATGTCATTATACATTTGTCAAGCCCATAGACTATACAACACAAAAAGGTGAACTCAGCCATAAACTGTGGACTTTAGTTAATAATAATGTATCAATACTGGGACTGGGTCATTAAATGTACCACACTAATGCCAGATGTTAATGACAGAAGAAACTGTAGAGGGTAGGGAGAGGGAGTGAGGACAGGGAGTATATGGGAATTCTGTACTTTCCACTCATATTTTCTGTAAACCTAAAACTGCTCTAAGACAAAGTTTATTAATTAAAAACAAACAAATGAAAAGGCCATGAATGGCTACTATGTGAACACCTGATCATCAGAGAGCTCTGATGGTGTCTGTAGCCTTGCTCTAACAGGCACTGCCAGACCTGGGCTGGGGCTTTGTGTCCTTCCTTATACAGCAATATACAGTACACATGAGTCGCACAGTCAGGAAAAAATTACATCAGGTATTTTACTGTGTGTATGAAAGCTATTATATTAATTTTTACTATATTAGAATGTTTTGGTCTCAAACCATATATGATGGAAAATTTTCACACAGAGTTCCTTTAAAAATGTCCCAAATTGGCATAGTTTTTGGATGTCTAATTCCATTTGACACCTGCTCCTTTGAGGGCAAGAACACAAAAATCATCCAACCTTTAATTTGGTCAATTTTATCCTTTGAAGCACAATCCTGTTGAAAATCTGTAAAACTTACACCTATACTTTTGTGAATTAAACTCTGATATTTATTAATTATAAAACTTTTTATGAATATAATTACATATTCTGCATTTTTTTTTATTTGGGGGAATATCAATTTGTTTTTGGTTTGTCCTACAGTGCCCAAGTAGACATCGGATCTTTAGAACTGATATGTTTCTCACTTTCCCTCTCATTGATACGATGAAAAAAAGCATAAGAGAGATTTCAGTATAGCACAGATTGCTTAGGTAAACATCTTTGTTTTCTCATTTATGTGCCATGAGGCTACCTTAATTCTTTCTATATGAAAGTAAATTCCCTTAATAATAAAAATATATTTTAAAGGGTTTTTGATTTTTTATTTTGAAATAATTATAGACTCACAACAAATTATAAAAATAGTACAGGCAAGGCACGGTGGTTCACACCTGTAATACCGGCATTTTGGGAGGCAGAGTGGGTAGATCACTTCAGCCCAGAAGTTCAAGACCAGGCTGTGAAACATGGCGAGACCCCACATCTACCAAAAAAAAAAAAAAAAAAAAAAAGCCTCTTATGGTGGCATGTGCCTGTAGTCCTACTTACTTGGGAGACTGGGGTGGGAGGATTGCTTGAGGCCTGGAGGTTGAGGCTGCAGTGAACCAAGATTGTGCCACTGCACTCCAGCCTGGACAACAGAGTAAGACCCTGTCTCTAAATAAATAAATAATAAAAATAGTACAAAGAGGTACTATGCATTTTCCATCCAGCTTCTCCCAATGATAGCAAAGATTAACATGATTAACAGATTTTTTTATACACAACAAAATATTTCCAGTCCATGACCATATTGTTTTTAATTAAGCAGATTACATATTTTTCAATAATTTCAACAGCCCTCTAGATGAATTCACTTTATTCATCTAGCGAGATTTAACTAATATGGTGTCTCTTTAGTATGCCTCAGAATCAGCTGCAGGCACATCAAACCAGAGGTTACTGGGTTCCTCTTCTAGAATTTCAGATTCAGTAGGTTTAGGGTAGAGAACCAGAAGCTGCAGTTCTAATAGGTTCCCAGGTAATGCTAATGATAGTGGACTGGGAACCACACCTTGAAAACAAAAGAATGAAAACCACATAACCTATGGCTAATTTCATGTTTTTAGAATGTACACTTAAGAAAGTCAGAATGAATTTGAAAGTGAAAACACAACTAGTGAAACTAGACATTTTATTATCTCTAAATGAGTAACAGAAAAGGTTTGGGAACAACTGAGTCTGGCCAAAGTACAAAGGTTGTATCTTCAGTGAAATTAAATTACTAGAAAGAAACTGTGACAATGAAAGCTAAAACTTAATCAATGGAATTGTTTGCTGTCTGAAGAAAATAGGTATTTATAGGGAGGAAATGATCTGTATGGATTTTGGAAAAGAACATCTTCCAAAGTAAAATTTGTGGTTATTCAGCATTATTCAGAAGAGGGGGCACACTGATGAAGTGAATATGAATAATCAACCTGGAATGTAACCTGAAGTGGTCATACATGTACCAGACTTGGTGAGACTTATCACTGAGAGCATTCTCTCTTTAATTTAGTTACACTGGATTTGCATGTAAGAGTTGGCACTTACCTGTTCTTTTTCTGGCAAACTTCTGATCCACTTGGAAATTATACAATTTTTTCTTGAGACCAGGGTCTTGCTCTGATGTCCAGGTTGAAGTGCAGTGGCATGATCATGGCTCACTGCAGCCTCGACCATGGAGGCTCAAGTGATCCTCCCACCTCAGCCTCCCACGGAGCTACCACTACAGGCATGCACCACCATGCCTGGCTAATGTTTATTTATTTTTTTGTAGAGGCAGGGATTTGCCATGTTGCCCAGGCTTGTCTCAAACTCTTGGGCTCAAGCAAACTGCCTGCCTTGGCCTCCCAGAATGCTGGGAGTACAGGCATGAGTCACCGCACCTGGCCGGAGATGATATTTTTTGATGCGAATGAACGCAGAGGCATTATGAACTATATATCGATCTCATATGAGTTTTGTTAGTCCCCAGGCTGTAACAACTCTAAGGACCCAGACAATACAGAATTTCTAGATATGCAAGTACTGGTACTTCTAAAAACTTATTGGGGTGATCAGACAGATAGTATTCATATCTCTGTATCTACTCTCCATATGACAGTAAAACTACTGTTTGTATATCCTGAAAAATTATAGATTTTAAACACATGAAATTTTTCTATTTACTAGAACTCCAGAGAAGAGACCATGATGTTAATTACAAATGTCAGTGTTATCAAGAACTGTGAAGGTTCTCAGATTTTTACCTTGCTTGCTGGCTTACAAGTTATGCTGCCACAGTTTCATGGATGCTGAAAAAAAGACAAGATTCCTGGATCAGAGATGAAAGATAGCAGTAGCCAGTGTCAGAATTTTTGTGCTGGTTCTCGGAGCCCCAACTCTTACAGGACAGCACAAAGGGGGCCGATGACAGCTGTAATGCACTGTTGGTTGTGTTACAGGAAAGGAACCTGAACTTCGCCAGAATCTTTTATAAGGGCAGTGAGCATGCCTGCCCTTTGCTTTGGAATGAGATATTCTCTTTGTTATACTGAATATTAGGCATGCCTGTCCATTGCCCCAGAGGCTGATACTGTCTGTATCTTCCAAGGCTGTAAGCAAATCTTTGTTCAGAAGCACAACACTTTTTTCATTTGCCAAGTCCATACAAACACCCTTGAGATTGTCCGCAAAAAAGGGCAGTCACAATGTGTGCATAAATGTGAAAGACCCATGGAGAATTGTCTCCCAACCAGTATATATTGCAACAGTTCTCAGTCCTGAAAACACTGACTAGTGGATTAATGATTTTCTTCTAGAAATCTTATCCTTCCATGATCCAATTCATATAAATTAGAGCTAGCTAAATCTATTACCTAGGCTAGTCTACTTTGAGGTAAAGGCGGATTTGTGGTGATATATAATGGCATATATACATTTGTTTTCAATTCATGCCCTTTCAAATACTCCTTTTTCCCCTTAATATTTCTAATTATTTCCATCAATGCAAGTTTTCATAATGATTATTTGGTTTCTATTTTTCTCTCCTTTAGACCTGTTAAAAGTGTTCTGATTGTGATTTTATCTCTGTAAAATAACTTGCTGCTTTTGAGTCACTTCTGAGTCTTGAAAATTTTGAAAGGTTAGTAAAATGTTATGCTGTTTCATTATTACTGTGGTAGCTACAGTTTTCTTCTCCCTTCTGCTTTTTGTGCCTTTGTTTGTCATGCTACAAAATACTTTTGATCCTTTCCTGATAACTTGTACCAGACATAATGTCTCCTATCAGAGATCTATGTCTGCAGCAGAAAAGAAAATATCTATTGTGTATTTATGCTAATTGGAACATACTGTCTTGTTCTCTCTTCTTCAGTGAAATGAAAAAAACAATAATTTTGTCTTATTTAATTTTTTTAGAAAGAAATTTTGCATTTTACACAGAATAAGAAAATTGTTGTCTTTTTAAAATACAGCAGATAACTTTGAAAAAATTCCCTGTCACATGTGGTTAAGCTCTAAGGGAAAAATTTTGACAAACATTTCTAATTTTTGCAACTGTAATTATCTATGGCAGATTTATTTGATGTGGATATTAGATTTGTAGGGAATGGAACACCCTTGAAGTCTGCTATCCTTTTATTATAAGCAAGCTGCTCATTGTAAGAATAAAAACAGTTTTAGCCACTTTAAAAGCTCATTATTTAGAGGGGCAGGCTTTGGCTGGATAACTAGAACAAATTCTGGCTCATGGCCAGCTTTGTTTCCTTCCATACAAACATTCAGTGATTAACTAGACTCACAGAACCATAGTGTGGAAGATGTAGTAGGAATCATTTAATTCCATTGGTTTTCAACCTCTTATACAGTATAAATCCAGCAAGCTCCTGGGTCTCACCATAACAGAAAAAAACAGTAAACAACAACAAAATATAAACACATTTTCTGAGTTTTGTGCTTCCTTTCATTATAATAATGGCTTAAAATTTGTTCAAAAGACTCAGGCATGCCATCTATGCTACATATATATATTTGTGGTAAATTAGCAGTGGTTGAGATCCACTGCAAGTTTCAAGATTAGAAAACAGGCTTGATCAGCTGAGGTCGCACAGCTGTTTGGTGGCAGAGTCAGGATTAGGGCCCTACATCTCTTCATTCTCAGACATGTTTTTCAATATCTTGCCTCCTGGGGCACTGAACAGATGCTCAGTTGCCCCTGGAGTGATCTAAACCCTGCTTCTCTTTATGTCTGTATTCTGGGTGGGACTTTATTTGATAAATGAGTTAGCCACAGGCATAAATTAGGCAGTTTTCACTAATGTCCAGAGGTCATTAGGGTACCACTGGTAAAATAGGTTTTATCTTAACTAAAAGGGCATCCTAGTAGCCTGAAAGAATTTATGTACCTCCAAACACATTAAACCAGAACTGAAGACATTTAGTATAGTCATTTAACAAATAATCCAAAACTTCTATTCTCTCAAAAATTATTTAACTATCTACATTTTTCACTTGATGAAAATTTTATCACATTTTCTTCACATATGTGCCTTGGTGACTATTTATGAATCACTGATTGGTTGCATATTCACTTATCTGGGTCACATACTTTTATTGAGTGACAGAAGCTTGGGAATAAAGATGAATCCAATACTCCCTGAATACAAGGCACTCAAAATCTAGGAAAGAATAAAAAATATACAAATGAAAAGTCATTCAACTTGAATAAGACTGCAGAGTACAAATTGTAGTATAATATACTTACTTTCAAAAATATATTATAAAATCACTGCTTTTGTAATTAATAAAGAATATCCTATTATATTAAGATAATCATAACTACTAATGGAAAAGCCATAGCACACAAATATATAGTTTAAAGAATAATTGCTTACTAATTTAAAATAATCTATATAGTTTTCTAAAAGCTTACATATATATCATCTTATTTAATCTTGAAAACAATTCTGGGAAGTAAGTAGGATATACAGTGCTATCATCATTTTATAAGTGAAACTCAGAAATTTGGCACTTAATATACGGTAACCAGGATGTATGTCCCTCCTGATCTCTGCCCTTCGTTAGGTACCTGTGAGCTGGGGCCCAAACCTAATACAGCTTTTAATCCCAGACAGTATTTTGGGGCCCTGATCCTTTCCTCCTTTGCTTATCACAGGAAGCCAGAAAGAAATGTAAATTTACTCTTGCCTCCAGGTTCCTTCAGCCTGCAGTAAAAACTTAAACAGAATGCAACCCAGATGAAAAGGTTGAAGGAAAGGGTCTCAAACCCTGACAGGCTGAATTCTCGAAGACCATAACTAAAAAAAAAAAAAAAAAAAAATCAAGAATGCTCATATTAGATGCAAACACCATCTTTAATCTATAATGCTTCTGCTTTCACAACATAGAATGATTAAAAGAGAGGAAGGCTCCCCTCCGTGCCCTATTCCCCTATTCTACTTACTTTCTATGCTTTTCTAACTAGCTTATTACTATGAACACTGCACGTTTCTGGTGATGTTTTTGGAGCTCTTTCCTTTGTTGTCATATACTAGACTCAGAGCCTCTCATTAAGGAAATTAATGTAAGTATAGTAAAAGGTGTGGCCAAAAGAGTCGAAATTGAACTAGGTTTTGCTCACTCCATGTCCATTCCATATGCCAAGCTTCCTCAACTAATCTCTTTGTATTTTTTACCTTCACTAATTTGACTGCTATTCATGAGTATGTAGATACAGTTATCACATTAATAAATAAGTAATTCTAAAGTGCCATTTTTCTTGCAAATCCAATGATACTTAGACAACTTTTGGCTGGGCATTGTGGCTCATGCCTGTAATCCCAACACTTTGGTAGGCCAAGGCATGCAGATCACTTGAGGTCAGGAGTTAAAACCAGCCTGGCCAACATGGAGAAACCCCATCTCTACTAAAAACATAAAAAAAAATTAGCCAGGCGTGGTGGCGGGCTCCTGTATTACCAGCTACTTGGGAGGCTGAGGCAAGAGAATCGCTTGAACCTGGAAGATAGAGGTTGCAGTGAGCCGAGATGGCACCACTGCACTCCAACCTAGGAAACAGAGTGAGACTCTGTCTTGGAAAAAAAAAAAAGAAAAGAAAAAAAGAAAGAAAACTTTCAATGCTAATTAATTTATTGTAATATAAACAGTCTCTAGTTTTTATTTAGATTTATAAGGGTTAGATGATATTCCTGAAAGAAAATAGAAAGTCACATAGGTAACCTGATTGATCTCAGACCAGTGTGTTTAATACTGCAAGGCAGTATAGTAAAGGGGTAAAGAGAGAAGTCTGGGGTCAGATTGTCTGGGTGGGTCTGATTTGGGGCTCTACATTTATTACTGTGTCACCTTAGGTAAGTCATTTAACTTTTCTGTGTCTCAGTTTTATCATGTACAAAAAAAACCTTGAGATGATAATAGTGTCCAACTTATAAAGGCGATGATTTAGGACTTGTAAGATGCTCAAAAGAAATGTTGTCTGTGGTCATTATTGCACATAGGCTAATATTGAGGGAAGAACACTGGTTCATTCCCCTGCCTATGATTTCAGGAATTCTGTCCCACTTAAAGTCTTACCAATTTATTTTTGGATTTCCCACTTATGGTTTTCATGGACTCATAAAAACTCAGATTCTGCCTAAGCTACCCGAGGGTATGTTTTGCCTCCCCTGCTGCTGGTCCTGTGACAAGGCTAATGTCTAGCCACACCACGGTGCCTCCCCTAGATGCTCCCAACATTGGATTTCCAGGAGTCTTATTGTGCCAAAGCCAAGGTCTTTTCCACTCAGAAGGGAAGGGAATACTTAGCCTCCTGCCTCTTGATGTCACAGTCTACTCCCTTGAGTGCTTTAAGGAATTTGCTTCGATGCTTCATGCCTACTACGTCTTTCTCTTTAAACTTCACACTTGGGGCCCTGGCTATGAAACAGGCATACCTGAGGCACAAAACCTCCTTACCTTTCCCTGTTTTTCAAAGAGAAACTCTCCAGCAAATGGCAAAAGTCCTGCCTAAAATTTCCTCAGACATGTTTGAATGGGCTTAAATCTTACTTTAGGCTCAGTCCAGGACTCTGATTCCCCCTACCTGGTTACATAAAGATGCTAATAAAATCCTGAAACCTCCTTTGAGCAATGGGCAGAGAGAATCTCCTCTTAGTTTTCCCTTTGGGCAACTGTACATTCCTGTACTATATTCAGTAAACATATTTCCTAAACAAAGTAAAGCTTTCTATATGCTTTTGTGATTTTAACACATCACTAATTGAGCACAGTAAAAGTCTGAAATGCATGCAATGCTAGTAAGATAGTCCCATGGGTATCTATTTCCTTAAACAGCTTTCCATCAAAAGCACTAAATGTCCCCGTAATATCAACTATTGATAAAGTTCTCAATTCAATGTTATGTCAGTTGAGGCAATCCACTGATTTATATTTCCTAGAAGGCTTTTTCTTTGAGAGTTAGAATGGCAGACAGGAAAGGAAATTAATCTACTTGAAACTCTAAGGGAAAAATGTAGGTTTTCAAGTAGTGAGGAATGGCAAACTATTTTTTTTTTCTGCAGGAGGTTTCTGATGAGTCACGTTTATATGCACAAGTATGTATACCCACTGTTACTACAGGCATAGTAGAGATACAGTTGGCTGCAGACTGTATACAATAATCTGAAGGCTACCTGTAAACCTTCTCTTCACCTCCCATTAATCTGCCACACACTGATGATTAGGAATCCCTGGTCCACTAATAATCTTTTCTACTATGAATATATAGCTGAACAATTTGTGATTACAGTTGCTAATATATCCTGAAGTACATCTAACCTCCAGTTGATGTCCCATCTGCTGGCGTTTCCAGTTTTGTGAGCTTTATTTCTGAATCAACTTTAATAGAAAATGGTAATGTCCTGAAGCCCTAGTAGTCACTTGGTTCTGGAACCCTATTTATCTCTGCATTTTAATAATGGGGATTTTTATTTAATGACAATGAGCAGGGAATGTTCACAGAATGCATTATGTAGGGATTCCCTAATATCAGCATTGTAGCAGCATCTAACCATATGCCATTCGAGTATATTGTAAGAAAAAGGGATGGCTTAGCCCAGTGTGGAACAATTAGAAATGAGCCAACTTGCCTGAAACAAAGGCTAAGGATAGAGGTTAAGAGTAGAGACATCTGCTTACCATCAAGGGTAGACTCTACAAATAGCAGTAGCAACCCAAAACCAGAAAGTGATATACATATATAAATGGAAAGGACTACTGTTCACATACAAACTTTCCAAAAACACCACGACTGCCCCATCATCATTATCACTAATATTCCTTTGCAAATATTTATATTTAATATGCATTGAAAAATCAGGTTGCTTGTTTTAACATAAAACCAGAGTGTGTGATATAGAATGGTATATATCATTTTCAAATTTTAAAGGGAAAAAGAAAGCTCATAAAGGAATTACCCCAGTTATTCAGAGAGTTCAAATGTTTCCGTTTTAGTTATCCGTCCTCTCTGTTACAGCTCACAGGGAAGCTTCAAGTAGTTAGGAACTAGAGTGTATAAACCAACATTCACTGAGTCTTCTGAAAACACCCTAACTTGCAGTTTCATAATTTTAAGAGGGAGCACCCTGGAATGCCATACTGTGCTTGAACATATGCAAAGAAAGATAATTATTATCATCTTTCAGTCTTGTGCAGCTAGAAATGGAGACACTGCAAACTTCATTATGAGGCCACCAGGGTGTCCATCACTGTCAAATTCCTACTGGCATTTCAATCAAAGAGGAAGGATCGGGAGAGGGAAAGGGAAGTGAAAGGAGGACAAATATTAGTTCTAGAAAGTAAGCTCAGATATTTGTACTTAATATTTTCTACATTTTGATTATTTGGAAAGTGCGATGGGAGAGAATGATGTCCAACTTTGCTTGTCATTTATCTCAGCTTATCCTTTGTTCCCAATCACAGACTCAACTGGAAGCACCATGCAAATTACCCCATGATGTAAGAATGCACTTAAGCCAATGGGTTATTTTGTATTTGAAGATATCCCACCAAATGAATAACTTATTATATTAAGTTTTTTCCCTTAAAGGTGTACTAGATTTTCACCTAACAATCTACATACACTTATTCAGTTCCTGCCTGTGACCAAAGGCCAGTTGTTTTATCAGGTGATTACCTAGGGCATGGAGTACAATGTATGATAACATGGACAGATATTCTCCATAAAGTAAGAGGAAAATCATATGGAGAGTGAATCTTTGACCTGAGACTCATAAATACAAAGCACTTGCCAACTGAACTAGTTGGCTAAAGAGAAAGAAAGCATTTCCAATTAGGAAATAAACCTGGTTTCCCGATACTGTCTATCAAATATTAAGAGAGTCTCAGCACTTTTGTACCAGGTCAAATAATTCTATACTTTTATTCTTTACCCAAAAAGCTCTCATTTCCAGAGACTAAACAACCAAGCACATCTGTGAATCTTGATTAAATCCTTATTTTAAAAATTATAAAGACATTTTTGGGATGATTGGAGAAATTTGAAAATGATTATATTAGGTAAATTAGTGTTATATTTCAGAATTACTGTTATATGTGCAAATTACTGTTATATTTCTTAGGGACCATAATGCTATTACAATTTTATATGAAAAAATCCCATCTTCTAAGAAATTACAGCTAAAATATTTAGAAGTGAAGTGTGATGTCTGTAACTTTCAAATGATACATATACACACACACAAAGGAAATATTGCAAATTATTAACAAGGTGGTGGGTTATTTATTTTACTATTTTTTCAACTTTTCTATATGTTTTAAAATTTATATAATAAACATTTTGGAACAGTAATTTCACTTTCTTAAAGTTAGGACAGCTCAATGAAAACAAAAAACAAAAAACAAAAAAACCACCACTCCAGACATTGCCAATGTTAATGGAGATGAGAACTCCTCTCCAAAGTTAGGTTGCAAAGAAAAATTAATTTGGTTGAATTTGTTTTATTTCTTAATTAATTTGACACATATTTGTTGAATATTTATGCTGTGCTACATACATGGGGGTAAAATAATAATCTGAAATTCCTCTAAGAATTTGTAATTCAATAATGAATACTAATTATTGTGAATTCTGCCTCCAACCTCTTTCTATCCCCCTTAACTCTGTGTAACCATCATCTAAGGACTACTACAACTAGTGCTTAAAATCTTTATCATAGCCTACCTGGATCACTGTAATTGCTCTAGACCTGATCATGCCATTTCCCTGCTTAAACTCGGTACTGCCTTGTCACTGGCCTCAAACTTCTATTAGGTCTCAATTTACCTCTCCAGATTTATCTATCATCACTCATACCTCAAAATCTACCATCACTTTAGATTAAATTGTTTTCCGTTTTCCATATTGCCATACTCCCTCTTACTTTTAGGGTTTGCACATGACACTCCCTCTGCTTGAATCATATTCTCCACCCCACTCCTCCTCTATCTTTGTCTGTTTATTTCTTACAAGCTGTTCAGGTCTCATATTATACGTCACTGCAGGAAGCTTTCCTTGACCTTTGAAGTCATTGCCTTGACGATAGCACCTCCCACTTTCCCTGGCATTCCCCTATCACACCACATTGTAATTGCCAGTTTAATAGCCTAGTCAGTGTTTAAAAATTAGCATGCTGCACTTCTCACTATGAACTCTGGCATAATTGTTAAGATACAGTTAACAACATTGACTGGAAACTTTAAATGGATATTAGAAGAGTGTAAAGTTCTTTGTATATGGGTAAACTTCAAGTAATGGTTATGTCAGAGCCAAAGAAAACTTCCCCTTCATCCTCTGAAGGTTTGCTGAAAATCACTGACAAGAGGCAGGTTACTAAGAGGAAAGGCATACAAATTTATTTGATCATAGTTTTACTTGACATGGGAGCCTTCAGAATGAAAACTCAAAGATAGAGGGGAAATTGCCCATTTTTATGCTTGGGTTCAAGAAAGTATGGAAGCTGTATAAAAATATGATTGGACAAAAGGGTAAGATCTAATGTTAATAGGCTGAGGGGGAAAACCCAGCATGGCCTGTCTGTCTAGATTCTTTTTGGCCTCTCTGATCATGCATTCCTTCCTTCTGAGTGAGGGGTGAGACCCTCTCAGGAATGGGAGTCTTATGACCTATACTCAAACAAAGTAGGTCAGATAATTTCCCTATGACCAGTCTCTTTCTTTTTTTTTTTTTTTTTTTTTTTTTTTTTTTTTTTTTTGAGACAGAGTCTCACTCTGTCATCTGTCACCCAGGCTGGACTGCAGTGGTGCGGTCTTAGCTCACTGCAACCTCCACCTCCTGGGTTCAAGCGATTTTCTTGCCTCGGCCTCCTGAGTAGCTGGTGTTACAGATGTGCACCACTATGCCCAGCTAATTTTTGTATTTTTAATAGAGACAGGGTTTCACCATGTTGGCCAGGCTGGTCTCGAACTCCTGGTATGGCCAGTTTTTACACAAAAGTAGGGCGAGAAAGTTAGAATAATATTTTTAGATTTTATGGCTGGCTCTGAGGAAAGGGATTCTGGTTTCTATGACTCAGCTCAGGGAGGAGGGATCCTAATTTGTTTGGCTAGTCTTGGGGGAAAATGAGAGTGAGAGACAGGAGGGCAGGTCAGAGAAAAACTTTGCTTCTGCGGCCTTCCTTTTGGGGTATTATTTTCTGAGTCCAATGATTATTATTAAATGTTGCCACTGGCAAATTATCTAGTTAAGAAGTTCCAACAGAGACTATATGGCAATATATTACCTACCTTTTGGTTTGGAATTGTAATATTTTTAGAAACATGTAGGAAGTCAAAATTCAACTCCCTTATATCTATGTGTGCCTTTTATTATAAAGGCACCTGGTACCATGACTTTTAAAGGCACACACACTCACATGCACACAATTAAAATGAAAGGGAAGAGGTGAAAAACTCATAACTTAGCAATATGCTTATCAACCCCCTGGTTATTTGTTGAATTGTTCACTAGATAGCTTTTCCTCAGTACTCTGGTAATAGAAATAATGCTAATTATAGGATACTTCATTTTTACTGTATATCCCACTACAGAACACTCTCCTCTACCTTTTTCTTCTCTTTCCTTTCTTTCTCTTTTCCCTTCTGTCATGGATTATTAATGATGGTTGGCAGTGATTTATTGGCTGTCTTGCACAGTGTTTCTTAAGTGTATCATTGACATTAGCTAATTGCCAATGCTGCAACCCCACCATAATCTCTGTCACACTGTTTTCCATTTAAACACTTGCTATTTTGCCCAAACTTCCTTCATCACTGATCTTCTAAAGACCAAATACAATGCTATCTACTATTCTCTATTTATAGTAGTGGATTGATTCTGTATAAAGTCTGAAGTTTGACTTCAGGGAAGCTCAAATATATTATAAATTGTTGTGCCTGTATCATTACATATTACCTTTAAAGTTTAAAAAATCAACTAGCTCACATAATATACCAATTACCAGGCTGAAGTGATAATTCACTCTCACTTGAAAAATGAGAAGTCACCCTGATTTATAGTTTGTACCATACATTTATAGTGTATGTAATACAAAAGCATGTCTGCCCAGACATTCTATCTTGTGACACTTCCAAATATCTACAGTAAATAATGTTCATAATGAAGAGCCTACCAGGTTTTGAATATTAAATTGTGGTCCAGGTAGTTTTAGTATTGAATGCATTTAATTGTTAAGCCCTTTAGAAATGTAATGTGTGTGTTGTATAGGTGTTCTAGGCGAGTATCTATTTTTAACTGTTAATTGTCAGTAGTCACTTTTAACACTGTGTCCTCTATGCACAAAACTGTTATATGCTCTAGGCATCTGCCTATTTCTCATGGAGATGGTTTTTTTTTAGTATGTGAATAAGTGAGTCATTTCAGAATCCTGAAAAAACATATAATACACAGTTATAAAAGTTATTTCTCTCTAATTATCACCAGGGAGAATCTGATATTGAAACACTAACTACCCTTTAGATCTGTAATTTAATGGAAACAAATGTGAGCATTACTTGCAGTAGCTTTAAACAGAATTCCTAGCCCACTTATATGCTCTGGTGGTCAATCTCAGTCTCTGCTTTCTTCCTGTGGAGGAACTGAAATTCAAACTGTTCATTATCCTGTAGAAGTATAGCATGGAACTTGGCCTTGAATCTTTGAGTTTCTTAATCTGTGCTTATTTTGTAAACCCCCCAAAAATATATTTTTATTATTATTAACACAGCTATCACCACTCATGCTGTACTTTAGATCTCCAAAAGTTGTTCATCTTATAGCTGAAAGTTTATACCCTTTGACCAACATCTTCTCATTTTCTCCACTCCCCAGCCCCTGGCAACTACTATTCTATTTTCTGCTTATATATGAGTTCAATTTTTTTTTTTTTTTTTTTTTTTTAGACACAGTCTCGCTCTGTTGCCCGGGCCGGAGTGCAATGGCCCCATCTTAGCTCACTGCAACCTCTGCCTCCCAGGTTGTAAGTGATTCTTCTGCCTCAGCCTCCTGAGTAGCTGGGATTACAGGCATCTGCCACCATGCTCAGCTAATTTTTGTGGTGTTTTGTTTGTTTGTTTTGTTTTGTTTTGTTTTTTTGTAGAGATGGTTCACCATGTTGGTTAGGCAGGTCTCGAACTCCTGACGTCAGGTGATCATCTACCCACCTCAGCCTCCCAAAGTGCTGGGATTACAGGCATTAGCCACTGTGCCCAGCTGAGTTCAACTTTTTTAGATTCCACATATAAGTGAGATCTTACAGAATTTGTCTGTGTCTGGCTTATTTCACTTAGCATAATGCTCTGCAGGTTTATCTATGTTGTCGCAAATGCCAGGATTTCCTTCTTTTTTTGCTGAATAATATTCTAATGTATATATGTCCCACAATTTCTTTATTCATTCATCTGTTGATTGTTGATTGTTGTTTTAGGTTGTTTCCATGTCTTGGCTGTTACGAATAATGCTTCAATGAACATAGGGGTGCAGATATTTCTTTAAGATATTGATTTCATTTTCTTCGGATATATATCTAGAAACAGAATTGATAGATTATATCTTAGTTCTATTTTTAATTATTTGAGGAAACTTCATATTGTTTTCCATAATGACTGTACCAATTTTTATTCCACCAACAATGTATAATGTTCCCTTTTCTCCATACCCCCACTGACACTTGTTATATCTTTTATTTTTCATAGTAGTCATCCTAACAGGTGTGAGGTCATACCTCATTGTGATTTTGATATGCATTTCTCTGATGATCAGTGATTTTGAGCATTTTTTCACAGATCTGCTGGGCATTCGTCTATCTTCTTTTGAAAGATGTCTATCCAAGTCCTTTGCCCCTTCTGAAATTGGGTTACTTGAGTTTTTTCTATTGAGTTGTGTGAGTTCAGGAACTTTGATATTTTGGATATTAATCCCTTATTAGTTACATGGTTTGCAAATATTTTCTCCCATTCCACAGGTTGCCTTTTCATTATGTTGATTGTTTCATTTGCCACGCAGAAGTTTTTTTGTTTGTTGTAGTCTCAATTGTTTGTTTTTGCTTTTGTTGCCTGTGCTTTTGGTGTCATATCCAAGACCAATGTCAAGTAGCTTTTCTCCTACCTTTTCTTCTAAGAGTTTTATGGTTTCAGACCTTATATTTAAGTCTTTAATCCATTTCAAGTTAATTTTTGTATATGTTGTAAAATAAGGGTCCAATTTCATTTTTTTGTATGTGGATACACATTTTCCCTAACACCATTTGTTGAAGAGACCGTCCTTTCCCCATTGTGTATTCTGGGTGTCCTTGTAAAACACTGGTTGACCTTACAAGTGTGGGTTTATTTCTGGTCTCTTTATTCCTTTCCATTGGTCTACATGTCTGTTTTTATGCTATATAAATGTATTCTTTAATCCGAATGCTACCAGGATGTCCAGGATTGAACAAAAGTCAGCAATTCTCACTGACTAATCCAAGAAAACGTTGTCTTTAGTTTAGGGTTTAATGTTTTAAAATAAACTTTAGAAAGCTAAAGTTGTTGATCAGAATTGCAAGAGATGAAGCAGCACTTAAAATGCTTTGTTTGACTTTCTTTTTCACTCAATGAACATTATGTCTTTTCTGGTAACCATAGTGTGATGGTTAATTTTGTGTGTCAACTTGACTGGTTTAAGGATACCCAGATAGCAAGTAAAACATTATTTCTGTATGTGTCTGTGAGGGATTTCTGGAAGAGATTAGCCCATATAGAACAAAAAAAGATAGAAGAAGGATGGAGTCACTCTTTCTTCTAAAACTGGGACATCCATCTTCTTCCCTTGAACATCAGAACTCCAGGTTCTCAGGCCTTCAGACTTGGAATATGACACTACCAGCTTTCCTGGTTCTCCAGTTTGCAGATGGCAGATCATGTGACTTTTTGACCTCCAAAATCACGTGAGCCAAATCCCATGATAAATCCCCTTTTATACATATCTTCTATACATATATCCTATTCATTCTCTTTCTCTGGAAAATCTTGACTAATGCAAAAACTTTTGCTCAAAACAGAAAGTTTGAAAAATAAAATGAAATAAAAAATACAGAATCACTTGTAATTTTTCTTGATTTCCAGAAATAACCTGTTAATATGTTTTATTGTGTCTAGTCTCTTATTATACATCCCCATAGCACTAGATATTTCCCGCATTGGAATACTCATCATGCTTGTAATATTAGTTTAATGTTTTCTTTTCCCAAGATATCACAGTCTTTGTGAAGCAGGCCTTTCCCTGCCTCATGCAGTACCATATCCGGAGTGCCTAAAGTAGTGTCTGGCACATAGCAGCAGACATTCAACAAATATTGGCCATAAACAGATAGCTGTTTTCTATGCATTTATATATATTGTATACACATGCTTTTTGCTTCCAAATAGTTTATACAGCACATGTAGAATGCATTTTCAAATAAAAATCCTTTTATGCACAATTTAAAATATTATCTCTGGTCAAACAATCATTGACACCTTATTTCCCTTCTACTTTGAAAATATACGCCTAATAAATCTTTAAGTAGGTATTTCATAACATATTACATATTCCAAGCCAGATCACACTTACACAGTAAAAAATCAATAGAGCCAAGCATGGATATTCAGCAGAAAACATTTATTTAAATATTGAGAATGCTATAGTAGTGTTTCCAAAGTTGTGGAAGAATACCATATCTTTTTAATTTTTGACAATTTCTCATGAGGAAAGCAGTTGAATTGCAATGCTCCCATGAGACTAACCTGATGTTTTTATAAGGAAGTGGGGAACTAGGATACAAATCACTGACCTATCCGAAGGCGATGGAGTCTCCTTAAGAAATTTTAAAACCAATGTATGATTATAATGAGAACCAGTATTTTAAAGTGGAAAAGAATGATAGGACCTCTTATCCCATGACTGATTACTATATATTTCTCAGAAAATCTGAAAGAAGGGGAAAATTAAAATATTAAATTTGATGCATCATATCCACTCTACAACTTCCCATGTGATTACCAAGAACTCATTCATCACTAAATATAATCATCGTCTCTTTTAAACTCTCCATTGACATATTTTTTTTCAATTATAAAATATGCAAGGCACTATTCTAAGCACATTACAATTGGTATCACCGTCTTTACTTTCAACACTTTGTATTGGTTTTCCTCTTACGTCTCTGGCCATATTTTCCTGTCTTTTTAATGGGCTTAGTTTCCTTTTCTTCTTCTGTAAATATTGGTGATCTTCTTCCATTTTCTCATGCTGTGAGCTCTCCTTAAGCAGTCTCATGTACATAATTTAAACTATAGCAAAGTCTAGAACTATATTTCCTTTTTTTTTTTTTGCTATGTATAATAGTCTAGTTTTTCTAGAAGATTTTTTTATAGTTTAAGTTCTAGGGTACATGTGCACAACATGCAGGTTTGTTACATATGTATACATGTGCCATGTTGGTGTGCTGCACCCATTAACTTGTCATTTACATTAGGTATATCTCCTAATGCTATCCCTCCACCCTCCCTCCACCCCACTACAAGCCCCAGTGTGTGATGTTCCCCATCCTGTGTCCAAGTGTTCTCATTGTTCAATTCCCACCTATGAGTGAGAACATGCGGTGTTTGGTTTTCTGTCCTTGTGATAGTTTGCTCAGAATGATGGCTTCTAGTTTCATCCAAGTCCCCGCAAAGGACATGAACTCATCCTTTTTTATGGCTGCATAGTATTCCATGTATATGTGCCACATTTTCTTAATCCAGTCTATCATTGATGGACATTTGGGTTAGTAGAACCATATTTCTAATATCCTGGTCATGTCCTCTTCCATTCTCTGAAGTTTTTGGCACTCTTCCTCTGTATCTTAAGCTAGGCTTTCATCCTAGGTGACACAATATCCTGGGTGGTCTATGTGACACCTGTGTCACACATCTCCCACAATGACCTCCATCATCCCACCTCAGCCACCCACTCCCATAGTCATTCTTTGGAACTTACAATCAACTTCAAAGGAATTAATTTAAGATTCTGTGCTGTGAACAAAGCTTCCTGTTTTTTTTTCCATTTTCTCCTTGAAATATACTCTCACCATTTTTAAACCTCATTAGATTTCTAGCCCATCGATCCTTTGTTCTCTTGACAACCCTTTGATTCACTTCCTTTCTTATATACCATAGATACAATAATCCAACACTTAAATGTTCTTTTGCCAGTATCCTAAAATTATTTTCAAAAGTGTCATTCTGTCTTACCTTCTGGAATGTTACTATCCCTAAATGAGTCTAAGTCTGCCTTTACCAAACCCACTCAGGCTCTGATATTCTGCTGAAGAAAATCCTATGCCAGGTAGGTTAATATTGCCATTTATTAATGACTATTAACCTTAACCTCACATGGCTTAAAGAGATATTATATTACTTGCCCAACTCTCCAATTGTTCACCATGATTATTCCAAAATATTTCACATTATCCTCAATATCTGCTACCCTTTCTTCCACCTCCCAGAATCTTAATCACTTCCAGAGGACTTTCTCATCTCCTACTTTACTGAGAAGAGAGTAACTACAAAATGCAGTTTCTTGAACTTGTCACCTTTTAAAAAATTGGAATACAGTTTATTTAACTTTGAAAACATTTCAGAATTTGAAACATTAAAAAAAAAAAAAACCCAGAACATTTCAAATCTTGTTTAAGTACAGAAGGCTATTGAACTTTCATTGACATAGTGGCTCTTTGCTCTGCTGACAGTGAAGAGTTCTACAGTTTGTTTAAAAACAATTTTAAAACAACTGCATTTAACTAAAAAAAAAATCTAACACTTCTCATGCCACCTGACCCCCCTTATTCCAAGCAGCACAATGCTATGTTACTACATAAAAAAAAAAGACGGCCTTAAATAAATGGAAGCCCATCACAGTGGAAACAGGTCCAGCCTCACAGTGCACCCTCTGAGCTATGGCCCCTACAAAATACATCTTTCCCTATAGCCTCAATACCAAGCATCAAGAGTTTGTGTTGGTTGTTTTGCTCTTTTTACAAACTATAAATATGAACAGTTAATAACTCAGGATTTCTAGCCAATAACCATACAGTTAACACCACCTTACAAATTTTAAAAAGTCAGAAACATCTTTAAATGCCTTGTCACACCAACAACAAAGTACACAGTGAACAGATCACAAGAGTGCTTTTTCATTTTTAAAGTGTTTGGAAATATATACAACTTTGATACCATTTCAGGGTGTTCCAGACACCCATGGCCACCTCACGTAAACCACTGACAACTTCTAGAGCACTTTGAGAGACTACAATATGATCATCATCAGATTTTGTAATTAAAACTAATGAGGCCAGTAGACACTTCACAATAAGAAACATATCAATTACAATGCTCCCCTACTCTAAGACATTCACAAGGAGATAGATAAATGGTTTTAAAGTCATCCTCCTTCACCGCCTCCTCCTCTTCATTCTCCTTATCTTCTTCGTCTTCTGCTTCCACCTTTGTCCAGGCAACTTTAATTTTAGTAGGATGCTTTGTGACATCAAACTTTCCTTTATACTTACAGTCAGTAACATCCTTCTCATACTTCTCCGTCAAACTGCTCTTCACTGTCACTTAAGTTATTCCTCATCTCACCCAGCCTCTTTTTTTTTTTTTTTTTTTTGCTACTTCTCCAATAGAGACACAAAGGTTTGTGGATTTAATCTTGGGACAGAATTCTGAACAGAATGGGAAATACCAGATGGTGGTCTTTAAGGGGCATAAAGGTCCTTCTTCTTGCCTCTCTTAGCTGGTCTGTAATCCTTCATTTCCCAATCATAGCATACTTTATTTGCCTTTGCAATTTCATCAAATTTAGACTTCTCTTTACCAGACATTCTCTTCCACCTCTCAGACTACTTCTTGGAAAAATCTGCAAAATCAAAAAGGTCCTCTGGATTTTTCTTCTTACATTCTTCTCTTCACTTCTGTGCAAAGAAGGCATAAGCAGACATCTTGCCTTTTAATTTGTTACAATCACCTTTAGTCATCCTGACTGTATTTTTGTTAGTCTGGGCAATGCAGGGTACCTCAACTTGTCATCTTAAGACCTACAAATTTACATTTGTACCCACTCTTTCCTCCTTTTATCTTAAATCCACTACTATTCACTCAACAAACATTTACTGAGTGCCTACTATGTGCCAGGAACTTTGCTAGGTGCTAGGAACACAAATATTAAGCTAACTAGTCTCTTACCTCATGGAGCTTGTAGTTTGGTGGGAAAGAGATCCCTTAAATAACTACATTAATTACATTTGTGATAAGTGCCATGATGAAAACAAGGTGCTATAAGATCATATAACAGGAAGATATGGCCTATACTTAAAATAAAGACTTTAGATAAGTAAGATAAGCAGGAGTTTTTCAGGAAAAGAGGTATATAGGTGGAAGAAATTTCAGCCAAGAGCATGGGGTATTAGTCTATTCTCACATTGCTATAAAGAACTACCTGAGACTGAATAATTTATAATGAAAAGAGGTTTAATTGGCTTATGATTCTACAGGCTGTACCGGAAGCATGACTGGGGAGGCCTCAGGAAACTTACAATCATGATGGAAGGGCAAAGGGGAAGCAAGCACGTCTTCACATGGTGGCAGGAGAGACAGAGAACAAGGCGGAAAGTACTACACACTTTTAAACCATCAGATCTCATGTGAATTCACTCACTATCACAAAAACAGCAAAGAGAAAATCTGCTCCCATGATCACCTTCCGCCAGGTCCCTCCCCCAATATGGGGAATTACAATTCAACACGAGATTTCGGTGTGAACACAGAGCCAAACCATATCACATGGATAAGAGCATGTCTTTCCAAGGAAATGAGAAATGACTGAAGTGTCTGGAGTATAGAAAAACCAGTATAAGATGAGGTTGAGGGCAGACTGGTCCTTGTTAATCATGTTAGGAATTCTGGTCATTTTTGAAACAGAAAGACATTATAAGAAGGGCATTATGTAATTGGGAGACATCAATCTATATATATATCAACATAGAAAGATGTTCACAATGCAGGCAAATGATAACAAGTTACTGAATTATATGTATAGTATGTATGATTGCATATGTGAAAAAACTGTTTTCTTACACATAGTAAAAGTCTGAAGAGAGACACAACCAGACAGCAGATAAAAAATAATTGGAAGAATGTGTAATCAAATGTTAAATGTGATTGAGAGTAGAATTGTGGATGCTGTCTAGTTTTGTTTTTCTTATTTATGTTTTCTAGGTATTTTCTAATTATTTGGTAATTGACATATATAATATAAAGAAAAAAATGTTTTTAAGTTAAAAATCCAAAGGTAGATAATCTGAGAGAAGGTATACCAATGTTCCCTCTCATCTGCTTATATAACAGGCTATCCATAATAAAAGGAAAAATAAATTAAAATTTTGGAGATAGGAATAAATGAAAAGCTCTTCTATGCTTAGGATAACACAGGCTTTTTGTTTTTTTTTCCCTTAATATGATACTATGCTAAAAGAATCTCTAGGGACATGGAAGTGTTAACGCACTTCTCTAAGTACTCACCAAAAAGTAAGGGGCAGCAAGTTAAAATGGCCCTTCAAAATTGGATGGATGCCTGAGCAAAATCCAATTAGCGGCAGCCTCCTCCAGAGTTGAGACTAAGAACTCATTTCCATTAGAGTGGGTCCTTGGTCCAAATCAGATAATTATTTTAGGAACTCAGGTCTCTCCATGACAGATCCAGCTTAGTTTAGGACCCTTGGGACCCCAGTACCTAATGTACCATTGGGAGTGACTTTTAAGTACAAGACTCACTGAAATGAATGAATTAATGAAAACATAATAATAATATGGTTAGAAGGGCAGTCTGAGCATCAGAAATTTTGAGAAGCTGAACACAATAATAAAACAGTAATGATAATAGTGATTGTAAGTGATAAAAGTAAAATAGTTGCTATCAGGTAAGGCAAATACCCAGCTCCTAGAGTCTACACTAAAATTGACAAAAAAGAATGTTATCAGAAAAAATGCTGTCTTCATTTTGGCTGCTATAATTAATGCCGTATACAGAGTACCTTAAACAACAGATATTTCTCATTGTTCTGAGGCTGGATGTCTGAGATTAGGGTGCCCGCTGGTTCTTGGAGAGGGGTTCCTATCTACCTGATTATGTCCTCACATAGTCTCCCTTGGTGCGCATACACCCAGAGAGAGATATCTCACATCTCTTCCTCTTTTTCTAAGAGTATTAGTCTTATCATGGGGTCTCCACCCTCATGGCCTCACCTAAACCTAATTACCTCCCAAAGGCCCCACCTCCCAATACCATTACACTGGGGACTCTGATTTCAAGATAGGAATTTGGTGGGGGGGCACAAACATGCAGTCACTAGGAAATGCCAACATAATTTACAGAGGCAGAATGTCTCCTTAGTCATTTTATAACTGATTACACATTAAATGATGCCATTATTTTTATAAAGAAAAAAGTTAAAAGCCAGTCCTGGTGGTAAATCTCTATAGTCCCAGAAACTTAGGAGCCTGAGGTGGGAAGGTCTCTTGAGCCCAGGAGTTAGAGACTGCACTGAGCTATGATCATACCACTGCATTCAAACCTGGGTGACAGAGTGAGACCTCGTCTCTAAAAAAGACAAAAAAAAAAAAGAAAAGGTGGGGGGCGGTGTCAACCAAAGTTGAGTAGTCAGCATGAATGGCTAGATAAAAGGACATCAGAGAGAAAACTTGGCAATACCCGCTCAGCGTGTCCAGTGGAAGAGAGATATTTGAATCCTAACTGCTTTATTGGGTCCCTGTGGTGAGTGACCCTATTTTGGAGGCTGATAAACCAGGTTATTATGGAGTGATGTCATTAGGCATTTAAGCACTACAATTCTCCTCTTCCCCTCTCAACTGTCACCACCCTTCCCTCATCCCATGTTCGTTAAATAGCTTCTGACTGTAATATGCTTTCCCATGCACATTTCCTACAGGGAAGGAATGTGCTGCTCTTGCAGACTTGAACAGTCCATGGGACTGCTCTTCTTAGCTAGCTGTCATTCTCATTTATACAAGCTGTCTTCTCCAAGCTCCTCTGGCATATGACTGTATCTGGAGCCTAAATATAGGCCACAAATGCTAATCAAAAGGGATGAACTTTCCTATTTTACTTATTTATAGATTTAGCCCCTTACTCACAGACTTCCTCTTCATCCCAAACTCTGTCCTCCTCCTGGGTGATTTAAACATTCATGTGGCTTCCCTTTCAGCATTTTAGCCTCTTGCTTCTTTGGCATGAACATATTCCATTAGCTTTTCCTTTACTCCACCGCAGCCACCTGCGCCCATGGCCATATCCTAGATCCTGTCACCACTTGAAATTTTTTTACATCCTAAGTCATTAACTCCAGTTTCTTATTCTCTGACTACAGCTTTTTCTCTTTCTAGCTTGCTAGTTCACTACTCATACCCATTGCCTCTTTAGCTCCTTTAAGGAATCAGAGCGATGCAATGTTTTCTCACAGATTTTTGTCATCATTCTCTAAAGATTGTTACTTGTATACCTTTTTTTCTATTGTGGTAAAATATACATAACATAATATTTTCTATTTTAACCATTTTGAAGTATATAATTTAGTGGCATCAAGTATATTCACATTGCTGTGTAGCCATCCATCTCCAGAACTCTTCATTTTGCAAAACTGAAACTTTGTATCCATTAAACAATAATTTCTCATCCCTTCCTCCCCTTAAGGCCTGGCAAACACCATTTACTTTCAGTTTTTGTGAATTTGACTACTCTAGGCACCTTATACAAGTAGAATCATATAGTATTTGTCCTTTTGTGACTGACTTATTTCATTTAGCACAATGTCCTCAACGTTAATCCATCTTATAGCAAGTATCAGAATTTTCTTCCTTGTTAAGGCTGAATAATAGTTAATTGTATGTATACGCATATTTTATTTATCCATTCATCACCTGAGTTGCTTCCATCATTTGGCTATTGTGAATAATGCTGCTATAAATACTGGTGTACTCATTCATCTTTCTTATTGCCAATCTGAGAGAGTCTGTAGTTTATCTGAGTATGAATGAAACCAGTATTAAAATGATTCCTAAAACATTTGATATTTATCTTTCATCTTTACTTTTTCTGAAAATGGCAACAATAATTCATACGTAACTTGTGATGGTCCTTTTTGACTAAGCTATTTTATACTTGTAAAGGCTGTTCATTGATTGGGCATGCTATCACTGAGTATGAGTACTCCATTAATGCTGGCTAGCCAACATATGTTTATTCAACACCCAAAAATATATAAGGTACCACCTTAAGAAGATTTAAGCCTGGGTGTGGTGGCTCACGCCTGTAATCCCAGCACTTTGGGAGAGCTAGGCTGGTGGATCACTTGAGGTCAGGAGCTCGAGACCAGCCTGGCCAACATGGTAAAACCCCATCTCCACTAAAAATAAAAATAAAAAAGTATCTGGGCCTTGTGGGGCACATCTGTAATCCCAGCTGCTCCAGAGGCTGAGGCAGGAGAATGGCTTGAATCCAGGAGGCAGAGGTTACAGTGAGCCAAGATCATGCCACTGAACTCTAGTCTGGGTACTGGGTGACAGAGTGAGGCTCTGTCTCAAAAGACAAGAAAAAAAGAGAAGATTTAGACTAATAATATGGCTTTCAAATATAGTTTTTCAAAGGGATTTTTAATTAAATGCAAGGCCAACACTCTTCTCTTTCAGGCATATGCGAGAATTTTAGAGAATTTTACTTCTCGGCTCTCCTTGTAGTTAGGAAAGGCCAGGAGACTAGTTCTGGTGAATGGATTGCAAGAAGTGTATGTGTGTCTCTTTCAGACTGAAGCAATATGGGCCTGCTTCTATGCCAAAGCTCCTTCTTCCTCTGTTGCATTGACTAAGGAGACCATTTGTTCCAGATGGCACAGCAATAGGATGGTGGAATCCATAATAAACCATCACTGAGCAGCCACATGGAAGGCATTTGCCCTGGACAGTTGCCCAGAACTTCAACAGACATTTTGTAAGCAAGAAATACACCACTGAGGTTTGTAGGGTTATTTGTTTCTGCAACATAAGCTAACCTATCCTGACTAATACAATAGGGGACTATTTAAGTAAATCGTGGGTTGATAAATATTTATTAACCATGAATCTATTAAAATAAATAGGCTAATATGTGCTGATATAGAAAAATCCCCCAATACACTAATTTTAAAAAGCAAGATACGGCGGTAGCGGTGGCTCAAGCCTGTAATCCCAGCACTTTGGGAGGCCGGCGGGTGGATCTAAGGTCAGAGGAGATCGAGACTATCCTGGCTAACATGGGTGAAACCCGTCTCTACTAAAAAAATAAAAACTAGCCCGAGTGAGCGCCTGTAGTCAACTACTTGGGAGGCTGAAGTGAGGAGAATGGGGCGTGGGCAGGGCAGTGGGCGAGATGGCATGCACTGCACTCAGCCTGGGAGACCTGGTGGACTCAGATCTCAAAAAAAAAAAAAAAAAAAAAAAAAGCAAGATACAAAGTAGAATTTATATATTATGTTACCATTTATGTAAAATACAAATAAACACATAGGCACTGAGCATCTTTCCAGATACTCAAAAACCCAGCGAAAGTGGTTGCCTCTGGGAAGAGGAAAGGAGAACACACGTTTGGGTGTTAGGCATTTTTTACTGTTTTATGTATTTTTTAACCAAGTGCATGAATTATCTGGAAATAGATGAATAAGTAAATATTAAAAGCAATAATTAAAGCCTAAATTAATCCAGTGGTGAGGTGATCTGAAAAAAAAAAAAAAACCAGTAAATTTGAGGAATGAAGCAGAAGGCAGATTGATAAGATTGAATAGTTTATAAATATTAGGAACATGGAGAAGGACGTAGTCAGAAGTTAACCATAATGTAAGTTCCATGAGGGCAAGAATTTTCGTCTCTTTTGCTTTTGATAGTAGATATTGAATGAATACAATATCAATCCTTATTATGTTAAAAAAATTGTCCTTTGTGATTGGCATGTTTAGAAACAGATAATGGCTTTTGTTTTCTACATAGGAAAATTTCAATAAAATGATTTCTTTCTTTTTGTTTTGGCGTACATGGCACTTTCAGCTCCTGGTAACTACTTAATAACAATATATTTAAAAAGATAAAAATAGACCATGGAAATATGGAATTAAACTAATGGCTTGGAGTTTACCAGATATTAAATGGTTGGGACTTAAAGATCAACTGTTGGCTATCTAGAAAAATGTAAGCCGCTTTAGAATTCAAAAATCACTTTATACAAAGCAATTTTGCCTATAAGACATAATGGCCTTTATATAAAGCTATTCCTGAATTTTGTTTAGAGCGTTTTGTTTAGAAGTATCCAAACAATAACACTCATCTATCTCGTTATTAATTACTTTGCCAAATAGATGGATCTAAGGTTTGGTTCCTTTCTCTTCCCTTGTGACTTGTTGGAATTTTGCATTGATATAAATAAATAGCATTGCCTATAAGAACGATTGCCCTTCTTTCCCCTGAGAATTTTGAAGAGACAGACATTTCAACCATGTAAACCAATGGTAGTTCTATCATGTGTCATAGGATAGTTTGTAATTTCTCAAACATAAGAGGAGAACAAATTGCTTGGCGTGGGGGGGTCCCCTTTACACATAAGCAGCCAGTTCTATCTTCACATTAAAGTGGAAGAGGTGCTAAGTCCTCATGTAACACGATGAGGCAAAGTGGATCACCTTTCTTCTTCACAGGCACAAGTAGCCCAGTGACCCAGAAAGGGATATGGCAGGCATCCCCAGTAGCAGAGCTCTGCATCCCAGCAACTATGTTATGAGCATAGGTGCAGACAAAAGCCTGTTAGTGCTGCCTGGGCTAAAACCCAGAGGCTTTAACATTTTATGCTGCTACTTGAACTCAACCTTCCCTCTCTGGTCCAGAAACTTTCTAATTAATGCCTGGTCCTTCATGGCTCGTAACATTCTCTGGACAGTTCACATACCACATAACCAGTATGCTGGCGTCTTTTGTGGACTCTATGCTGAAACCTTTTTCCCTGACCCTTCTACTTTCAGATTTATTTCTGCTTTCCTGGCACCTGACCTAACTCATAACTTTTTTCTTGTCTTTGGCATCCCTTTTCCATCATAATTTATACACACTCCGTTACTTATGTGCCTCTGACTGCTTAGGAAAACATTTCACCTTGCCCTGTTTGGCATCTAGCTCCTCTCAGGCTTCTGCAGGCAATACCTTGCAGCATACCCCAACCCCTTAAATGGGATCTTGACAAGTAAATAGGATAATTCAAGAGGAATATCCAGGAAATCATACAATTAGTCACCTTCAGCATTGTGAGAAATGACACTGTCAACTTGTCACTGCTTGTGTCAGTGTTATATGTATTCTGTCCTCAAAAGTTAAATCTCATTTCAATTAATTGTAAGAAACTGTCAACATTCTTTTGCAACACTAGATTTGTGTTGTGTTGAAACAAGACTGGGCTGTTTAAAATCTAAATTGCTTTTATAGAGTCAAATATTCAATACTTTTTAATTTTACCTGTAGGTTGATGTAATTATTTTATACATATACCACATAATAATTATAGTGATATCAGACAGTTGATTTTTTTAGCTTCCTTTCTTTTGTGTGAGAACAGGGAGAAAATCCAGCATTTCAGTCAGAGATTTGGGCAGAACCTCCCATTGTGTAATCCCTTCTGTTACAGTAACCACAGGAGCCAAATATATCATCTCTTCATGCTTGTGGAAACTTTCATTCAGACATGTGATCAAGACTCTATTCATCTGAAATTATTCTTGAGAAATACAGGGACATCAAACAATCATTCATGGTGACGTACTGGAGGGTTTATCATCAAAGAGGGAGGCCATTCTCCTCATGCTCTATCATCCTCTAAACTCCTTTCTCCAGACTTGTAGAGAGAACCAAGTTTCGGGTGCTTTGGGGAAGATTACAAGGTCATACACAAAAGGAAAAGTCCAATGCGACAAAATATTTGCATGACTAGGAGGCATCTCAGATATCCCCTGTGTTGCATCGATATACCTGTTTATCCCTTTGTATAGCAGCAACTATGCTACCTTGGATAGACAGATTCAACTCTCCTAAGCATCACTATACCCAGGGACTCATTAGTCTATAGGGTGTTTTTATGCAAATTAGGAAAAGATGCCCCTTTTTTCAAGACACTTTACTGATATCTGTCAGAAAATTATTATACTAATTTTATTAGAATAAGACTTTTTACTGTCTTAAGCCAAGTAAGTCATAATATATATGAAAATTCAAGATTCCAGAATGTAAACAGCATACTTTAGGTAAGACTTGACTGTATTCCCTTCTTAGCCTGTTTCTCAATAGCACAAGGAATCAAATAGCTAGGTGAAGGTTGTTTCTCCTAATTCAATGGAACCATGCTTTTTCACATCTGGAGGAGGAAATCATTGAGTACCAAGAATTCTAAATCAGCAAAGTCTAAGAAAGGAAGGAACAAAGGATCATTAGTTTAATAGTAAGAGGCACCACTCTCTGTTTCACCCATCGGTTCTTGGACCATATAGTATTGCTATATGCTGTGGTTTGAGTGTTTGTGTCCCTCTAAAATTTATATGTTGAAACCTAACCCCAAGGTAATGATATTAAGACATGGGGCCTTTGGGAGGTGATTAGATCATGAAAGTTCTGTCCTCATGAATGAGATTAGTACCCTTATAAAAGAGGTTAAAGACAGCTGCCTCGATCCCTTTTCTGCCATGTGAGAATACAGAAAGAAGGCACCATCTATGAAGCACAGTAAGCCCTTGCCAGACACTGAATCTGCTGGCACTTTAATCATGGACTTCCCAGGCTCCAGAACTGTGAGAAATAAATTTCTATTGTTTTTAAATTACCCAGTGTGAAGTATTTTGTTATAGCAGCCCAAACTGACTAAGACATAATAGAAGAAAGAGAACCAAATATATGTCTATGGTTCAGAGCATTTATTGCATCTACAGAATAGCACTCCAGATTGGTAAGATATTGTTTTCTAAACTACATAATTGAATGTTGAATAGGCATTCTGCCATTCTATAAAGGTAAACTGCTTTCAAGTGATGGGGCATATAAAAACTGTGATTCCATGAAGATCAGTGTATTGCCATATTTCACTAAAAGGTAAATGGATCAAAAGTAATATTTCGAAAGAGAGGTTGTTAATGAATAAAGTGTTCATTAAATTCATAGATGGTGGTACAGATGAATGGCAATCAGTTAAATTCAAGTCCAAAGTAAATGTCTATTCCAATGATGATAAAAACTGTCCCTCCATGAAGAAATGTAATCAGCCTGATACCAAGTGCCTTTCCGGTTCCCTGGAATTGAGTACCACCTCAGAGGCTTATCCTATTGGACACTTGGCAGTGGCAATAGCCAGGCCAGCCTTGATGAGGGCAAGTCCATATAGTTGAGCCCATGTATAGGTTAGGTTTTCTCAGGGTAACCACTTTTTTTCATGAGCTTATCAAGAAAACAGAAGAGTATCTCAGGGAATATCCATTTTTAATGCAAATCTCTCTAATTTAGCCTGTACCAGGACCCAACAGCAACCAAAAACTGTTTCTGAAAAGGGGAATTATTGTTTGGCAAAGTGGATGTGCTTATGCTCAAACACCCCAGGGGCATCTGCTGTGATTTTTAAATTGGAATTTCCACAGGGTTTAGAGAGCATTCCAATCAGTTACAAAAGCTTTGAGTCCTGTTGTATTCAGAAGGTCACAAAAGCCAAGTAAAGCTGCCTGCAGTGAGGCTTGGACTACCTAGCCTTTTCTAGTCCCAGGTCCCAGCCCAACCTTGCAGTCATTTATGTCACCCTGTAAATTAATCAAAGAAGCACACCCATGTTATCAGTTGCTTTCCAAATCCAATGAAGCCTATAAAATGTTATGTTTCCTTCTTCAATGGCATCAGGTGTGAGGTGCAGTAACTTATTCTTCATATTGGAAAGGCTATCGCTACGTGCTTCAGGCAGGTGAGAGCCCATGTAAATCACTGCAACATTTTATTTCTGGGTTTTACAAGCATGATACAGTAACATAGTTTACTAGCATGATGCCCTATGATATGGTGAGTCAATCAAGTACTCTGTGGACCTAATTGTAGCACAGAGCTCAAGAACTATAATCCCAAGAAAAGTATACTATGGTTTCCCAAAAGTAAAAATAAACTTCTTTTGAGATTCTCTATTTTTTGAAATAGCATTTGTTAGATCAACAGATGCAAATGAAAAATGGTTTTTATTTGCTCCAGTAAAGAAACTATATCTAGATTGACCACTATGACTCAAGAAGCAGATTAAGTTTATGATAATCAACTGGGCAAGGGTTTTTGTGAAACATTTTCTGAGTCCCAGGTGAATTCTGCATAAGCTAAACAAGCTACTCCCTGCATCTTTTAAGTCTTCCAAGGTGGCATTTAGCTTTGCATCTCCTCCCTACCTTTCCCAACCTTCTCCCCAGAATATGGCTTTTGAGTTACTCTTCTGAGAGGGAGGGGGAATTCTAATAGTTTTTCCTTGGTCTTTCCTACCAAAATGGCTAGCATGGCCATATACTTTCTCTTTAAAACCAGGATATTTTTCATAGTAAAAGGGAATACTAACTAATAATTATGCCAGAAAACAGATGCAAACTGCTAATTTGGGGTCAGAAATGCAGTGCGGGGATTTGGTCATCAGCTTAGATTATCTATACTGATACTACACATTTAGGAATCAGGAATATTATCATTATATAGATTCAGGAGCCCACTGGGCCTCCATGGGTCACAACTCTATTCATTACCTGATCTCTTTAAGCCTTCATTCCAACCAGTGAACCACACTGATAATCTACCCCCCCTCCCCTGGAATTAGCGTTAGCTCAGAGCCAGTGTCCAATCACCCCTGAAAGGTCTGGGTGTTTCTCTTTCCTCAGCACACAGTTACTCTAGTAAACAACTACAATTTCCTTTGTGGATATTTAGAAAGAAAACCATAGTACATACTTGTTATTACAGGGTCCTTGCTTAAGTGTATCCAGCCTCCTCTCAATACTCTGGAGATGTCTATATGTCGACTCAGGTTTGAGAATTAGATGAAGAACTGTGACTGTTGTGATAGCTCAAGGCAGGCTCGCCAAACTTCAAGGCTGTTTGTTATATTAATCAAAGAGGCCCTCTAGGGACTCTAATTACAGGCCAGGAGACAATCAAGGTTGGTGGATTCAGGTACCTGGACTCAGATTTCCCTTGTTTGACAACAGTCCTCAGGTAAGGCCATTACATGTTCTTCAAGAAATGCAGGAACAGCCTTATCCAAGAAGGGAGAAGTTACCCTTTGAGTCATTCAATTCTTTCCAAAAAAATCACCATTCTAGTTCTTTTTTCTTTCTTTCTTTCTTTTTTTTTTTTTTGAAGACAGAATCTCGCTCTGTTAGGCTGGAGTGCAGTGGTGCAATCTCAACTCACTGCAACCTCGGCCTCCCGGGTTCAAGCGATTTTCCTGCCTCAGCCGCCCAAGTAGCTGGGACTACAGGCACCTGCCACCATGCCTGGCTAATTTTTTGTATTTTTAGTAGAGATGAGGTTTCACCAAGTTAGCCAGGATGGTTTTGAACTCCTGACCTCAAGTGATCCGTCCACCTCGGCCTCCCAAAGTGCTAGGATTACAGGTGCGAGCCACCACGCCCAGCCTATTCTAATTCTTACAGATCTGCTGTTTCTCAATAGCTGCTCTAATTTTTACACAAGAGACCTGGAGAAGCTATGGGTTTAATTGACATTATTCAACAGCCCACTGATCAAATTTTGAGTTTTATTTTTGGCCATTTTATCCTAGCAATTTGAAGACATAAAATATTTTCTGCGTTTATCTGCTTTCTTTTTTTTTAAGCACTGCCACAGAAGTCTGTTGCCATTCACCAACTTCAAGCTGACACCAACTGAAGCAGCTACTACATCCAATTTTCATTGATCTCCTCACCCTAAGATTTATCATCCACAACAAAAATAATGAGCATAAAATATCCAGGATAAACTGGATACAATCACTCTATTCATGTGTTTTATAGGGTCTATGGCATTGGCCATGAGATTGCCCAAAGAAGTCTTATCTTAAATGGGTATTCATTCTGGGTGAACAGAGGTGATAATTCAATTACATGTGAATGACCAGGCTGCCAAAGCAGCATACCTTAATACTAGCTTAATTTTATTGTCTTTAAGCCTAAGCATACCAGACAACCAATCCCAGATTCCTTGCATTTTGATCAGAGCCTGTTCCTAGAAGTTTCCTGTACTCAGTCAACAATTTCCAATCAGTTACAATTCTTATTATCAAATGATACCTGACAAAAAGTATTGGACCACCTGGATCTCGCTATTTCCTGCATAGGATGGCATATGCTGCAGTGTCTGGAAAATCCAGTGTGGGGCCATCTAGTTCAATGGTGTCTGATACCAAGAGCAGATCTACCAGGAAGACTGCACAACTCTCTTTAGTTATATTTTTGACATCTAATTACTATCATGTGTTCTAATGGGAAGTAGCCTATTCAAAAAAAATTACCCTAAACATTTGCTTTCTACATTGATGAGCACATGCCTGTCATTTAAATGGGTGTTCTTTTCAAGGCAATGTATTTGTGTGATTTGCAGAGTTAATTGTGTCGTTTAGAGCTAAGCCTTTCTTTTAAAACCCAGTATATGTGGAAAGAGAATAGAGTACAGTGCCAATGAAATGGCAAACATGGCAAAAGCAATCATTTTTATGCTTTGGAGAGGTGAACCAAAACCAGTCCTCTAACTCTAGGACACAGTTTTGTCTCATCAGTAAGAGAAGTGTTAGATTGGGTGAACTATAAGGTTACTTCTATTATTTCTATGAAATGCCAGCATGGGAAAATACCTGAATAATGACATATTATTTAATGTTAGAAAAGGATAGTATTATAGTTAACTAAAATGTATACACGTACAAAGCTTAAGTGTTTGTTTTTGTTTTTCCTACTAGCAAGAGAAATGGGACAGAGGGGAAAACAGCTATTGGGTTCATTCCATGCTTTGGCAAAAGAAATTAGTGTAGTAACAGCTCAGGAAATCATTCTGTACCATTCTGGAAGATTCTGCAAAGAAAGGCTTAAACAAATATGCTGGGATACAGGGAGACTGTCTATGTGGACAATGCAGATTTCAGTTTGGTTGTGGTGCCGTTGGCTCTCTCCTTTTATACGTGGACTATATCATTTACAATTTCAGGCCTCTCTTATTATGGAAGTCTACCATTTGCAACAAGGTACAACTTTTCCTGTGGTTATAGGAAGTTTTGTTTTGTGAAAATAAACATGACTCATATCCTGAATATTGCACTCCAAAAAATTAATAATCTTTTTATATTACAATTTTTTTTTTTGAGACAGTGTCAGGGGGATGGGAAGAGCCTGTTGCCCAGGATGGAGTGCAATGGCGTGATCTCAGCTCACTGCAACCTCTGCCTCCCGGGTTCAAGCAATTCTCGTGCCTCAGCCTCCAGAATAGCTGGGATTACAGGCACGTGCCACCACGCCCAGCTAATTTTTTGTATTTTTAGTAGAGACAGGGTTTCACCATGTTGCCCAGGCTGGTCTCGAACTCCTGAGCTCAGGCAATCTGCCTGCTCTGGCCTCCCAAAGTGTTAGGATTACAGGCGTGAGCCGTAGCACCTGGCCCAATATCACTATTTTGAAAAGTCCTTTGAAAAATATTTAAATGACCATCTTCATACTTTTAATGTAGAATAATTGTGGCTTTACTTTGGACTTAACACTTCTCGGATAGTAAATGTTCCCCAGAAAATATGTTTTCAAGAAGATGCTGAAGGAAAGAAATATTTAAAAGCCAATGTCTTATAACCACTGTTGTGTTGTGAGAGGCAGACACAGTTCATCTACCACGTTTGCTTTTTGTATGTATGTGACTCTTTGATTTGATTAATGACATTTTTACAAAGCATAGACTTGTTACTTTATGGACTTGCTCAAAGTAACTGAAATTACATTTATCAAATATGACACTATAATTGATGTTTCTTTATTGGGAATCTAGTTTTCACAGTTGAAATTTGGGCTTTGATCTTTTCCTGTGAATTACTCAACATAGTCCTCAACATGTTCAATTTTGTAAGAAATCATTGTGCTCCACTTCTGGAATGAATTTCCCCAGGGCTTCTGTAATGGTCTGTTTTAATGCATGATAGTTTTAAAATTTTCCAATTTGATCAATTCTTTTTAAATTTAAATGAGATTCTGCTTTTCCTCATGTACTCAGATAATGCTATTGACTCACAGTCAGTAGGGCATGCACTTTGAGTAGGTTTTGCAGTAATGGTGATGTGAATCCATCCAGATCCAGACTCTCTTGGCCACTTCTCCATGTGACTACAGATGCTCTTAGCTAGGATATCCATGTGGTCTTTAGCTGTGGAGCATAGTGAAACCAGGAATTTCACATTGGGCCTAATCTCAGCCTGGGTCACCACGGTACCACCTTCTGACTAGCTGAATTAACTACCAGTAGACAGTTACTTTCATCCCTGGAGTATATACAGGCTTTCAATGTCTTGTTTCCTCTTGCCATTTTCTTAGGTTTGAATTATTTCATTTGCTAATATTTCCTAGCTTAGGCTGAGTTTCAAGCCAAGAACATTACTGCAAGAGTAGCAAGAAGAGAAAATCAATACCATATTGATTGCCAGTAAAAATGGCTATGAATAACTTCAGTTACCTCTTTGTAGTTTAAGGCTCATTGTTTTATCTTCACCATTTGTGGCTCTTTGAGTTTTTATAATGAAAATGTTGAGATTGAGTCAAAGACCTGGAAAAAATTTCATATCTATACAAGTTCGTAAATTCCTAAATGATGTGCTTTAAGAAAAAAGAAACAAACCTTTGGACATGGAGCTAAAAAGAATTATTTTCTGCTTTAGCTTTTTAATAAGAAAATGATTATTTTCTTGGTCACATTTCTAATAAAGTGGTTATGTTTAGCTTGATCTAATGTAGGTAAATATCTTTACCTGTCCACGATCTTTTCACTCAATTTCAGTACATCGAAAAATACGTTGTTTGTATGACAATGTATTTGTTTTAGATCTGACATTTCTTTCCAACATTGAATATAAAGACAATATTTAACCAACCTATTAACATAGAAATGTTTTAAATTGTAGAGAAATCACAGAGAATTAGGTCATGCTCTAAGTATTTTGGAGCTTAGGAAAATGTTTTCATTAGCTGTCAGAATGTAGGGTGGGAGGAGGTTAGGATAGAAGAATCTGCCTGGCTTGGGAGAGTTCTGGAAAAATATGATTCTGCAGATAGAGGGCAGCTCTTTGGGGCTCCCCAGATTGCCGACTTGGGGACATTGATTCTGACTCTACCTTTGGGAAGGCTGATTCTGAAAAGAACCAGAATCTTGCTATCATTTTTAACATTGATACTTTGGTTCTTATCAACAGAAATCACCTTAGCTAATTTAAAGAAAACAAATAATACATTGGAGGGATATGGATAGTTCCAAAATTCAGGAAATAATGAAGACCCAGACTTCAGCAAGGACAGGAACTAGACAGCTTGGCAACTAGGTGTTCATTGAAGTCCAGAATTAGGAATAAAATAGCATCAATTATTTTCCATGCCATCCTTCCTTCGTCTGAGATTAACATTCTGGGAGGAAGAGAATTGATCTAGCTAGGGTCCCAGGCCTAGGGTGGGCAAGAATCTTTGACAACTGCTATGCCTTTATGGTAAATAAGGAGGATTCTCAAAAGCAAACTAGGAAATTATCTGTTACCAGAAAAAGGGCAGGAAAAAAAAACAACAACCCAACAGTTATCTCCTATAGGCAATATTTTTTCACCCTAACGTTTCAGGATTTGTGTAGTCATTGTCCCAATATCTTCTTCTCACCACAATCTTTTTTTTTTTGAGACGGAGTCTCGCTCTGTCGCCCAGACTGGAGTGCAGTGGCGCGATCTCAGCTCACTGCAAGCTCCGCCTCCCGGGTTTACGCCATTCTCCTGCCTCAGCCTCTCGAGTAGCTGGGACTACAGGCGCCCGCCACCTCGCCCGGCTAGCTTTTTGTATTTTTTAGCAGAGACGGGGTTTCACTCTCACCATAATCTTATAGTGCTCTCACAACCCTTTTCATTATAGACTTGCCCCTTAATTTTTTTTTAATGCCAGTCCAGCTTTGAGAGGACTGTGCATTGAGATGCTCTTGCTTTGGTGAGACTATGCATTATGGTTTAGTTCTAGCATAGGTTCTGTATTGTTCTTGAGATCCAATTTCCTTGTTTCTGAGACTCCAGTTCTAGTGACCAGGGCCTTGTCTTATTTCCTGGATCTGAAGTTTGGAGTGAAACTCTGCTTTGCTTCTTGCTAGTCCCTCATCCCTACCAGAGGCTTGGGTGCTTTTCTGAACTTCCAATCTGTGATTGGTGTCCTGTTCTCCACTGTTAAACAACCCTGGGGCTCTTTGCCTGACCTCTCCTGGATTTCCCAGCACTGTGATTCTATGAAAATACTTTAAACATTCCTGGTGGGATCTGGCCAATGCCAACTAATTGTCTGCCAAATTCTCGCTCTCTCTGTTTTAAATTCAGACACACCTGTTTATGCAGTCCTGGCTTATCCAATATCCCCATTTAATTTTATTTTAAAAATTGTTTTAGTAAATATTGAATAGATATAAAATCCCAATAACACATTTAATGTTTTAAGAAATATCAAATAATAATCTCCAGTGTACCCATCACCACCCAGTTTAAGAAACAGGATGCAATGTCATTCTTACTTAAAGTAACTCTGCCTGACTGGTTAGAATGGGCCCATTCCACCTTTAAAGTCAGGAAAACTATGTTACAATCTCAGCTCTAATACTACCTATGTGATCTTGAATAGGTCACTTTGCCTCTCTGAACTTCAATTTAAACCTTGTCACTTTAAGTTGGATAACATTATAGTTAGCACTTTGTAGTTATAAATGTATCCTTCATCTAATGGCTCTCAGTGAATGTGTCCTGCACCCTCCTCCTCCTCTTACATCTGCTGTTCATGGCCATCACCAACTTGTTCACTCTGGCACAAGACAGGATGCTCTATGCTAGCTGAAACAGGGATCCTTTTAAATTGAATACAAGATTGGCCTTAGAGTCGAGCCCAGCAGGAACCCAGTGGTCCTGACTATGGGGAAGAAGGATACACAGAGAGCCACCAGTATGTGAGGATTCATCATCCACACCTCTAAGTTACAAGGTTACATAGAGAACTAAAGGTACAGAGCAGGACATTATTTATCCCTATTCTGACCACTTAAACATTGGTCCCATTTAATCATTCCTCCTATCTCAACACCAGCCTATCAAGTCATCTTTGTTGGTCAGCCTTTCCTGGAGTACATGTTTCAATTATAGAAGGTATTTGACTAGATGTTTATTATTTGTTTAAATACCTCCCTTCACACTAGACAGAGCTCCATAAATGGAGGGCTCCTTCTTGCTCTTCCTATCTTGTTGTCTCCCTATACTCAGTTATGTGACTGGCACCTAGCAGGTGCTCCATAAATGTTTGCTTCATGAAAGGTGCAGAGGCAGAGTTTAGCCTGCCCAGCATTTCTTAACAAAATTTGATCTGAAAATGGCCTTTAAGTATTATAGGCATGAAGAAACTAGCTCTAAGATTGCTGCTTTGATACTTGAAAAGAACCAATAATGAAACTTGTACACATAATTCATGGAAAGATACAACAGCGTCAAACTGCCTTTTTGTATAAATTTTGAAACCCCTCCCCTATATTCCAAACTTCTGTTTAATAAGATATTCTATTGTTTTCTACTCCCCAGTTCTGACTCTGTTTCAGTCTGGCCTAGTCTGTTCTTGAGTGGGCAGAGAGAATACTTCATATTCAGCTAGAAACAGTAAGCAGGAGCTCTTAATGGGGACACTGCATCTGCCAAGCCCCCCACAGCCGCCCCACACTCTCCACCTCCAGTGTGCTGTCACATTATGAATGTGGGGAATGCTCTATAAATGTTGGCAGACAGAATCAAACCCATAAGTTAGTTCATTTCAGCTTAAATGGATATGTCCAAATGAATTGCCACCCACATCTGAAATTCCCTGATTTGTATAGTACCGTTTTTTTTCTTAAAAGAAATCGCATTCTGCCAGCAATAAAAATTACTCAAAATTTCAACAATTGTGATACTGTCTTGTAAAGATCACAAAGAGTCTTTTAAAATCCAATTTAGAAATAAGTCTATAAATATGTACACTGCAATGTTGCTTTCAATTAGGAAAAAAACCCAGAATTTAACATATCAGATTTTAAAGAGGACATAATAAGTATTTTAACAGTTATTATGTGGGGGTTGATTCCGTAGTGGCCGTACAGCTCAGAATATTGAAAGAGCAGTATTTTTGCGCGTGGGTGGTGGGCGGGAAGGAGTGTCTCACATGCAGGCAGCTAAGCGGCAAACATGTTTATAATTGCAACACAGCAGAAAACATTGGTAAAGCTTATGAGCATAAAACAATTACACACAGACTTTGTGTCAGCCTGCATGCCTTAAAGCAAGGGTCAGTAACCTAGAGCCCACGGTCTAATTCTGGCTCACTTAAGAGTCCTAAACAACCCACAGTCCAGCTCTTTTCAGTCCAAACACGTTGGCAGTTTAAGGTATCGTAACTTTCCTTTTTTCATATGTCCTTGAGATCTAACCAATACTGTACCACTCAATTTCATCACAGTTTCCTGAATTTAGAATTCAAGTGGGGTTGGCTTTATATGATGACGAAGTAGCCAATTGACATTTTGATGGATAAATCTCAAATTTCATCGTTCTTAAAAAGATGAATTTTTAGACTCTTCAACATACTCTGCTTTTAGTTTTTCTTCTATTATTAGTTCTTGAGTGTTTAAAGAGGCCTTAAGACAATAAAACCTAGGTGTTTGTGGGGAGTGAGGGGATACAATCACATTCAAAAGCAATTTGAATTCTGGAAGTCATTTTAAGTGAGAATATTATTAAGTACAGTAGATAAAAGAACAATCTTAAAACAAAACAGCTATCACATAGGAAATATCAATCAAAAAACCTTGAAATATAAAAAGTAGCTTGAATATGTATGGGAATGGGAAAAGAGAAGGATTAGCTAATGGAAATACTCTAGGAAAGACAACGCTCTTGTAAAAAGACAATTTGGCAAGCCAAGGTACTCTTTTTATGGAAAAACTGGATGGGAGCAATCACTTTCAGAGTTTGATTTCAGAGGTTTGGGGAAGGTGTGTCTGCAACAAAATTCTCACCCACCTGTCACTGTCTCCTTCCCTTGAAATTCCTACAGGAGATATTCTTAGGGGCAAGGAGTGTGTGGGGTTATATCCAACAAGTGTCATGATCTAAGCTGCTAATATCCCTGGGAGTGGTAGTGCATTATGTTATCATTAACAATGAATTGTTTAATCAAACACCTAAAGGGATAGGAGTTCATTGAGAATTAAAAGGAGGAGATCATCCTGGATCATGGACCACTGTCCTGGGAGTATGAGAGCACTGGGCTAGGATAGAAAAGATGGGAAGAATTCCAGTGGGTTAGGGAAAGTGGAAGTAAGGATAGTGGGAACAATGGTTATGGGGAAGGGGTGGGAAAGAGAAGATATTCTATTTAAATCACACTTTTTCCTTAGGATAGGAGTTTTAGTTTTAGTTTTCTGAAGTTAGAACAAGGATGATGTTTTATACTATCTGGTAGTTTCTCCAAACACTTGATACAATTTAAAGTGAAGAGAACACAAGCTTTAGAGTCAGGATCTAGATTTAAACCACTCTCAATCGTTAAACTCTCTGAGCCCAGTTGCAGCTAAGAATATGTGGACATATGCCGATTGCCTACACAGTACTCAGCTCTCTCGTCTTTTTTTCCTAAGAGAATCCCGGAGTTCCCAGCTAGTGGCAGTTTGGGAAGGATTAAACCCAACCAAAGTCTAGGAGTTGGCTTTGATGGGTTCAAGCAAATCATTTCATTCCATTTGCATGTAATCCAATCTAAATTAATGCTTAGAGAGACATTTCACAAGGGCATCTGGGGTACATGCTGAATCTTCTAAGACATCTACTTTAAGAGGCACTCTCTATCCCTGGGTAGGATGAGATATGCTGATGTGAGGCCTGAAATGACTGTAGCCATTTTGCTGCCATGAAGGAAGCCAGCTGGAATTGAATTAGACACATGAATGAGGGCAAAGCTGAGAGAACAGAAGAGAAATTCAGCCACAGCAGTGTTTAAATTGTATCTTAAGCTTCACATATTACTGGATTTATTAGTTATATGAGCCAATAAATTCCTTTTATTATTTGAGCTAGGTTTTTATTTAGGTTTTCTGTTGTTTGCAACCAAAACATTGCTAATCAATGCATTGAATCTCATTGGGCTTTTGTGAAGCTTATGGCCTATGGTGTTTGGCATATAAATATTAGGTGGAATTAACATTTATCTATTGATTATTTTTAAAAAATTAATTTAACAACTGTCTAGTGAACCCTCATTGTGCCACTTTGTATAAACTATGGTGCTAAGTTCTAGGGCTATGAAGATATGTAAGAGTGGATCCCTGCTCTTAAGGTGTTCACAAACTATGGACTAGCTTGTTTCTAACAATTTATTGGATATCATTGGAAAAGTTTAAGCAGAAGAGACTGGGTTCTTTTAACCAGAATAGAAAGTTAGGTTACCTAGAACTTTAAAAGTTAATTCTTGAATATATAAATATTGACTATAATGTTAGGTTACTTGAATATATTACTATGACTACAGTTAATAAGGCAGTCTAACCATTTCTTTAGAACCAACAAATAGTATGTAGTCAGTGTTAGATAGGTTTTCACTGTGCTTTTTTACTTTTTCACCAAATTCCAACAACTGTTAGAGTTCCTCCTAATATCATTAAAAAATATAAACATTCTTCTATAATTAAAAAAAAGCCTAGTAAGTACAGCACAATTTCTAATATGTCTCATTTAAGTAATTTTAATATAGCTCAAAAAATCTGCAGATCTTTCATAAGACAGACGCTTTTTTCCAAGACTTTTAGTTGAACTTCTGTTGCTGCTAGTATTTTCTGAGTGGAAGAGTGCTATTTCTGGAGCTGAAATACAGTTGCTATTATAAGTTTTTTTTTTTTTTAAGGATAGTAATACTCATCAGTAAATATTACTTCAAATGCAGTTGGCTTTGTAATAGTTTAGATTTGCTCCTTAATAGTTTTGGGAACAATTCCTGGTATATTGTTATGATTCTATCTAAAGTTAGAAAGTTTAATATGCATATTTCTTACACTAGCATCACACTGAATTGGGTATTATTTTATAAGGATTATTTGCATAATATAAGTAGGCACAGTTGATTAAAGTAATTTCCCTCTACTATGGCATTCTTTGCAAAATATGAGCACAGAAGTAGGTGGCTCATCCTCAAAAGTTCCGTATTATTTCAATGCAATCCATCTCTGCCAAAGGATATACTGCTCTCTTTAAGAACCTCAAGTGGACTGGGCGTAATGACTCACGCCTGTAATCCCAGCACTTTGGGAAGCCGAGGTGGGCGGATCACCTGAGGTCAGGAGTTCAAGACCAGCCTGGCCAACATGGTGAAACCCCGTCTCTACTAAAACTACAAAAATTAGTCGGGCATGGTGGCATGCACTTGTAATCCCAGCTACTTGTGAGGCTGAGGCAGGAGGATCATTTGAAGCAGGGAGGTGGAGGTTGCAGTGAGCTGAGACCACGTCATTGCACTCCAGCCTGGGCAACAAGAGCAAAATTCCATCTCAAACAAACAAACAAACAAACAAAAAACCTCAAATGATAAATATTGGCCTATTAAATGTAATTTCAATAAGCAGTTTCAATAAATAGCATCTTTTTGACTTTTACAGGTAAAATTGATCAATGAGGTTATAAAACTGGAACAGTTTCTATTCAAGATAGAAAAATATATCCCTGTAATACTTCTTAAGGAACGAATATATCTTTTCTACAACTGATGATTAAAAAGAGGGAAAATAATGTAAAATAAGGAACAAACACATGTTACTGCTTATCTCCACCCTGATGTTTCATTTAATGTATGGCTGATGAATGATAAAATGTTTTGTGTTTGCTCAATAGTTTGAGCTAACTTCTCAAATAGTACAACTGCTCCCAAGTTTTACAAATTTTCCACAATCCACATATTAAAATACTGGATAAAAAACTTTGCTTTACATTAAAAACATGAAGCAGAGAGGTAAATATCAAGAAAATACAAGCTAGCCAGTGTCTATTACAAAGAAAAATATGTTGTTCCCGGTTTCATGTTGTTGGCTTGCTTTTTTCTCTTTGTGATTTGTGCCATACTAGATTGAATCACTTCTAATGATGTATGGCTGTGTCTCTCTTTCCCTTCTTCATCTTCATATTAAGGCCTTGTTCATTTATGGAGGATTCAAGCAACTCAAGGCCTTTTGGAACTGAGTGAGTACTTGGGCATCTATGATTGAAAGTAAAGGTCATTTCCAATTTGGAAAAGATGGTTTGGACCTGTTTTTTCTGCTTCTCTCCATTAAGCACAACTGTAATCCCTGGAAACAGTACAAAAAAATAACCAAAGGAGAACTCTAAAATGTAGTCAGCAGAAGACAAGGTGGTGTGGGACCCCAAGACTGTAGGAATAGCACAGTGACAGGGTATCTTACATACCGCTACCCAACAGTGAAAGGCCACCCAGACCTAGTTTGAAAGCCGACCTAGCAATAGGAGGCAAACTCGACAGGCTCAAACATTTCTCTGGACCACACTGGAGTCCCAGTGACAACATCAGGTGAGTCTGACAACACCAGCAAAGGGGATGGGTTGGAAAACTAACTGGAAATAAGCGACTGGAGGAGATACTCTCCTCTCCTGAGCCAGAGTCTCCCCTTTCCATTGAGAGATACCAAAGCAGACAGGGAGAACTAGCAGGAGAGACCCAGCAGCTGGATCTAGGAATCTTCTTTGTCTCCACAAGCCTGAGACTCTCCTCCCCAACCCAGAGACATCAGAGCAGCAGATGGAGGTGGGAGTAGGGAGAAACCAGTAGTGGCATCTCTTCTTAAGAAGAATGAATGCTAATTTTACACAGTCTCTTCCTGAACATAGAAGAGACACGGACACTTCCAAACTTATTTTATAAGGCCAGTATTTCCCTAATAGCAAAACCAAGCAAAGGCAGCACCATAAAGCCAACAAAACCCAAAAAACAAAAATTACAGATCACTATCTCTCATGAATATAGATACAAATATCCTCAACAAAATAGTTGTAAACTAGCTGGGTGTGGCGGCACATGCCTATAGTCCCAGCTACTTGAGAAACTAAGGCAGGAAAATCCTTTGAGCCCAGGAGTTTGAGGTCAGCCTGAGCAATACAGCAAGATTCCTGTCTCTTAAATAAATAAATAAGTAAATATATATATATATGTGTGTGTGTGTGTGTGTGTGTGTATATATATATTAGCAAGCCATAATGTATTAAAAATTATACACCATGACCAAGTGGGATTTTTTTTCCAGGTATGTAAAACTGGTTAAATATTTTAAAATCACATGATGTTCTCTATAATATCAATAAGCTAAAGAAGAAGAAAAACCATAGGGTCATATTAATTGATGCAGAAAAAGAGGCCAGGTGTGGTAGCTCACGCCTGTAATTCCAGCACTTTGGGAGGTCAAGACGGGTAGATCACGAGGTCAAGAGATTGAGTCCATCCTGGCTAACATGGTGAAACCACGTCTCTACTAAAAGTATAAAAATTAGCTGGGCATGGTGGCGCATGCCTGTAGTCCCAGCTACTCATGAGGCTAAGGCAGGAGAGTTGCTTGAATCGAGGAGGTGGAGGTTGCAGTGATCTGAGATCACACTACTGCACTCCAGCCTGGCATCAGAGCGAGACTCTGTCTCAAAATAAAATAAAATAAAATAAAGTAAAATAAAATAAGAAAAAAAAAGAAAAATACTTGACAAAATCCAACACCTGTTTATGATAAAACTCTTAGCAAATTAGTAATAGAAGAGAATTACTACAACTTGATAATGACCATCTATTAAAAAAATCCTAAAATTAACATAATACTTAACAGGAACAAGGCAAAGGTATCCACTCCCACAACTCTTAATCAACATAGTACTGGAAGTTCTAATGACTGGAATAAGGTAAGAAAAATGAATAATAGGCATACCATTTGTAAAGAAAAAATAAAGTTATCTCTACGGGCCAATTACATAATTGTCCATACATAAAATACCACGACATCTCCAAAGGGAAAACAAAAACACAAACCTCCCACAAACATCTAGAACTTGTACGGGAGCTCAGGAAGATTACAGGGTACAAGATCAACACACATATATCAATCATCTTATGTGTACCAACAATAAACATGCTGAAACCAAATTGTAAAACATAATACCAGTTTACAGTTGCTCCAAAGAAAATTAAACACTAAAGAAAACATGTACATAATCTGTTTGATGAAAATTAGAAAATGCTCATGAAGAATGTCAAGAAATAAATAAATACATGGAGACACAACCATATTTATAGATTGGGAGACTCCACTGAGTAAGGATGCCAATTCTCTCCAAATTTATCTATAGTTTTAATGAAATCTCTACCACAGCAAGAATTTGTGAAGACATAGACAAGTTTATTTTAGAATTTATATGGAAAGGCACAGGCCTTAGAATAGCTTTAAAAAAATGACAAAAAATAGTAAAGTGGGAAAAGCTGCTCTACCTGATATCAAGATCTACTATGTAGGTACAATAATCAAAAATGTGACATTGGCATAGGGATAAACACATATGTCAATGTATTAGAATAGATAACCCAGAAAAACACACACACAGATATGCTCAACTAATTTTGACGAAGGTGCAATACCTATTCAAAGGAGGAATGATAGACTTTTCAACAAAGGGTGCTGGAGAATACCTATAGAAAAATTAACTTTAAGTGGATCATAGACTTAAATATAAGATGTAAAACTATAAAACTTTTGCTAATAGAAAAAAAGCATAGGAGGAATCTAGAGCCAGACAAAGGGTGGTTGGACTTGACACCAAAGCACAATCCATACAAGGAAAAATTGATAAATTGGATTTCATAAAAATAAATACCTTTTGCTCCAGTAAAGACCCTGTTAAGAAAATGAGAAGACAAGGTAGAGACTGGGAGAAGATATTTGCAAACCACATATCTGACGAATGACTAGTATCAAGAATATATAAAGAACTCTCAAAACTCAATAGTAAAAAACTAAATAATCCAATTAGGATTATATAATTGGCAGTGGATATATGAATCTGCACAGGTAATACAATTGTATAGTGCTTACACACATGCATGCACAAAAATGAGGTAAATTATAACTGGGGAAATCTGAATAAAATGGGCGGATTTTATTAATGTCAATATCCTGGTTATGATATACTATAATTTAGCAAAATGTTATCATTTGGGTAAACTGGGAATAGTGTACAAGGAATCTATAACTCTGTATTATTTCTTACAGTTGCATGTGAATCCATAGTTATCTCAATAAAAGTTTCAACAGAGGCTGGGGGCGTGGCTCACGCCTGTAATTCCAGCACTTTGGGAGGCCAAGGGGGGCAGATCATGAGGTCAGGAGATTGAGACATTCTGGCTAACACGGTGAAACCCCATCTCTATTAAAAATACAAAAAATTAGCCAGGTGCGGTGGCACGCGCCTATAGTCCCAGCTACTAGGGAGGCTGAGGCAGGAGAATCACTTGAACCCAGCAGGCGGAGGTTGCAGTGAACCGAGATAGCACCACTGCACTCCAGACTGGGTGACAGAGCAAGACTCCATCTCAGAAAAAAAAAAAAAAAAAAAAAAAAAAAAAAAAAAAAAAAAAGTTTCAATTGAAAAGTCAGTCAGCTTGGTATCTGAAGTTGGTAAATTTAGGACAATTAAAAACAAGTTGGTTGCATACTTATAGACTTTATTGGTTTAATTTCAGAAGCTGAAAACACGGGCAGAATAAAATAATTTGAAATAATTGTATATAGATGATCCATCCACAAGGGATTCCTCCAGGTAGTTAAAAGATTAGGTGGTTGGGCGTGGTAACTCATGTCTGTAATCCCAGCACTTTGAGAGGCCGAGGTGGGTGGACCACCTGAGGTCAGGAGTTCAAGACCAGCTTAGCCAACATGATGAAACCCTGTCTCTACTAAAAATACAAAAATTAGCCAGGTGTGGTGGTGTGTGCCTGTAGTTCCAGCTACTCAGGAGGCTGAGTCAGGAGAATCACTTGAACCCGGAAGGTGAAGGTTCCAGTGAGTCAAGATTGCGCCACTATATTCCAGCAGCCTGGGTGGCAGAGTAGGACTCCATCTCAAAAAAAAAAAAAAAAAAAAAAAGAAAAGAAAAGAAAAAAAATTCTGTGTTCATTACTATACCTAAGCTTTAGAGGAATTCATGCTCTTCCAAAAATATTTCTTAGTGCTTCTGACAGAGATTTAATACAGTATTTAGAAATTGGCTATTTCTAACATCAATCACTGGCAATTTTTAATGGTGTTTTTGAAGGAAAAATTCATGTATAAGTTCAAGTTTACACAAATACTTTTAGTTTATAAGGAGGACTCTCATGATATTCAAATTTTGTGTTCTCAAGAAAATATAATTTTAAATAAAGACAAATTTAATAACAGCATAGCCAAATGCAATGGCTATTTTCCATTTTTTTTTGTGCTGAAACAAGCCATAATGTAATCCATTGAGACATTAAGTCCCCAAATTGCCATCTTTTTATTTTATTTTCTTTTTTTTGAGACAATGTCTCACTCTGTTGCTCAGGCTAGAGTGTGGTGGTGTGATCATGGCTCACTGCAGCCTTAAACTCCCAAGCTCAGGCGATCCTCCCACCTCAGCCTCCCGAGGAACAGGGACTACAGATGCTAACCACCATATCAGGCTAATTTTTGAATTTTTTGTAGGGACTGATTTCACCATGTTGCCCAGGCTGGTCTTGAACTCCTGAACTCAAATGAATCTCCCGCCTTGGCCTCCCAAACTGCTGGGATTACAGGCATGAGCCACCACACCCAGTCCAACCTTTCTCCTTTTTAGATAATAATTAAGGTCATTGTAAGACATATAAATATAATTCCAAGGTATACTAAAAAGTCACCTGTCCAATGTTTCTTTCAGCACATTTTCAGCAGCATTCCATAACAATTTTCAAATGTAAGTTTTTTGTATGATGCTTTACAAGATACCTTATTTTCTGTTGTCCTTAGCATGGATTGGAAGAAAGCTGAGAGAGGACAGAGTAAAATCTCAATTCGTGCTAACATCCTTTTTTTCTCCAGAAGATGAATACATAGAGCTACTCAGACCACAGATATGATAAACTTATGTCCGAGAGTGTGCCAAATGGCCAGGTGTGTCAATATGGTTTTTTGCCGTGATGTGGTAATAGGATTTCCATTTGGGCTTAGTTCTGAAGTTCTGATCTTGCTCACCCCTAGTCTATAAAAACTTATTTAAGGATTTTTTTTTTTTTTTTTTTTTTTTTTGAGACAGGGTCACGATCTGTCACACAGGCTGAACTGCAGTGGCAAGAACACAGCTCACTGCAGCCTTGAATTCCTGTGCTCAAGTGATCCTCTCACTTCAGCCTCCTGAGTAGCTGGGATTACAGGCACATACCACCATGCCCAAATAATTGAAACAAATATTTTTTGTAGAGATGGAGTCTTGCTTTTTTGCTCAGGCTTGTCTTGCACTTCTATCCTGAAGTGATCCTTCCAACTCAGCCTTCCAAAGTGTTCAGATTACAGCTGTGAGCCACCATACCCTGACTATTTAAGGATTTAATTCTGATCTGAGGTAGGTTTAGGGTGGCAGAAGGATCCTATCACAACAGCAGCAACAACATAATAATGTATAAAAATGCAGTGGAATTAATTCAAACCCACAGCAGGCCAGAAATTACACACCTAAAAACCCTTCAGTTGGAAATGGTCTGAGTCAGCCGGAAATCTCCTGGCACTCCTACCTCCAAGAGTCACTGGAAACCAGATCAATTCTCAGAAGCACGCGTGCAGTTGGCACACAGGCGCATCGCCAATACAATCTCTCCATGGTGATCATCTCGTTACATCAACCATAAGAGAACTGTCAGCCAATGAAATACAAAGCAAATGCAAAAGTATACTTCAGTATCCAAGATGCAGAGGCCTTAGTTAATATTTTAAAAATGCATGTTAATATCAGATATTCTGTAGTTAGTACTATGTAAATTCTATTATTATTTTCACTTTGAGTAGTCATTATATTACATGTTAATCTTTCCAAAATGTACTTTACAGCCTTTGAACTCTTGAGAGTTAATTAATTTAAAATTAAATCATATCTTTATCATCAGAGTGCAATTTTACTAATAAGGAAAATAAAAGAAAGGCTTCATTTTTGAGATTTTTGCTGTGAAAAAGGACATTATTATAGAAATAAGCATTCTATCAACCCTAACTGATAAGGAGTCAAGAAAAAAAGAAAGCTAATGTTTTTCAATCTGACAGTCTCCAGGTTGAAAGCTAATTTTTTTTGTTTGTTTGTTTTTTGAGATGCAGTCTCACTCTGTTTTCCAGGCTGGAGTTCAGTGGCATGATCTCGGCTCACTGCAACCTCCTTCTCCTGGGTTCAAGCAATTCTCCTGCTTCAGCCTCCCAAGTAGCTGGGATTACAGGCACATGCCACCAGGCCCAGCTAATTTTTGTATTTTTATTGGAGATGGGGTTTCAACATGTTGGCTAGGCTGGTCTCGAGCTCCTGATCTCAGGTGATCCACCCCACTCGGCCTCCCAAAGTGCTGGGATTACAGGAGTGAGCCATCACACCCAGCCGAAAGCTGATCTTGAATAACGCCAATATCCAGAATTTTTTTTCTAGAACCTATGTTAATACCAAAAACGAGTCTTATTATGGTAACAAGGCTGATTAAAACAGTGATGTGCTAGACAGCCAATTGTTAAATAATGAGGAATTTTGCAAGATAGTTGATGTCCCATTGGTGGATTAAAATCGGGCAGGTAGAAATATTTACACCATGCAAATTAGCATATTGTACCAACAGCTGGTTGTTAAACATTTACCAGCATACCCCTGGGTACTCACATATTGGTAGAGTAAGTGGCTTCTTAAATTTGTGATTTTGAGAAGATAAACTGAGGAAAGTCTCTTACTTTCTTTAAAATAACAAGTTTTTCATAATAATCATAGACTGCTGTTAGAGGAATTGTATCCAGAAAGTCTGTCTGATAATGAGCTATGACTTAGAAAAGTACAATAAATTGCACAGTCTTGTGTAGTTTACAAAGCCCTCAACATGGTTGATGTCGTTTGATGTTTACGACAATCCTATAAAGCAAGTTTTATTGTTATTTTACAAGTTTGGTAACTGAGGCTCAAATGGATTTATTATCTTGTCCAAAGTCACACACCAATGGTGGAGCTGATAAATAAACTTAGGTCTTCTGTCTCTAACTTCTTTGTAATGTATCAGAGGGAACACATGTAATGTTTCTTCTGCTATGTAATGTTTCAGAAGGGAAAATGCACTAAGTTTGGCATACAGGCTAAATTGGGGATATGGTTTGGATCTGTGTCCCCGCCCAAATCTCATGTAGAATTGTAATCCCCAGTGCTGGATGTGGGGCCTAGCGGGAGGTGACTGGATCATGAGGGCAGTTTCTCAACACAATTCCCCCTTGGTGCTGTCATCACGATAGTGAGTTTTCATGAGATCTGATTGTTTAGAAGTGTGTGGCACCTCCCCTCTCTCTCTCTTGCTCCTGCTCTGGCCACGTAAGACATGCCTGCTCCCACTGTGCCTTCCGCCATAATTGAAAGTTTCCTGAGGACTCCCCAGAAGTGCAGAAGAAGCTGCAATGACTCCTGTACAGCCTGTGGAACTGTGAGCCAACTAAACCCCTTTTCATTGTAAATTACCCAGTCTCAGGTATTTATTTATAGGAATGTAAGAATGGAGTAATGCAATTAGTTTGGATTGGGAAATTGAAGTTCAAGAAGAGTGTAGAGCATGAGCTGCCACTCCAACAATGGGTAATATGGCTCTAACCAACCAGGGAACCAAACAACAGAACCAGGTATGTAAGTAGCAAACTGCCCAGGAGGAGAAACCGTAATATCAAAGGAAAGACTAGGAATTGTGCCAAAGACAATGCTACCAATTAAGAAAAGAGAGAGAGAGAGTGAGCCAATTTTGTATATCAGTTCAGCTCCAAGGAGTGGCGTTCTTCTCAGGTGCTAGTTCAGATCTCTGTGGGCCAGTGCCCAATCAGGAAAATAGAAACACTTTAGGTATTTCAAACACAGGTGATTTAATGAAGGGATTTTTTAAAAAACAAAAACATTGTAAGATCTGAAAGATAAGATAGGGAAAGTGATGTTTAGAAGTTAGTAATTGTGGGAAGCTACTTCTACTCCTTACCTTGAAGATATTTATAAAGCTAAGTAACTCTGTCCAAGGGTCACCTTAGCAATACATTTCCTTCTAGAAAATTGGGTACTTTGGGGAGGAACAGTAAGAAAAGTGAGTAAAAAAGTCAGGGGGAGATTATTCTAGGGACTTTATTCCAGTGTAGGTCCTTCAGATCCCTGATGTAGATGATTTGAACCAAAGGGTAAGTTGGAATTAGCTCAGGTTCTGGAAGCAAAATTAAAGTGGAGTTAACTTCAGAACATTTAGATCTGACTGTCTTCCAAAGGCAAAGGTACTTTTTGCTTCCTGTTCTTTATTTCCAGTAACTTTACCAAGGCAGTCATCATAATCCAATCTGAGGGCATGTGAGGCTCTTCAGGATGGGCTTCACAGTGATCTAGGAATCTACCGTTTGTAAAAGGACATGGAATTAAAGGTGAAAAAAGTCTATGTATTTCCCCAGAGAGTGACAAAACCTCAGTCTGAAAAGCATGTGGTCCAGGAGATTTTTGGAGGTTAAAGTAGTTGACTTTGCCCACATGAAGTAATATAGAATCAATGTCGCTAAAAGTGTGTGTTCGTGTGTGTGTGTGTGTGTGTGTGTGTTGTGGGTGAAGCTGGTGGATGGATAATGTTTAAAACAAATATACCCACAGCACAGCTACCTATTTTCTAATATACACATATACATACGTATATAAGGATATTATATTCATATTATATATTATCTAAATGCATATTATATATACACACACATTTAAAATGTAGCTAGCTAAAAACTTACAGTGACATCCTTTATGACTACCACGTCCCATCTTGAACCCTGGTTCAGGCTAGCCCAATAGCATGGCAGCAGCCTCATGCCACATTAGAGAATTCAGAAAACATATAATCTACTCGCAGACAGTGGGAAGACATATGGGAAACCCATATTACTGAGACCACAATGAGGAGATCATAAAGGAGGAAAATACGTTTGAGACAAGAAAAAGAGGGCAAGAATTAGAACTCTGGTGGGAGTGAAATGTCTATGTCATGCTAGGTCATTTCGAAATACATTTTGTTTTTGGGGAGCATGGATTTAGTGATCTACAAAAAATTCATTTTAGTCACGTACCTTGGGGTTGAGACCTGGCAAGAATTCAAGCTGATTCTCACAGCTTTACCTCAGACTTTCCTGGCTGTTAGAAGCCCCACTGCTCTTATTTACATGAAAAAGCTCTGTATAAAGTGAGGGAAGGCTTATAGAAGGGAAAAGTCAAGAAATAACTAAGAAGTTTTGGGACTTTAATATATTTCCAAGTTTTCGACTTCCTAACATCTCTTCCCATAAGTTCCCTGACATAGTGGGTATGACGATCTGCTTAAAGGAGAAATGACACTTACCATGGCACTCACCAAAAGGGAATAGAATAAGGAAGCTGGCAGTTTCTTCCTCTTTCCACAACAAAATCACACCCCTTTATTGGAAGGTGGTCTAGTTGGTAGCATCAAATCACCAGAAAAAAAAAGGCCCTGGCTTCACCCTCAGCATGGAGCAGAATGACAGGAGAACTCCGTTGACATTTGATAACCTTCACTTAGTTTATTGGCTTTGAGAAAAAATAGTGGTGTACCACATACATACACACACACCTACACTCACACATGTTAATTAAAATATATTCTGAGTCTAAAACCTCTCAGCAATTCCATTATCCCATTATCCCATTCTGGTCCTAGTCAGCATGTTGTGCAAGGAACAGCTTCCAAACTGGCGACCCTTATAGTCGAATCTCTTCATAGCAGCCAGAGTCTTCTTCAGATGTAAATCAGATTCTTTCAAGCTTCTACTTGAATCCTCTAGTGGCTTTCCTTTACGTTTCTCATTTGTAAAATGGACTTACAAAAGTGCTAACTTACTGGAACTCTGAAAATCAAACGAGATAGAGCAGACAAAGTACTTCCACAGTGCCTGGTACATATCGTAGACACTCAACAAATGTTCAGTGGTAGCATTGCTATTATTATATTTTTTTCAACGTGTAATGAGTTGATAGTTATCTTACACTTGTAATTCTTTTTCAATTACTAGTGACCATTCAGGGTTGCTCAGGAGATTCATTAACTATGGTTAAATACACAAGTTCCTGCTATTACAGGAACATTATATAATTTGGAGCAAAATACATATAGGGAGTGTCCATGTAAAAAGCGGCTTCATGTGCCAATACTTGCCGGTCCTTGCTTCTTTTGAGTTTAAGCTTATATTTGCTTGTTTTCTCTGACCCAAACACTTTAATAGTATATTTCTCCTGATTAGAAGTCATATTGACCTCCTTGCACCTCAGTTTTGGCCTCTCTAGAAACCGAATGTGTTTCTCCTTGAGGTGCCCTTCAATAACCCTTGGTGTGAAATTCAGGAGTGTCACATTTAGGCAAGACTAACCCAAAGATACTCTCCAAATTTGGGGGAAAAAACCCCAATAATTTTCATGCAACATGCCTAAGTACACAAAGATAAACTGACCTTCCCCATCATATTTTCTATACTGTGCTTTAAAGAAATCAAGACAGTTTATAAAAATACATATAGCACAATACAAAAATGAAAGGGAGTAGTATACAAGACAGGATTATACCACCAGAGTTGCTTAACTAAAATGCATGTTTTAAGATACATGGAATACCTTGAGATAGACTACAAAGTTGGCTCTGGGTTTGCTAGCAATCAGCACTATAAGGAAATAGAAATGTTAAATGATTTATGGCACCCGTAAGATTAAAACAAACCAGCTGTATAAAAGAAACATAATTCTTCCTGGTATTGTAACTTAAAATAAACTTGTTCTTTGGGTTCTCATGTCGAAGATACGGTATGATGGAGTAAATATCACCCTTAAAAATATTCCTACAGCAATTACTATAATGAGTCTCATAGGACAGTTTCTTACATTGCCCCACAATGTAATCCGTTAGTTATCCATAACAGGGCCGGGCACGGTGGATCACGTCTGTAATTCCAGCACATTGGGAGGCCGAGGCGGGTGGATCACCTCAGGTCAGGACTTCAACACAAGCCTGACCAACATGGCGAAACCCCACCTCTACTAAAAATACAAAAATTAGCCAGTCATGATGGCACATGCCTATAATCCCAGCTACCAGGGAGGCTGAGGCAGGAGAATCGCTTGAGCCCAGAAGGCAGAGGTTGCAGTGAGCCAAAATTGTGTCATTGCACTCCAGCCTAGGCAAGAAGTAAAAACTCTGTTTCAAAAAAAAAAAAAGAAGTTATCCATAACAGAAATCCACGTTTTGGTAAGCAAGTTCTATGCAAGGGTTTGTTGGGGCAGTGGAGGAGATACAAAATGATGTGGGCCAGATGTATCCAAATCAAAGCATAAATTTGAGATATCTATAGTAATAGAAAGGCTGCATATTTTTTAGAAAATTCCCCCAAAATACTTTTTTCAAATGTTTTCAGTATTATCTGACAAGGCAGTTTAAAGTTAGACTCTTAAACACCTCTCTTGTTAATTAATGGCAGACCCATTAATTAGACTCACAACCTTTTTATCAAAGCTAAGCCTAACCAGGACATGTTAGAACAGACACTGTCTAATTTCAAACAACGCAACTTCCTACTGAATCCTCAAGGATAAAGTAGTTGAGAAGAGAATCTGGAGTTGTAAGCAGCTAAAGGTTGGGGAATGTTTACTAAAAATAATTATTAACAATCATTTGTGTAGATATGTGGCTGAAAGGATCACTTATGTAAGTGAGCCAGTTGTACACAAGTAAATATTGGTTTTTTAGCTTAAAGAATCTGTCATTCTTTGGGACCTGACATTTTGCAATAAGAGTTGATTAAAGAGTATTTTGAGTACAGACCATAGTAATTCTCTGACTGGTGCTGTTTCCTGTGAATGCTACAATCCTTGAAGTTGTGTTTTGAAAAGGTTTTCCTTCAGCCTGTCTCTTTTTATTGCTCTCTCATATACATATTTGCAGTTGCTCTAATTCAATTTGGTATAAATCACTACTTTAGGATCTCTCTATCCTTTCTTTCCTCTTCCTTCTCTCTTTCCTTTATTCCTCTGCCTAAACACGTTCAATCTGGAGACACTGTATTATAATAAGCAATCCCTAAGTCTGACAGTGTGTCCCAGGATCTCCTAACTCACCCCTTCTACCACATCATGAAAAGCAGGGTAAATACATGGACTTTGGAGTCAGACATACCTGTATAGAAATTGTAGCTCTGTCTTTTACTAGCTGAATGACCTGAACACTTTGCTTAAACTCTGAGTCTTACTTTTCTCATTTACAAAGAAAGAGAAATGATACCTATCTATGGCAATTAAGAAATGTTTTCTAGAAAATGCCTGAAAGTCTTCAGTTAGGCACTCACTAGTTGTTAGTTTTATTTCATCCAATTTGCCATTATATAAGGCTTGTGGGCAATACTGATAAAATTATTCTAAGAGCCAGATGTGGCATTTGTAGGTATTAAGTCTTATCTCAGCAACTGTGGTTAGACTCAACCCCTTTTTAAAACCTAAAGCCCTTCTATTTGACTTGGTGCTTGTGGTAGGCAAAATATGTCCCTTCCCCCAAAGACGTCCATATCCTAATCCCCAGAAACTATGAATATATTATCTCACATGGCAAAGGGGACTTTGCATTAAGATTAAATTAAGGATTTTGAGACAGGGAGATTATCCTGGATTATCCTGGTGGGCTCAATGTAATAATAGGATTCCTTCAAAGTCAAGAAGGGAAGTAACAGTGAGAGTCAGAGATGTGATGATGGAAGCAGAATTTGAAGTGGTATGATACTGGCTCTGAAGGTGCAAGTGGAATGTAGGAAGCCTCTAGAAGCTGGAAAACAGAAGCAAATGAATTAAATCCCAGAGCCTCCAGAAGGAACACAGCCCTGCTAATGCCTGGATTTTGGTTCAGTGAGAACCATTTTGGACTTCTGACCTCTAGACCTGTAAGATAATAAATTTTTACTGTTTTAAGCCATTAAATTTATGGTAATTTGTTATAGCAGCAATAGGAAGGGAATATAGTACCATATTCTACTTTTCTCTTCCAAAGGCTCTGCTATATGAAGTCTGAAGTGCAAGGGCTAAGGATACTCATCGCAACTGAGTTTGGCTTGCTTCTGGGCCTTTTCAGTCAACTGAATTAGGAAATACCTGTATGAAATACTGTGAGTTCATGATGATACTTCTAATTCAAATTTACAACTATAGGCAGTTTAGTTATTCTCTCTTTTAATGTATGTCAATGTCAAGAATAACAGAATTACAATATATTATAGTAACTCATTTTGCTTTATCCCACATTGCACATATCATAGTATCAGAAAAAACAGTATGAGCACCAACAATATGACTACCAAAAAAAAAAGTTTTTATAATTTTTTTGTCTTTATGATAAATCCCACTAGGGATATATAAGATACAACATTTTAAAGTCATTTGGAATTATGATCTTTTAAAAATTATTTTATATGTGCAGGATAAAATCAGTATTCTTTCCATTTACTGACCAGTCATAATCTTAATATCTGCTACATATTCTTTCTATTGCTTTGAACAATATTTTACTCTATTGAGTTTAATAATAATTAACATTTATTATCACTTAATCATTTACAATTGGGGTTTTTTATATGTGGAAATGAATTCTAAAGTCAGCTTCTTTTTTGCAACCTTAACCATGACTCTCTAGAGTAGCCTGTTCAATGCCACTGACAGATTTCCGGTGAGATATTAATGTCTGATTTAAAGGCATGTAGGGGAAAGCTGAGGACTGCTGTTTTGGTTTGTAGCTCAAACACTTCACAACTGGATTCTCTTTAATATTTGAAAACTAGAACAGAGTTGATTAGGCAGCTTTTAAAATCAAGTGTTACCCCAGCACTGAGTACCCAAATTGCTATAGTTACTTTATAACACATAATTCTTTTCATTATAGACAGACCAAGTTGATTTATCTTGGTTGACATGAATCTACAATATCAGAAGAGCATAGACAGTATTGTAAAGGAAACGAGATAGAGGGCTATACTAGATTTTATTATTACGAATATAAATTGACAACTATACACTAATAGATACTAAAGTAACAGTTCTAGAAAGCAAGCATTGGCATTTGGTTGAAATTTGTTGTCAGTTAGATCAGGTCACCGAAGCTGGCAGAACACAAAGCATTAAGTCACAGTCCAAAGGGTTAGGTCTGCAATTGGCAGAGTTTCAGCAAGAAGCTGAGGTAGGGCTGCCTGGTGACAGAAGGCAGCTGCACTGAAATACAAAGCTTTCGTAGGGTGTGGCTAGCTTTGTCAATTAGGAGAACACAAGTCTGAAGCTAGGGAGCCTCACAACAGTGAGACAGTCAGAGATTATGTTAGGGTGAAACCAGAGAAGTGAAATAGGGTCAAATTATAGATTTGAATTTAAATGTTCATGTGGACGCAGAGCCAGATTATGAATAGAAAGAATACTTTGTAGGAGAGAGGGAGAGAAAGAGAAAGAGGTGAGGAAAACCAAAAGCTAAGAATGAAAACCTAGTGATCAAGATAATTCAATTGCAAACAAAAGAAATATACTCTGGGTAATGCAATCAAACAGAATTTAGTGAAAGGCAATTAGGGGAGTCACAGAATTGACAGAAGCTGGAAGACTTGGTCTAGGCAGAATCCAAAATGCTCCAGAGGCTGGCAAGTAAGATCATAGCCACTATTGAAACTGTGTGGTCAGGGTGCCACTCTTGGGATGGAGTCCCTCCCATTCCAACCGTTTTTAGTCTTCATTTTCCCCACCTCATAATTCAAATCTAGGTGCACTCCAGCCTGGGTGACAGAATGAGACCCTATCTCAATAATAATAATAATATCAATAATTCAAATCTAGGGAGAAAGAATCCAATTGATATTGTTTCAGCAACATGTCCCCCATTACTCCTCCCTTACTCCACACCTATAGGAAGGCACAGCCCCTGGTCACTGAATAGAGTGAGATAGAAAAAGATTCATCAAAGGGAAATCTGAGTGCTATTAGGAAAGGGTAAATAGATGCTGGACAGCCAATATAACATAAATGTCCATAAGTACTTGGTAAATAAAATTTTGAAAGGGCCTGAAGCAAATTCAAATAATAATGTTTTGCTTCAGAACCACGATCTGGTTTCAAGTCTTAGACTCCTAAAGCTAGGAAACAGCTTGGGATCTGATATTTTCAACTTCTGATTACTGCTCATGTTGGATTGGAAAATGCAGGTTCCTAGGGGTCATGTGGTGTCTAACAACAACTATTTATTTATTGTTTACTATATGTCAGACACTGTGACAAGTGCATTGCAGACATATCATTCATTTAATCTTCCTGATATCAATATGGTGTATATATATTATTGCCTCATTTTACAGATGAGCTGAGGTGCAGACTATTTAAAAAGCTTGCATAAGGAAGGAATATAGAAGAAAGCCAAAAAGTGGCATAATCCTAAGTATAGCAGAAGTAGAATGAGAACTAAACAGAAGTGAGAATTTAAACTAAAGTATCCTCTCACATCAATTTTAATTTTTATTGACCCTGTGATCTTATTCAGACAGATATGGCACTGATACCACAATAGGCATAGGTAGGAGGATGAAGACATGTCAGGAATTTAGCAGTACTAGTTGGTGAAGAAAGGGATGACGTTAACGCCAAGCATAACCAAGCATGACCGAGACTAAAGAAACAATCAGAGAGGCTGATGCCCACAAGGTAGGCCCTTGTTCACTGTCCACAGAGTACATGAAATTCAGACATGGCATAGACAAGCTGTGGCACCAGTGCAGTCCTATTCAGCAGAAGGATATAGTAATGTAGTAAGCTTAGTCAGTGGGTGATGTTTGAAGAAGTTCAGTAGCTTGAGGGTAATGTATCATAACAGTATCCTGCCCAATGAACTAGGATCTAGTCAGAACTGGGACTAGTGAAAAATTTTCCAAACCAAGCTTAAACTTTCAGATTAGATGGGAGCTTAGGAATTGATATAGTTTCAATTATGAAAGAAAAGCAAAGGAGAAGTCCAGTGCTATAGACTGGGAAAATATCAGGGATATAGGGGAGTGGCACAGCTTGAAGTCTACCTGTAATCCAGCACTCTTACTTGGCATTCTACATCTTCAGAGGGCTGCATGGTTCTTATGCGTGGGAGCTGTTGAGACATTTAGTCTTGCTCAGATTTCGTTCATGATCTGGGAAGGACTCTTGAGGTAGAAATATGAAGATATAACCACGGGGAGCAAAAGAAGACAAGAAGAGGGAAAATGGAACAGGGACTAATTATTATGACCATCTCCAAACTTTAGATTCATATATTACTCAGAATTCAAGCTGTTCTTGAAACCATTACAAGAAAATCACAGCTTTAGCTAACTCTTTTCCATTTATCACGAAACAACATTCTTTGGATAGCCAAACTTACTTAAAAACTGCCAGCATTCAGGTCTGCTAATGGATAAAAACAAAAATTAAATTGCCTAGCTAGAGATTTAGTCACTCTTTTTGGCAAGACACTTTTACATTTTTATGCTGTTTTAGCTTTTCCCTATGGAGCGTTTTCTTTATGGAAGTTCTCTCTTAAGAATGTATTCTCTTCTCCACGAGATTTTAACATGGTCTAAAAGTTGTCTTCTCTTATTAATATCCTGTCTAGCCTTTACCTTTAATTTATAGATGATATACTCTCTGCATGGAAAATACTCCTTTGAGGAGTGCTATGAACTGAATTTTGTCTCTCCAAAGTTCATATGTTGAATCCCTAACCCCGAATGTGATGGAATTTGGAGATGGGGCCTTTGGCAGGTAATTAGGTTTAGATGAGGTCATGAAGGCGGGGCCTTCTATAGGATTAACATGAGGAAGGGAGAGAGATCACCCTCTTTCTCCATGCCCACACATTGAGGAAAGGCCATGTGAGGACGCAGGGAGAAGGTGCCAATCCGAAAGTCAGGAAGAAAGATTTCGCCAGACTTTGACCATGCTGATATCCTGACCTCAGACTTTCAGCTTCCAGAACTGTGAGAAAATGAATTTGTATTGCTTAAGTTACTCAGTCTGCAATACTTTGTTATGGCAACCCGAGCTAAGACAAGGAATCCTGAAAATGTGATTTTATTAAACATTTCTGAATATCAATATTATAACATGCAATAAAGTCTCTCAGAAAAGTTTTGTGATTCTTGTACATTTATTTTGCCACCTACCAAATACTTCAAACCATCCTTCTAAGGATGGTATAAAACAGTGTCTTGACTCTTTCGAGCTGTACTCATGTAACAATCTGAAATAAAGGTTGCTAAGCAATAGCTTCCCCAAAACCTGCTATAGCTGCTTTCTCCCAGAATCCTTCTTGTTCCTCCCCTTGACTGTAGGCTTGATGGGGGAAGAAATTATTCTCCTCGTCGCAGTAAAATATGTTGCTCTGCTCCCAGCCCCTGGCTATTGTTATAGTTCTCCATTTTGCATCCTTCCCTGTTCTACTTCATTGTTTACTTCTTAATTACATCTTTCTTCCAGGTACTTTTCCTTTAAAACAATGTTAAAAAATAAAGAATTAAGTATAATTTGGTGATGCCTCAGGCCTTATTCTGGCAACCAGTTAATCACCATGCCAGGTTTACCATTACAGTTAAGCAAAATATTGGAAAGAAGAAAATGAATGTTTTATCAGTTTTTATTTTGAAAAGTCTTGGTAAATATCTTAATCTCATAATTTCCTGCTTAAAACCATAATCAAACTGTTTCGTTTCCATCTTTCTTCCACTTTAAATTTTACTGCTTACAAAGGAGAAAAAATGGCCAGCTTTACATTCCACAAACTACATACCATTCTCTCTCACCAAGCATCTTAGGACATGTAGACAAAGCTTTTGTCAAAAGAGAATTTGATAAACGCAAGTTTCCAATGTACTATAAAATTGTGACAACAGCATCACATGAATTTATGCTATAATCATAATGAGAAATATTAATAGAATATAAATACCTGAAGAGTGGTAATGCCAGGAAATGTGAGGTGACACAACAAATAAACTGTATTTGATTTGTAATATAGCAGAGTGAAAAGTATAATCTGGCTGCTTAGGCTGGAACATCATGCTATAAGATAAAGAGTTTTGCTTGCAATGCCTGTGGTTTGGCTTTTCCTTCATTAATATAAGCTGTTTTCACATTGCCAATTTTTCATATATATATAAATTTTTTTTTTTTTTTTTTTTAGACTGAGTCTCACTCTGTCGCCCAGGCTAGAGTGCAGTGGCGCTATCTCCGCTTATTGCAACCTCCGCCTCCCAGGTTCAAGTGGTTCTCCTGCCTCAAGTCTCCTGAGAGTAGCTGGGATTAGAGGTGCACGCTACCACACCTGGTTAATTTTTGTATTTTTAGTAGAGATGGGGTTTTGCCACATTGGCCAGGCTGGTCTCTAACTCCTGACTTCAGGTGATCCACCCACCTCGGCCTCCCAAAGCAATTTGTTTTATAAGTTAATAGAATGACCTGAAAATTTCATTGCCTCCTACCTGGGTTACTTGTCTTTTTTTTTTTTTTTTTTTGAGAAAAGGTCCTACTATGCGGCCCAGGCTGGCCTTAGACTCCTGGGATCAAGGGATCCTACTGCCTCAAGTCTCCCAAGTTGCTGGGACTATAGGCATTCACCACTACACCAGGCTTTGCCAATTTTAATCTATAGGAGTTTATGGGCCAAATTTTAACCAAATTCTTCACTGCAGTGTTAAAAATGTAAACACTTATTCCCATCCATTTCTAATATAATTTAATAAATACCAGTCAAGTGAAACAGCAGGAGGGGAGAAGGAACAAAGAAATCTGTAACTGGCTGTGATCAATTCGTTTTAAGTACCACTGTACTTACTTAGACTAGCTCATTTTTAATTTAAAAATGTGATTTGATCATATATTTATATACTTGACTTTCTCAACCATTTATGAAAACTTAGAAGGGTGGGTGTTCTTTATCAAAACTGAGTTTTTTGAGGTAGAGAGAATAAAATGGTTTGTTGGGAGTTGAGGACAATATTTAGTTTCCTGTGTTGCAGACACTTCTACTGAGTGAGATGTCAACTTTGTTTCTTGTCTAGCAGGGGGTCCTGGGAGAGATCAGAAATTCTGGGATATGTCATCTGCTTAGGCAAGTCATTCACAATTCTGAGCATGCATACTTCTTAGCTGCTTTTGAGTCTCCTACAGAATGACGGTGTGGTAAATATGGAGCAGAGCTCTTAACACTACCCTTCTAAGACTGGTGATGCTAGTCACTTCTTAACTTCCAGTTTGGAGAAGAAAGTGAGAAGGGAGGGTTTTTTTTGTTTTTTTTTTTTTAAAGGCACTGTTGGCCGGGCGCGGTGGCTCACGCCTGTAATCTCAGCACTTTCGGAGGCCAAGGCGGGCGGATCACGAGGTCAGGAGAACGAGACCATCCTGGCTAACACGGTGAAATCCCGTCTCTACTAAAAACGCAAAAAATTAGCCAGGCGTGGCGGCGGGCGCCTGTAGTCCCAGCTACTTGGGAGGCTGAGGCAGGAGAATGGCATGAACCCGGGAGGCGGGGCTTGCAGTGTGCACTCCTGGGCGACTGAGCGAGAGACTCCGTCTCAAAAAAAAAAAAAAAAGGCACTGTTGTATTACAAACCAAAATCAAACACAGATTTCCATACTAACTACCCCTCCAAAGGTAAGGCATTAGCTATACCATTAATCTGGCAAAGTAGGGAGGAAAATGAAGGAGTGCATTTGTTTCATTAGAGGCATTTCGTTTTGAGAGGTGGACAGGAGAGCTATACACAAGACTCAAGTTTCTTGATACTGTAAGTACATCAAGAATATAAACGTGTTTGATAAAATGAACATTTTAAAAACATGGCACCAGGCTATGATTCTTCTTCCTGCACACCTTCATGCCTAACTTTTTGAAAGGACTTGAGACATATGAATCACAATTTTAAAAAATTATAGTTTCAATGCCTTCGTGGTGGATCAATTTCCGTAGAAGTCTACCAAAATGACTTATCTTCATCCCAGGGAACTAACTGCAAGAGGGAAAATGAAAGGAATGTCATATTCTTTCTATGTAGGCAAAGTGGACTTGAGTACGGGTCAGAAACACTGATTTCAGTCTGTGCACTACAACTTGATGACTTGGGTGATGTTTGGCTTCTCAGAACTTTGGGAGATGAATTTGAAAAACAGATAATACCACACTATATAATTCAGAGGATTACCTCAGCTTACAAACAGCAAATGAGATGCAAATGTGAGACATAATTCATATTTCTAAGCAGTTGGAGCCCTGATATAGCACTGGGGTTATAGAGAAGTTGGGGAAAATGTCAACCCAGTGATGTCATACTCCTAGGCCGGGCCGTAAGATTTTTTGGAACCTGGCGGGCTGAGCACAATAGGGAAAGCCTCAGCACTCTGACTTGGCACAATGGCACCCTTAAGGCTCTTTGCTCACTCAATTCTTAGTAGCTCTCCTAAAGCACGGGGGTGTTTTCTTCCAGTTCTCTGCGTAGACTTTGCTATGCCTCTCCGCCCACTGCCTCATCCAGAGAAACACTCGTATCCACCACCGCTCCTCACTTTCCCTCACGCACCGCTCTAGGAAGACGAGGAGAGGGCGCGGCGTAGGCTTTATATACTTTGCCAGCCAATGACCGCGCCGTCTCCTTTCCGGTCGGCAATCCGACCAATCCAAGAAGGCTGGTGCAATCTTCGGCTCTACTCGGCTCTTTTCGCTGATGCGGGCAGCTTGGGGGCCGCGGCAGCTAGAGAGACGCTTTCCTTTTTAATTTTTTTTCCATGTGTTCACTTCCGGGTCCGGCGTCGATCCGGATGCCCGAGGCAGAAGGATGTTTGACCTCCGGATAAGCGAGGCGCCGCTGTGCATTCATTCCCAGCTGCATCGGTGGCGACAGCAGAGGCTCGGGCGGCGACTCTCCGGCCAGCGGCGGCGGTAGAAGACACCAGCGGCAGTGCAAGGACCGAATCCGAGCAGCGCTGCGTTACCTCGCTCGCTCCTTCCCCCCTACCTCGCTCGCTCGCTCCCTGCGTGCTCGCTTTCCTCCTCCGGCCGCCGGCGGGTGTGATGTGCCGCCGTCGCTGCCCCCGCCGGCGCTGACTGACTGACTGGGGGCGCCGCCCGCGCCCGGGACCGACCCCGCTGCTCGCGGCCGCGCCTCTGAGGTAAAGCCCCCTGCGCGTTGGTGCTCGGCCGCCAGCCCCGGCCCGGTGGCTGCCTCGGCGCGGCCGCGGCGCCCTCCCTCCCGGATGGGGCTGGGGTCTCGGGCGGGGTGGGGTGGGGTGCGGCGGGGGCGGCGCCGCCGGCGCGGGTGTCGGGGGAGGGGTGGGCGAAGACCGGGGCGGGCGGCCAGGAGGCGTGGGCCGGAGGGGGCCGCGGTCGGAGGCTGAGGGCGCGGAGGGCTAGGGGGCAGCGGGGGCCGCGGGTGGCGGGCCGGGCTGGGTGCAAAAGTTGCCGGAGTGGTGCGGCGCGACTGGGGCGACGAGGGAGGTGGGCCAGCTGGCCCGGCGGGGGCTTCCTTAGAAGAGATTGGGAGGTGGGGAGTGTCGCCCACGGTGCTCCTTGACTGTGTCCCGACAATTACCTTTGGAGTAGGGGCTTTGGGCAGGAAGGAGGCATGTATCGGCTGGGAGGAGGCGACAGGGGCCAGCGTTCAGTTCAGGGATAAACTTCCCGTTGGAGTGTTTAAGGGGTTTTGTGGGGGGACACAGGGATTTACCTGTTTCTTAGAGCTTTGACTCAGCTCAAAACTTAACTAAGACATTAGTCAAAGGTTAACATAATTACTCTGATGGTTACTCTCATGGTGCCGGTTTGTTTGTTTATCCCACATGCAGGGGAAGTGACTCTGAGAGGCGTCGGGTCTCTTGGTCCATAGCCTCCACATTTCTTTTCAGCAGGATGAGGAGGGAGATGTGTGTCTATTCGTGGGGTGGGGGTAGTCAGGCCTGTGTCATGGTCATTCCCCTTCTCCCACCTCATGTTTCAGGGAGGAAAAGTTCAGATGGGGGAGAGAGAGAGTGCGCCTGTGTGTGTGGGAGACAGCTACTGTTGATACACTGTGTGAATTACTTTTAACTCTTTTGTGGTAATCACCCAGGCTGCTCAGTGGCCCCTTTTAACTCTTCTGCTAAAATATCTACTTTAAATTAGAGAATTATATAAGTACTTATTTTTAATGAATTAAGAAAATAAGTCATTATTTTAACTTTTGTAATTCTTCCGATTCAAATGACATTTGCCCACAGATATAAGAGATAGCAAACTATATCTAAGATGGGATATAAAATTAAAACTGTATACATTTTAAACATGTTTCTTTTTAAAGATGTTTGTTCGAGGAATATTGGCTTTCCCCATACATTTAGAAGAAAAACATTACAGGAATTGTGAGAATAATGTGGAATTAGAAAGATGTGAAACTAGAAATCATTTTTCGTCAAAAAAATCAGATCTGGTGTGTGACATTCTTAATAGCTTTCTTTCTTTTTTGTTTTTTTTGGAGATGTACTTAGTGTATTTTGTAATTATTTACAAACTTTGCTCCAGTTGTATCTTAAGATAAAATTATCTTATTTTGTATAGTTAACCTTTATAGTTGCACAGAAGATAAAAGATAAAAATTACATTTATGGGCATTGGAAGAAAGATGTTATCAAATACATTGTATGGCTTTGAGATACATTCTTAGCAGAATGTACAGACACTTCTGCTTTATGTGAACTTGCATTTCTGAATATAAAGTAGAAGTAATTATTAGAATGGGGGACAGAAAGGTTAATTTTCATGTTATGAATGACATTTTTGGGGGGATCTTGAGAAACGATTATCTTTACTGATGATTTATTGTAGTCATCCACCCCTTCTGCCATTCATCAGCTTAAACATTAGTGCATTATGTAATTATTGACATTTTCATCATTAGATTTTGCAAGCATTTACAATATATTGACAAAATCTTCTGTACTTGAAAGGCATTTATTACTTCCTTGAAAATAAAGGACTGGGATTAGTGGAATCAAGGAATTAATTCAACCAGGACTACCTTTACTGTGTGGCAAGGATGGAACAGTGGGTAGAATATGAAGATGAATGAGACTCAGTACTGCCCTCAAGGGAGAAGCAGACATACACAGAGGTAATTCACAGATTCCTGTGGGTTTTGTTGGAGGTGTATTGGACGCATGGGTTGTGTGTGAGACACTAATTTTTGACTGGGAAATTTTGAATGAATGTAGAGCTGGTAACACTCCATCTGGGCCTTAACATAGTTTAATAGGCAAAATGGGGGCGGAGGGAGTGACGGTGGGGGTAGTTTCCTGGGTGAAGGGAACAGCCTGAGCAAAGGCATGTGATTGTGTTACAGGGCTTGTTGAACTGGACATAAGGCTGTTTTGCCAGGAGGTCTTTGTGGGAGAAGCTATGAAAGTAGCTGGAGATCAGGCCATGGAAGTCCAACTTGTTTTTAAAGATGAGTCAGTTGGAGGCATGAAGGTCCAAATGTACGGAACCTATGCTACAGTAGGTAGGCAAATAAGGATAGTTAAGTTTAAGGAAACAAGTTATAACAAAATAGTCAATTTTCTATCATTGGCACTACTGAAGGAAAGCAGAAAAGTATATAATCCAAAACAATCTATACATAGTTTCGTTATATTTATTTATTTGCATTTTAATATGAGTGTGTATGGTAATCTAGTAATTGGTCATACATGAAATCAATCCAGACTGTGAAAATGTGACTCAAGAAGAGAAGCTCTCCAGTTACTTCTCTGTGTCTCCTCTGATCCATCCTGTAATCCCTCTATGCTGGGAGTAGACTTATTCTGGTATAGTTTATTGGTTCAGATGTTTTTCAGAATGGAAGAAGTGGTTGTTTTATTCCAAAGGGCTTCCCAAAAGGATGTATCAAACTAAATAGAAGGAATGCTGAAGTATTAAATAACGAAATATAGGTCATTGAATAGTTACATATTGTTAATAGTGAGATTTACTGTGGATGAAGTGAAATGTAAAGAGTGTATGTTTTCACAGAAAGTGGTTTTAATGAAGTAATAATAAAGGAATCTGTACGTGAAGAAAATTGACAGTAACAGAGGGATGATAATATGAGACACTTTCACAGTTCCGGATAAATGTGTGTGAAGTTTTTAAGTCATCTTAAATATTAGATGACCCTAAAATAATGTAACCCCACACTTAATCATTATCAAAGGAGTGCTTAGAAAAAAAAATCAGTTTATAAGTGCATGTAGAATCATGTTACAGGGAAAATTGAAGGTTTTTTTTTCCTCCTAATTATTTCCCTCTTAGCTTCCTTAATTATTCCCCTCTTAGTATTCAAAAAGGACTTATAACTGAATTTGTGTTCCCTTCAACCTCCCAGTAACAACAACAATACCTCCTATAATTTATTAAGTGCATACTTTGATAGAGGCTATAAATGATACTATTAAGACAACTCTATGAGTTAGGTGGTGTAACCTCATTTTTGAGAGCAGGAAACAGTCTTCTGGAGTTTAAATAATGTGTTGAAGATATATCTTGGAAGTAGCAGAGTGAATGTTTGAATCAGTTTTTTTTTTCTGACTTTCAAAGTCTTAATCCACCAATGATCTATTTTTTCTTATTTTCCGTCTTCATCCTTTTTCTGATCTTTTCTCAAGCAGTTGGCAATTAGTGGTATTAATTGATAGTATGCGTCTGAGTGTTGGCTCTTTATGATGTAATTTCTTCAGAAGTGGCAGTTTTGAGGTATCTGTCTTTAATTGTGGGATTCTGTAGGTGCAGACAGTATGGTTCCGGTAATTTAAGGTACCTCAGAGCATCACCTTTTGCTGATCTGCAGGACAGAACTATGCTTGGATTCTTAATGTATAGAAATCAAGTGTGCGTTCTCTATTAATGTGAAATGATTTTCAGGAGCATCTGAACTGCTCAGGAAATATGGAAGGAGAGATAAATGTAGAAATGTATAACTTTTAGCGACATAGTGGAGGCTGCTGTTAGACATTTTTTGTTTCTTTTTTTTAAGCTCTCTCTGAAAGCTGAGATTTAGCAACTATAAATGTTTGGGCTTCCCTTCTATTATGAAACCTAAGGAAAATATGTATTGATTTGTTCTTAGACCATAGTGATTGGTTATACTCTCTCCTGCCACTTGGTGCTTATCATCTTAGTTACAAGAAATCATTTTTAACAATGAATTGAAGTATTGGGGAGATAAGACATATTTTTTTGGTTGCTTTGTTTACTAATGATATGTTACATAGTTATAATTTATTGAAAATTTATGAGTATGTCCACATGGCTAAATCATGTCTACATTTTTCATAACTTTTCAATGGAATGAGATAAGATCTGATGATACTCTTTTTCTTAAATGCAAAGTTTAATGTTTTTTTCTCTAGGGTAGTAATGTGAGGTTGAAGTTGTATTCAAATTTATTACATTTATTTAGATCACTTTGTGTTACCTGGAAGTACTTTCTTTAGCTGATAGCTACATTTGGAAAAAAAGGGAAGAGAGTTACCCTGTTACTCCGCCATTGTGTTCTTCATCAAAATGGAGGAAATTCATATAAAGTGCCAAGGACTATGTGATGCCTGCCACATAGTGGGCACTGTGTAAATCTTCTGTCCTTCATTTCAGAAGTTGCTGATAAGAATTTTAGAGGGTGGATTGGTGGGTAGATAAGCAAAGACTCTCAGGAACACCCTGTTACAGGAAAATGTCTCTTACCTGACCTCTGCTTAACCCACTCGTGAGATTAAATGATAGTTTTCATTCTCTCTGTAGAATTTGCTGACTGATGCTCATGCTACATTGAGTGTAGCCTATTCTTTAGTTTGATCTTGGACTTTTATTCCCCCCAGTTACTGTATACTTACCAGGAGACATGTGTGTTTGTACCCAACACACTGTTATGGCACTTGATGATGTAATCGCATAGTTTAATGAATTATTATTCAGTGAACTCCAAAGATAAAAAGGTGTTTGTATGAGAACCAGTTGGCTGCTTTGAAATCAAGTGAGTAGCCAAAATCAATTATGGTTGAAATAGATGAGGGTGAAATAATTTTAAATGATCAGGGAAAAAAAACCCCTAATAATCTAAAAAAATCTGCAATAATATTAGTTTTTACATGTTTGTAAAATGTCTTTCTGTGTTTAAGAAACAGAAACTGGAAATCACAGGTGTTGTTTTATGGGGAGTGGTTTTTGCAAGAAAAATGAAATAGAACTTTCATCAATAGACCCACACTTGAAGAAAAGGCCATACTTCTGTATTATAAGATTGTCTTGTGAATGGACATTTTTGTTTTAGTTGTAATAAAATGTATAGAGTTTGTAGATGTTGAGAAATGATTTCCTTTTTAGGCTAACTTCAGAACCGTTGATTAATTGTAATGTATTAAATAAGTTGTCTGCTTCTAAAACATCATCTTTCCTAGTTTACGCTACTGCTTAGAGATTTATTTAATAGCATCCTCTTTAAGGGGGAAAAAAAAAAAAAAAGAAGATTCTGGTTTTCCCAGAGGTTCATTCCTTAGAGTGAATTGTTTAATTGTCTAGTCAGGTGATCAATCTATGGTTCTCACATATTTCCCAATATGGTCCCTAATCTGATTTCATAAGCTACCTTTCAACTTTTATGTACGTCAGGGTTGGAGGGGTAAGCCTTCTTATAGTTCCAACATCTCCTCCATCCAAGTAGGAATGCGGAGGTAGAGGAGATTGTTCTTTGGAAGAGGAAATGTGGCACCCTTGATGTATGCGGGAGCACTTGAGCCTCCTGTCTCACCTAGCTCAGTCCAAGTGGAAAGGAGAACTTTCAGTTGAAGGAGCAGGAAGTCCAGGTTGGAGAAGGAGCGATATATGTGGTATGCTTTGTATTTTGGTGTAACCACATTGCTTGCTGAATTACAGTAGATGCTGAAATGGCACATTGAAGTATGAAGGTAGGGTGGGTGGCTCCAAGCTAGTACTTGAGGGCTCTGGCCTTCCTCTCTGTGATATTCTTGGCTCTCTGTCTTCTGTGTGTTGGAGTCATCCTAAGGCCAGCAGCAAGATCACATCTAGACAGGCATTGGCCCGAGGAAGGAATGGATCTCTCTCTCTCTTTTTCTGTCTCTGTCTCTGGAAAAGCAAATAAATCTTTTGCATAAGCCTACCAACATACTTTTCTCTTCATATCTTATTGACCAGAATTAGGTCACATGTATGTCCTAACTAGTTATCTCAAGGAAAGTAAAGTTATCATGGTTGGTTTCTACTAATCAGGAGATACCTTCTGCAATTGGTGTTGGGATCACATTTTTCTGAGTTAGGTGGAAGAGGGAGGATATTTTTAAAAAATTGTTGAAAGGAAGAATTTGGGGGATATGGATGTAAGAGAGATGATCAATAGTGACCGCTATATCTACCTGTTTTGAAGCGATTCTCGTGCTTCAGTGTCCCAAGTAGCTGGGATTACAGGCGCATGCCACCGCACCCAGCTAATTTTTGTATTTTTAGTATAGATGGAGTTTCTCCATGCTGGCCAGTCTGGTCTCGAACTCCTGGCCTCAAGTGATCTGCCTGCCTTGGCCTCCCAATGTGCTGGGCTTATAGGTGTGAGTCACCGTGGCTGGCCAGTTACTTTTTTTTGTTGTTGTTGAGATGGAGTTTTACTCTTGTCTCCCGGGCTGGCGTGCAATGGTGTGATCTCGGCTCATTGCAACTTCTGCCTCTTGGGTTCAAGTGATTCTCCTGCCTTAGCCTCCTGAGTAGCTGGGATTACAGGCACTCACCACCTTTCCTGGCTAATTGCTGTATTTTTAGTAGAGATGGGGTTTCACCATGTTGGCCAGGCTGGTCTTGAGCTCCTGACCTCAGGTGATCCTCCTGCTTCCGTCTCCCAAAGTGCTGGATTACAGGTGTGAGCCACCGTGCCTGGCTGGGTCTGAATATTTTAGGAGCTAAAAACCCTACTTTATTTTTTCATTGGCTAACTTTGAGTCAATAAAATAGGTGGTTAAGTTGAAAGATTATATTTTTTTCCATGAAACTCATGAAGCTATTTAATTTTAAATTAAAAATGTGTTCCTATAAACTCATTTAAAATTTTCTTCTGCATTGTTGCTTTCCTTCCTCACCATAAAGTTGCCCATAGCTTTGATTTCATTGATTACTTTGCTTGTCATGTCTGGGGAGAATAAGTGAATTGAGGAAATGGGAGTTTCTTGGTCAGAAGGATTTATTTTGAATCCTGGAATACCAGTGAGATTGGAGGAAAGGATGGTTTTTACGTATTTCGAGAGCAGCAAAGTTGGTGAGGGAGTGGGGAGAAGGGAAGAACCATAGAATTTTAGAATTAAAGTGAATCATAGGAAGATTGAAATGCTCAAGTCACACTCCTGGTTAGTAGAACTCTTATCCTAATTACTAGTGTAATACTGTTTCTAAGTAAGAATTAGGAGGCCATAATAATCTTGTCTGCTTTGCAGTTTTGCTCAGGACTGTGGGCTACCACTGTAAATCAGTCAGCTAATCACCTTTAGTACAGATACCTGTGTTCTTAGGCTTTGGAAAAATTTAACCAGAAGTTTTCTTTCTTTTTTCCAGTAAAAGAAGTAAATAGACAAAGTTTTTCAGTTTGCCTCAAGCAGTCAACAACAATGACAACATCACACAGAAAGACAGACACACACACACACACACACACCCACACACACAATAATCTTAAACTTAGCCTGCTTAAATGAAAATACAAAAGCAGACTATTTGGGACAATTTATTATTTTATTTTCAAGAAAATGATCTTAAACATTTCTTTACTGTCAATATATGTAAATGAAAGGAATATATATGTGCATATATGCTATACATATATACATAGGTACATATATGTATGGGTTGTAAGTATGTGGAGTAAACCCATCCATCTTCTGGAAGAATATTTATGTTAATGACAGTTGCTTATATATGGTGAGATTTAGGATGATTTTTATTTTTATACTTCATATACTTCTCTATATTGTTTGGGTTTTCAGCTATCACTGTGCATTATTTCTACCATCAGAAAAAACAGTAATTTTTTTTTTTTTTTTTGAGGAGAGTAGAATCTTGGGGTGGGATGTGTTTACTACCAGTTTAGATTTTAATATGTAACTTTGCTTTCCTTGTATATTACCATGAATAAAGTGTGCCTCAAATGTATTGATACTTTGCAGTTTTATGTTTAAAATTGGATTTATTAAAATTACTTATCTTAAAGTTTTAAGTTGAAATTGGCCATATAATATCTTCTGGTACAAATATATGTTATAAAATTAGTGGACTTCTGAATATTTTGAAATTATTGTGTTATCTATTTTTTAAATTTGTTTGGTTTGACTTCAGGTGGTATACTAGGCCGTGTATTAGACTGTGATTTATTAGAGTTAAAATTATATTCAGAATTTCCTTTAGTAAAAAGGGAAGTGAAAATGTTTTTTTTCTTTACACCCAGTCTGTGTCATGTTTATTTTCTATTTCTGTAAAATACTTATTTTATATTCTAGCAATGAATACTTTCAAGTGGCAGGCAAATATATTAGGTAATCAAGACAGAAGAGAGAAAATTTCTGGTATTCTGTAAGTCTTAGTGTGTGCAAATTTGTGACTATAGGACCTTTTAATAAAATTCTAATTTGGAGTACAACAATAGTCTAGTATCGTTTTGGAGATGAAACTAGTAGGTGTCAGTTGTAGATGACATTGAAAAAAAGTGTTTATAGATGCATAATTTTTACAAAACATTATTTTCTTTTCTACATTTATTTTAGGGAATCTGACAACAGTCTGACTCTCCCTACTTCAAAAATGTAAATCTTTAAGTCTTAAAGATGTGAAATCTTGTGATGCCAGTTTTTATTTTAAAAAAAGGATCTTTACTGAGTACTTTTTCTGTCATATGAGTATCAGGATATGTTGTAGCTGATGTGTCTTTATATAATTGAGATTCTGCAAATGTTTGTAGTTAATAAAGTATTGAAATATAATCAACTCCTTAAGATAATTGTTTTGAGTATTTTCTGATATCTGTTGAAAGTTGATAAGTAGAATAATGCATATTGTGTATTTGCTTATTATTGTATGCTTTGCTCTTTACCTTAATACCCTACTAATGAAGGTGGTTTTTTGAAGACTGAAAAGAAATCCTGAACATTTGGGAATGAGAATATCCAATAAGCTAAAATTAATTTTACTCTACACACTTGTTTACAAATTTCCAGTTGAAAATTAGTAATTTTTCTTCTGTGATAGAGTAAATGAAAGAAGTAAAATGGGCAATTTTAAAGAGAGTTCCTGCAGTCCTTGCTATGGGGCTGGGAATGCTAACATTTAACTAAATAGATGAGAGGAGGGAAGGGTTTGTGGAGAAAGTTTTTACTAGTGGTTCTTGGCCCGACTTCATATTACAGTTTTCTTGGCAGCTTAAAAAAAAAAGACAGATGTTGGGATCCTACCCATGCTAATTTATATTCCATAAATAATCAGTAGGGCCCGGAAAGGGCTAGGGCATTGATATATTTTAGGATTTCTACAGACGATTCCAGTGTGTTGCAGGGTTGAAAAAAACTAATTTCTCCTTCGTTTTACACTCTCCTCTTAGCCCTTTAAAAAAATGACTTCCTTTTATTTTCCAACTGTCTTTTTAAAATTTGGAAGGAGATATGAAGATGACACAGAAGAAAATGCAAAGAAAATATTAGCAAGAGAATCAAGTTAAAGTAGCTTCATACAGTTAGTTGTTCCTCAGTAATTGGTTCCAGGACCCCTCACGGCTACCAAAATCCAAGGATGAGCTGGGCGCTGTGGCTCACCCCAGCACTTTGGGAGGCAGAGGCAGGCGGATCACGAGGTCATGATATTGAGACCATCTGGCTAACATGGTGAAACCTTTTCTCTACTAAAAGTATAGAAAATTAGCCGGGTGTGGTGGCACATGCCTGTAGTCCCAGCTACTTGGGAGGCTGAGGCAGGAGAATTGCTTGAACCTGGGAGGTAGAGGTTGCAGTGAGGCGAGATCGCACCATTGTACTCCAGCCTAGGTGACAGAGCAAGACTCTGTCTCAAAAACAAAACAAAACAAAACAAAACAAAAAATTTCCAAGGATGTGGTCAAGTACCTATATAAAATGGCACAGTATTTGCCTGTAACCTTTGACACTTTCCCCTGTACTTTAGGTTATTCCTAGATTACTTGTAATACCTAATACAATGTAAATGCTGTGTAAATAGTTGTTATGAAGTATTGTTTAGGGAATAATGGTTAAAAAAAAAAGTCTGTACATGTTTAGTACAGATGCTTTTTTTTTTCCTGAATATCTCAATCTGAGGTTGGTTGAATCCAAGGATGCATAGATAACAAGGGTCAATTGTACTTAGCATCCTTAGTAAGGCCCCTGTATTCATTGCTCATTAGCAGTCTTTGATAAGTATAATGCCAAAGTTAGATAATTTCTAAAGCTTGGAAAGTTTGTTACGGGGAAATTTATCAAAAATAAATTAAGGCATCAATTCAGTTGTTTCTGGAAATCTTAGGAGACCTAAGTGATATCTTTAAAGTTGTTACAAATTATAAGAGGGTAAGAAGTGTTACTAATAAAGTTATTCATTTTAGTTTATATTTACTATATTTACAATGTCATTGAGTTGTATTTTTTATGGAACATCAGGATAGAAGGGACTTCAAAGATTATTTAGTATAACTGTACTTCTACTGCTTTATTCTTTTTTATACCGCTGTTGATGAGGAACGGTCTCTGTTTTTTCCTGTTCAGTGAAAATATTTTACCTTAGTTATAGTATATTGTGTTTATTGCATATAGATTATATTGTTTATATTGCATATAGTTTGGAAATATATACACGTAAATACACTGTGATAATAGGGTTTTATAGGGTTATTGCATCTCGATATCTGGGACAAAATTAGGGTCCTTTCAGTGACTGACTTGATATTGCTTCCTGGGTCAGGAACACCCTCAGCAGTTACAGTGTTTTTTCTGTGACAAAATGAGAGCAAGCCATTTTAGGATGAGTTCAATATATTCAATTCAATGAACATTTTTTGTGTGGTGGCAAAATTGGATTTGGCAGTTCTATAAATTGCAAGGGTTAGATTTCTAAAAACTGCCCTGATAGGAAGGAGAATGTGGTACAGAAATTTAGCACTGGGTAGGGTTTAGAGGACATGTTGTGTGAACCAGTAGGAGACTTTTGGAATTATTCTGGATTCACCAAAATACCACAATAAAATTGGTACATGATAAAGAGTAATGAGTACCGTTCTATAGGACCATAATTCCTTTTCAACAGTTTTAACATCCACAGCACTCTGAAAACCAAAACTTTTTCTGTGTGTTTGGCACAAATTGATTTTTTCACAAAATCTGTTCGGAACTGTTCTCTTTATTTCATATATTTAAAGGTTTCATTGTGGAAATAGCAAATGTTTGATTATAGTGTGCTGTCCCAGGCTTCTCTGTACTATCCCAGCCTTCTCTAGAGGTGTTGTTAAATATATGGTGTATACCCACTGTATCACCTGTCAAAAATCTCCAGACATTCTGAATTCTAAGGCATGTTTGACTGCCAGAATGTTGGAAAACGAGCTGTGGACCTGCATCAGCCCCTTAATAGAAACTACTCCATATCTTACTTCTCTGAGGTGGAGTTTCAGTAAGATGCTAGTAAATTTCTTCTGCCTTTTTTCTTGTAAGTATATAAATGCAAAATGGCATTTTATTTGAATCTGTGTTAGTTTCTTTAACAGTTGTTGAAAGCTCTCCTGGGTTTTTGACACTAAGTTATTAACTCTGGTCACTGTAGTCCCAGAAGCGTTGTGTAATTAGGATGCTTGAGATGGAAAATGTTTTGGGTAACTTTGGCATAACTGAGTATTCATCAAACACTCTTTTTAGTCCTTGGGGTTACATAATTTTACCTTTGCACATGATAACTTCATGCCAAAGTGCCTACAGGCAGCCCTCTCTTTTACATATCTTGGCTTCCTTTTTTAATAATAGAAAGAAGCAGGGGTGTGGTTGTAATGCCTCTGTTTTAGTTTCCTTAAACTTCCTTAATTTGTTTTTAAGACTTCATTTCAAATATATTTATATCTGCTTTGGCTTATTCTTATTTTTTGCCTCCAGTTCCTTTTCTCATACTTTCTGGTTCTTCTCGGTTCTTTTCCTCTTCCTCCTCCTCCCCCACTGTAAGATAATATTCCTCAAGAAGAAAAACTTACAGTTATGGTATTCTGTATCAGAAAAATTTTCTGCCTCCCAGAAAGGTAACAAATAAATCTGCATATTTTAGTATTATAGTTCCCTAAAGAGGACTTTTGTTTTAAGGGAATGGTTATTGTACCTCTTGTGCAGAGGTAGTGTTCTGTGTATGTGGTCTCTTTGCTTTCTTTCCATCCTTAAACACTGAAGGATAATGGGAGGGGGAGCACTAGCGTTGTATGCATTTTAAGCTATGTTTTCAAGTTCAACAAGATAACAGGCACTCTCTAGATCCTAATAGGAGCATGTGAAACTTACAGGTAGCCATTCTTCTCCACCTCAAGAATAAGGTTTAAAATTTACACAGTTAGGTTATATGCACTGGCTTTGTGCTCGGAAAGCACTATAATTCTATTGTCGTTTGTATCATATTTTCTTTTGTTGCTTGCTTAAACTATGTGATGTCAGGTGGGTTGTCTTGTTTGCCATTTGTATTTCCTGCCTTTAGCACATAATAGGTCTTTAATGATCACTTATTTGTTGAATGGATTGTTTCTTTTTTTTTTTTTTTTTTTTAAATCAGGGAGAATGTTAACATGGGAGAACCTTGATTAAATGCCTTGCAAGGTACCAAGCTTATCCTACACCAGTTGTTTGCATTTTTTTTTTTTTTGAGACGAAGTCTTACTCTGTCACCCGGGTTGGAGTGCTGTGGTGCAATCTCGGCTCACTGCGGCCTCGTCTCTGGGTTCAAGCACTTCTCCTGCCTCAGCCTCCCAAGTATCCGGGATTATAGGCTTGTTCCACCATGCCCAGCTAGTTTTTGTATTTTCACCGTATTGACCAGGCTTGGTCTTAACCTCATGACCTGAAGCGATCTGCCCACCTCAGCCTCCCAAAGTGTTGGGATTACAGTCGTGAGCCGCCACGCCTGGCAGTTTGCATTGTTACAGTTGTATGAGACAATCTCAAACACATAAACTGTTTCCAGTTTAAATAAAATAATAAACACAAGCATCTGACTTAGCTGCTCAGGCTTAAAAGTAGAAATACTGGCCGGGCGCGGTGGCTCACGCCTGTAATCCCAGCACTTTGGAAGGCTGAGGCGGGTGGATCATGAGGTCAGGAGATCGAGACCTCCTGGCTAACATGGTGAAACTCAGTCTCTACTAATAATATAAAAAAAAAATTAGCCGGGCGTGGTGGCGGTCGCCTGTAGTCCCAGCTACTCGGGAGGCTGAGGCAGGAGAATGGCGTGAACCCGGGAGTTGGAGCTTGCGGTGATCCAAGATCGTGCCACTGCACTGCACTACAGCCTGGGCGACAGAGCAAGACTCCGTCTCAAAAAAAAAAAAAATGTAGAAATACTTTACAGAAATATTTTTAACTTTATTTTTAGAGATAGGGTCTCACTCCGTTGCCAAGGCTGGAGTGCAGTGGGATAATCATGGCTCACTGCAGCCTCAAACTCCTGGGCTCAGGTGATACTCCCACCTCAGCCTCCAAAGTTGCCAGGACTACAAGCATACGCCACCATGCCTGACAATATTTTATTTATTTATTATTATTTTTTTGTAGACACAGGGTCTTGGTATATTGCCCAGGCTGGTCTTGAACTGGCCTCAAGTGATCCTCCCACTCTGGCCTCCCAAGGTATTGGGATGACAAGCATGAGCCACCAGCCTAGAAATACATTTTTTTTTTTTAAATGGCAGAAGTTAAAATTAAATGTATTATTGGGTGGCCAGAACGTTTGGTTAGAGGAAATATTCTTTTTTTTTTTTTTTTTTTTTTTTAGCATTTCAATTACTTTTTAGATATTTTATATTAGTTTTTCTCTCTAAAATTCACTCTGCCAATATTCAAAACACAGGACAGTTCTATCACCCCTTAAAATTCCCCTTGCAGTCAACTTCTCCCACTCCTAGCAGCCACTGATTTGTTTTCTCTTTCTATGATTTTGCTTTTTCTAGAATATCATATAACTTGAATCATGTGTTATATAACCTTTTGATTCTGGCTTCTTTCACTTTGCAGAATGCACTTGAGAATCATCTACATTGTAGTGAGTGTCAGTGGTTTCTTTTTACTGCTGAGCAATATTCCATTGTATGGGTATACCTCACCACGTTTATCTATTTGCCCATTAAGAAATGTTTCATTCATGTACAGGATTGTGTGTGTGTGTGTGTCTATGAACATAATTTTTTTTTTTCCTTGAGTAAGATGCTAAAGTTGGGATTGTTGGGTCATATGGCAAGTGTGTGTTTAACTTTATAAGAAACTGCCAAACTATTTTTCAAAGTGGCAGTACCATTTTCATTCCCACTGGTGATATAGAAGAGTTCTAAAATTTAAGTTGGCTGTATTGAATCACTTTGGTTAGCTTGATTGCACACCAGCAATACTGGTATAGTAATATCCTGAATGTGATATTTTTATTGCTGTAGATCTGTCATTTAGAAATACTGATTTACGGGAGCCTCATTTTTGAATGAATGCAATCTTCATTGTGTTCTGGAACTATTGTTTCTTGTTCAAGTAATATAGTCCTGATCTCTATAAGAAAAACTAGGCTTTTAAAGCCTTGTGTTCATATTGGGGTTTAAGGTACCTTTGGGTCAATTCTCTGTCTCTGTCTTAAGGCTTTCATAGTTTGGGGGAAGAAGTCTCTTGATTTAGCTGGGCAGAAGGAAATCCTGTCTCCAGAGAAGTAGTAGTACTTTCAGCTTGTTTCTATCATCTGTTGCACGTTTCATTCTAGAATTTTGAAGTTAACTTATTTATAATTTACTATCAGTTATACTAAGTCTGTTCTGTGAGGAGAGTTGACATATACTTACCCAAACATCATTACCCTTAAATGAGCCTTTTAAATTTGTAGCCTTTGCATATACTAGGCTTATATATTTTTATACTTTGGAAAATTATCACTGTAGTTGAGAAGAATGAATATAACTTTGTTACGAGAACCATGTGTGATACAACCACTGCCTTTTCTGGATGTACTTTCTCATTTAGTTAGCATTATAGGGAATGATCTGATAGATAAATAGCATAGCCTTTTACCAAAATACATTTTATTTTAGTTTTTTTTTTGTTTGTTTGTTTTAATGGCAAACTTTGCAAAGTAGTACTGTTTTCTCTGTTTTCTGAACATATTCAAATCTTGTTAGTTTAGGGCTCTCATTCTGAACCTCAGCTATAAAGTGCTGTTTTGAAGAGAGATCTATAAACCTATTGATGAGGATAAAGTTGTTTGTCTACCTTGTTCTCAGTCATAATTTTACTAGTCACTTCAGTTTTCTGTTTTAATTTGTATTCTATTATAAACTTATTAGAGTTACTTAAAAATGAAAGTGTCTGACTCAAGTGGAATTTAGAGGCTTTTATTGTTTAATGAAGAGAATATGCAATTGTGACCTCCTTTAGTGAATTTCTTTTTCTTCTGGCTCATAGCTTTGTTTTGAAGAGTTGAAATCCCCGTGTAAATGACCTTTGATTTGTGGAGAGTTATTCCACCTGTAATATCTCTTAGAGCTATAAATTGCCTGCCTGCCCATAACTTTCTCTTTCCTCCTTTATTTGAAAAAGTGATGATCGTATAAATTAACATTCTTAAATTTCTAAGAGGTTGTTCAGTCATTTATTCATTTATTCACTTATTTATTTAAGAAACTTTTAATCGGTGTTGACTAGTATGTGTTATAATAGATATTAGGGAGACAGAATTGAATAAAATGACTCTTTTCCTTGAGGACATCAGATTAACAAATGGAGTATCTTAATGTTAAAGAGTGAAAACGTCCCATATCTTTCCTCTAAATTGGTAGTGAGATGCAGAGGTTTGATCAGATTCAGTTTCAATTGTTTTTTCTTCCATTGGGAAGATCAAAGGTTGTCATTCTTTTTGGAACGTTAGCAGTCATTGATGATTCTTGCCTAGTCCATTAATTTACTAAGAGTTGTGTAATGGTTATAATTTAGTTGTCATTTCTTATTCATTTATTAGCTAGAGTACTTTTAAAGAGAAAATCCCCCTCACCAATTAGAATTTATTCTCATTATTCAGAGATTCCATATTTGTAAATTTACTTGCTTTAACCCTAAACTCAGTAGTCCCAGTCATTCACAGACATGTGCATACCCAGAGTGGCAAAAATTTTAAGTCACCCAATGCGCATGTTCCCAGTTGAGGTTGAATAAGGTGATTCTCTGCTTTCTGATGAAAAGCTTGCTTTTTGCAAGCTATTTATTACCTTTTTCCTGGTGATTTCACTGTTTAAAATGGCCCCCAAGTGTAGGGCTGATGTGCTGCTGCCTAGTGGTCCTAAGTGCAAGAGAGATGTGATAAGCCTTATGGAAAAAATTCCTGTGTTAAATAAGCTGAGTTCAGGCATGAGTATAATGCTGTTGGCTGTTAGTGCAATGTTAATGAATCAGAGATGTATATTAAATAAGGTGTCTTGAAAGAGAAACATACAAAAAACAAAACTATATATTGATTGGTTGATGAAAGTCTTGTGACCAGAGGCTGGCAGAACATAACTCTGTATTTATCTTGGAAGCAGTGGTTCAGTATTTGAAGTGACTTTATAAAACATAACTGCTGAAAAATCAGCTGTTTTTTGGTTTTCCTGAGATAAAAAAAATTCTTTTAAATCAGTATTAAAACTGTACTATAGAAAGTTATGGGTAATGGAATTAGATAGATGATTAAGAGTCCTGATGAGATCTTTTTGAGGGCAAGTTCATCACTGTATTTCCAGCACCTAGACCTGTACCTATGCTGTACCGATGTCTGGTACATGGTAAATACTCAGTAAATATTTGTTGAATGAAAATAAGCATCCCAAAATTTCCTTAATGGCTTGCAGTTTAAATTTGATAGCATTGTTAGGATTAGGGTTTGCAGTGAAATTTCTGATTGTAGATAGTGCGATGACCTGCCCACAGAGGTTGGTGTGGTGAATATTTCGGTATTATAAATTTAGCATGACCTTGGCTTGATTTTTGATTCTTGTCATTCTTAAAGATGAAGGTGCTCTTTGCTTTTCTGGACTTATGTATAATAAATACTTAGGAGACCGTGTATTTTCAAATTAGATATTTCTGCTGGATGCGGTAGCTCATACTTATATGAGCACATTGGGAGACGAAGGCAGGCGAATTGCATGAGCTCAGAAGTTTGAAACCAGCCTGGGCAACATGGCAAAACTCTGTCTCTACAAAAAATACAAAAATTAGCCTGGTGTGTGGCATGCACCTGTAGTCCCAGCTATTTTGAGATGTGTTCGAGCCACTTCACTCCAGCCTGGGTGACAAAGTGAGACCATGTCTCAAAAAAAGAATAAATAAATAATAATTATAAATAAATAAAAATTAAATATTTCCTCCCCTTCCAACTCTTGAGACATATGGGCTATGATAAAGGGTATTACAAATGGGAGTGTAAATTCACTTGTGAAATTGAGAATAGAAGGCATAAAAGACATTTTGAGGATCTATGAAATGGTCATATTGTAGTTACTGGAGAACAGTGAGATCTGAATAGACTATTAATTAGACTTCCAGTAATATTTATGCCTAGGACATTTAAATTTTAATAAGGTTTCTCATTTAATAATTGACTTAATGGTAACTGATCATAATATAGTATGTTTTGATGATACTCCTGTGCCATAATAACAGTAGCTTTTAAACTGTAGAAATACTTTTTGATTACTGACCCAATGATACATGTACATTCATTTAAAGCTTACAAATCTTGTTAAACACGACTTATCCTTATTACATATGTGCACTCCATTTTCTTTCCTCTTTGGTACTATTTTATTAAAAAAAACCTGTTGTCTGAGACTCATTGTATTGATTAAGTGGCCCACTAATGGGCCCTGATCCACAGTTTGGAGAACATTGTTCAAACAAAACTAGGTGATAATTTTTGAAAGCTAGAAATTCCTGGGTCTTAATAGGAATGTACAAAGACATCACTGAAATCAAGTTTCAAAAATATAAAGTGTTGTAGATGATAGTTACTAAATCTTTCTGGGATAAAAAAAGTCTCTGTAGTATGTAATTATAGAAAGTGGTCTCCATTTTTGACATTACAGTTAATAATTTAGCTTTTAAAAATAAGTGTTTTTTCTTTTCTTAGACAACCACAGTTGAGCTAATGCCAGAAACCAGTAACTGGGACACTTGCTGCTAATAGAAGCATGTGATGTAACGGCTAGCCATCACATCACAAATATCTTTACTGATTTAAATTTTGGAGAAGGCTGAAGACATGTATTGTAATATAATTTTTATAGAGATTGAATAAAGCATTTGAAACACTGAGTCATTTCATATACTAAATTTGGAGTTTTTCATTTGAGATAACAAAGCTGTGGGAAATCAATGCTATGACAAGTAACATTTGACTGTAAAATTTGATTTTTAAATTTCCATTTGTTGTAAATTTATACTTGTGAACAATATTGAATAACATGCTAAACATGAAAAGATACCTATAGGAACTTTCAGTGCTTCATATTGATATGTTCTTAGACTACTTTCTCTGTTTTATCTAGTTTGCGGTCTGAAGGAGGTCATTTGGCTTTGTCAAGTCCTAAATTATTGGGGCATGCGGATAAGAGAATCTGATTTTCTGTTCTATGTTTTGTAGATTCATCAGTGGTCATCAAATTAGAAGTATTCCAGCAACCTACATTTCTATTCATATAATCAGATTATGTCTAATGTTTTCTGTATTTAGCAGCTCATTTTTATCTTTGTTAGTAGATATTACTATATCAAAATTATAATTGTTTGTGAAAGCAAATAAATTGTATTCATTTATGCTCAAAAATAATTTTTAAAAGCATTATTTTGAAGAATTCCTGTCTTTTTAATATAGATATTTAAATAAGTTAGTAAACTGAGAATAATTACAGTCTCGAATAGAAGTCATAAATATTTTATTACCATTTATTCACACATGTGGCTTTATGCTACATTAAATCTTTGTCTGTTATTTTTAGTAGTAGATGGATTAAGGTTTCAGTTAACGAGGCAAAATCTCTTGTAAAAATTAAAATATAAAGCAGTATAAGTAACTATGTTACAAAAAATTGTAAGCTGGATATTTCTGTGAATCTTCTCTCAGTAGTTTATATTTTAATGGGTGCCTAATTTTTAAGTTTTCAAGATGCATTTTTCCATTCTCTTCCTTGTAATTTTTAAATCTAAAGCTTCTGTGAGGGAAATTTTCAGTTTTTGCCATTGACTGCATCTGCAGGTATAATACAATACTAAGATTATTAGTAGATCTTTTTAGCAACTGGTATAATTTTAATGTATGCTCTGAATTTTGTAGCTAATTCTATTTCTAATCATATTTTTGTTTTTGCCCGACTACTAGAAAGTGCAAAAAATACATTTGCTTTGAATGGGTAATGAAACTCATGGTATATTATTAGTATTATATAGTTTTATTTCTAAGATTTTACTTTTCTGCTGATTTCTTTATGTAAATCTTTTCTTCATCCTTTTTGTAGTGCATGTATTACAAACTGCCCTAAATAAATTTTTATAACAAAGTTGGCTTTTAAATAAAGTGCCGATATTACTTAAGTTTTTAGGATAGATTGCTTCTAAGAATATATTTATAAAGCAATTCAGTGGGAAAATAACAGTATTCTCTTCAGTGGTTCTTAACTTTTTTTTTAAAGATCATATAATCTTTTGATATCAAATCTGTTGAAAACTATGGGTTTTCTCTTTAGAAAATTCTCAGGAAGTCTATGGATTTCAGGTTAAGAACTCCACAGCTGTCTCCACTATTATTGATGGAGTCTGTTTTCATTAAAAGTAAGCAAGCAAAACCAAAACTGATTTGTAGAGGCACTTAATACTTTGCACTGTTAATTTTGTTGAAATATTCTTTTCAAATTTGACAGTGCTTTTTAGCTATCTTTAGGATGCAAGTTACTCATTTGTTGATAGTAGAATTGATAGATTAAATTAATGCCCGTATATGGAAAAGAAATATAAGCAGTAGTCTCTTGCCTCTTATTTCTAGTCTTTGAATTTTTCAGTAGATAGAACCACTTTTAGTTATTTCAGTTTTAAATGCTTCAGATGGTTACTTTTATGAATTTTAAACAATAAGCATATACTTTTCTCTTTCATACTATGACAAATTTTTGTATTTTAATTCTCCACTAAGAATGAAATTTTAGCTCACATACTCCCACTTTCTCTTGTGTCTTTAAATGTTTGGGTAGTTATTAAGTTTACTTTATCTGTTACTTACCACTGATACTTGAAATAATGTTCTTACATCTCTATTTCTTGTTCTAGTAAATTTTTAGGTTATCTCTTAACTCCATACTTTGCAGGATGCGGATATTCTTGCCCTGTCCTTCCTTTTACCTTACCTGTTCCCCTTTAACAACTGAGCTTCTGTCAGTTTCAATTGTAGTATTATTTAACACTGTCAAAGTTGGTTAAATTTATATTTTTATATGACTTTTATCTTGCATTTTTTCTTTTTGCTAAGGCTGAATTTAAAAGCTGAAAATCAGTTATCTATCTTGCAGTATTATGACAAGCTTTTGAATCAAGTAGTATGATAGAGTTGCTTTGCTTTTCTTTTTAACATTCTGCGGCCCCTTTTGGCCCCAGCTCAGGAAAATTTTCTTTTATGATTTCTTATTTAAAATTTTCTCTGTCCTCCTTGTTAATTTTTATTATAAGTTGGAAGGTGGAGATATTGGATTGTTTCCATCTTTTTTTCTTTATTTTTTAATGTCTTTATATTTTTGTTTTAAATATTAGGATTATTCCCCCACTTTGTTCTTGTTTATTCCATTTAATGCAGCATTATTTTCTTATTATATTTGTGAGTTAATTGTACTTCTCAAAAGCCCTTAGGGGCTAATTGTTTCAATTTTTGCTGCTGTTTTTAAAGTTCTCTTCTGTTCTTCAAATGATCTGCTTCCCCAAGAGGTATTTTTCTTTTTTTTTTTTTTTTTTTTTTTTTTTTTTTTTTTTTTTGGAAAGCGTGTTTTTTGTACTGTTAGCTTTCCTGATGTATCTAGTGGTACTTGATTGTCAGTTTATATTTGTGATTGAGGGACTAGGCCAGTATTTCTGGGTAAATGGTTTAGGTTTCTTTTGCTGTTCTGTTTGCTCTGCTGTTTTTTTTCTTCATAAATTTCTTGGGATCCTGTACACGGATGGGACTTATTGACCAGAAATGTTTAGAGATAGAAAGAACTCATTTATTCATTTACAGTATGAATTAACTGTCCTAGGTGCCAGGCAGTGTGCTAGGTTCAGGGATCATGAAGTTACATATACTAGAGCCCTTGTCATCAAATAACAACAGGCAATTATAAAACTGCATATAATATAAGAATCTCCTTAGAAATTTCCAAGTCTAATCCTTCTATTTTATAATTATTAAAATGAGCTTAGACAGATTTAAGTGTCTTGCTCAATGCTATACAACTAAATAGGAGCTAAATGGGATTCCAGGAGTACTTTTGTTTAATTCTGTGCTCTTTATAATAGTACTTAGTCTAGCAAGCAGCATTAAAGAGGTCTGGAAGCAGCTATCAAGGATCCCAAGACTTGGGAGAATTGGTGTGTTGGAGCAGGATACAAAGCTTGGGACTTAGGTATAAGAGAAGGTTATGTATGCTACCTTATATAATACTCAATCTTAGAAAATCAGAGCTAGAGATTTTTCTTGAGGGCTTGAAGAAATAAGCAGCCATTTTGGAGAAGCCCACATGGCAAACTATAGGCAGCTTCTAGAAACTGTAGGTAACCTCTAGAAACTGAGGGTGGCCTCCATCTGACAGCCAGCAAAAAGCTGGGGGCTCTCAGTTATACACTGCAAGCATATGAATTCTGCCCACAGTCTGAAGGAGCTTGGAAGAGGATTTTTCCCCACTTGAACCTCCAGATGAGAAAGTGTCCTAGCCAATACCTTGAATACAGCCTGAGCAGATCACTTAGCTAAGCTGTGCCCAGGCTTTGATCCACAGAGACTGCAAGATAATAAGTTTGTGTTGTTTTAAACCTCTAAGTTTTTAATAAGTTGTAACACAGTAATAGAAAACTAATAAACTTGGTCATGTCCAAGTGTGTTGTGTTGTTCAGCATAGTGCCATTATATAATAAACACAATGCTTTCTCATCTAATTTGAGAACAAATAACACTCCATTGTGCATTAAAAGCACGACAGTGAAAGTCCACTTTCTCTATTGGTTTTGACATGATCCATATGCATTGGTAATAAAAAAAATAAGTACGATGTAGTGGTAGGTTATGTGTGTGGCACTACTGTCAAGTTATAACTATGCCACTGCTATCATTCTCTGAGCAGCAGTGCAAAGTGATAAGAGCACCACATATAGTCTCTGTCACAACTATTCAGCTCTGCTCTTGTAGCACAAAAGCATCCATAACATGTAAAAAAATTAGCATGGATTCCTATACCATTTTATTTATGAAGACTAAACTTGGATTTCTTATCATTATCGCATGTTATAAAATATTAGTCTTCTTATAATCCCCCCCACAACTATGTAAAAATGTAAAGACTATTCTTAGGTCCAAGGTTCTATAAAAATAGGGAAATAGCTTGCAGGCTGTAGTTTCATGACTCCTGGTATAGACAAACATGGAGGCAATTCTAATACTGCTTGATAGGTGCTATCATAGGGTAAATACTATAACATACTAAGACTCTTACTAAGAAAATATTTTAATTAAAATTCTAATTTGCTAAAAGTATATTTGAAAAGTAAAAAAATATGTTATTACAAGTTTATGAACACTTACCTGAATGTACTAAACTAGATGGAATAAAATAGGAAATGGCTTAGTTTCTCCCTAACCACTATTGTCATCTATATATTTTGATTATTTTCGCTTCCCGACTCATGAATGATATCCTAGTCCGTTTTCACTGATTTCTTGTTATGTATCTTTATAAGAATAGTTCTGTTTTCTCAATGGATTACTTTTCAGATATCAAAATGACCTGTTCAAATTTTGATGTTCAATTTTAAGCTAACTCATCAGTCTGCCTCTCCCTTCCTCCTAGTTTCAGACTTGGCACTTGACTCTGGATCCTCTATCGAGGAAGGGAAGTAGGTGTTATTTCTTCATTCTTCTTTCTTCCATTCTCCCATTCATTAGCTGCCCCTTGCTCCTCTAGGGTTCATGTAGGGTGAAGGAATAGGAAAGGGAAAAGGCAAAAGTCCTTTATGTGCTTTTAAATGCTTCTATTGTGGAACAGTTTTGGTTCTCCAGAGTCTTCATATGGACCTCTTATGTAAAATGAACCAACCCACCTACACATATTTCTATACATAAGTATTTATATGCATGCACAAGCATTAAAAGCTTTGGAGCATACACATTGAATGAAAAGTAATGATTCTCTCTGACAAGGGCAGGTGGGATGGAGGACAAGGGGTATGGATATCCCAAGGGATATTTTTACTTCATTGTAATATTGGAATTCTTATTACATGTAGCATGCTTTTTTTTGGTATTTGATTAATTGAACATAAATGAAAAGCTTTATATTGAAAATAACATGAAAATTTGCCAAAAGAAAATTACTTCCTTCTAAATTGAAAAAGTACAGAAGGGATTGTTTTAAAAAAAACTTCTTAAAGCTAGATAGGAGGAATTAGTTCTAGTTCTCCGTTCCACTATAGGGTGACTATAGTTAACGGTAATGCATAGTTTCAAATAGTTTGAAGGAGTATATTGAATGTTCCCAACACAAAGAAATCATAAATGTTTGAGATGATGCCTATGCTAATTACTCTGATGTGATCACTTTATAGTATGTGTATTGAAACATCACCATGTACCCCATAAATATGTACCATTATATGTCAAAACTTCTAAAATAAAATATTAAGTTCATTATCTATTTAAAAAGTGGCATAAAAAAAGAAATAATGGGCAAAGGACATGAATAGACATTTTTCAAAAGAAAATATACATATGGCCAACGGCATATGAAAAAATATTCAGCATCACAAATCATCAGGGAAATGCAAATTAAAACCACAATGAGGTATCATCTTACTTCAGTTATAATGACTGTTACTAAAAAGACAAAAAAATCACAGATGTTGGTGAGGATGCAGAGAAAAGGGAATTCCTATACACTGTTGGTGGGAATGTAAATTAGTGCAACCTATGTGGAGAACAGTATGGAGACTTCTCAAATAACTGAAAATAGAACTACCACTGGATCCAGCAATCTCACTACTGGGTATCTACCCAAAGGAAGAGAAATCAACATATCAAAAAGATACTTGCACTCCTACGTTTATGGCAACACTGTTCACAATAGCGAAGATATAGAATGAACCTAAGTGCCCATCAAAGGATGAATGTGTAAAGAAAATGTAGTGTATATATATGATAGAATACTATTCAGCCATAAAAAAGAATGAATCATGTGTTTTGCAGCAACATGGTTAGAACTGGAGGTCATTATCTTAAACAAGCTAGGAACAGAAAGTCAAATATCACGTGTTCTCACTTATAAGTGGGTACTAAAAATGTTTATACATGGACTTAGAGAGTGGAATGACACACAGTGGAGACTTGGAAGGGTGAGGGGATGGGAGGGAGTGGGATGATGAGAAACTAATTAGTGGGTACAATGTACATGTTTTGGATGATAGTAAAAGCCCTGAGGTTGACCATATGCAATCTGTGTTTGCAACAAAATTGTACATGTACCCCATAGATTTGTACAAAAACAAAAGCAGTATTTTAATGTAAGTTTTACAGTAATGGTATACTGGGGAAAACATACATGTTGAGATGAAACATGCAATTTTTTGTGTGTGTATGGGAGCAGTTTTTAAAAATCATGTTTTGAGATGCAATTTACATACAATGCATAGATTTTAAATACAGTTTGATGAGTTTTGGCAAATGTATATATCCATGTAATTTCCTTCCAATTAAGATGTAGAACATTTCCTTCCTCCAGAAAGTTTCCTCATGACATTGTACAGTCAAATTTCCCACCACCCTACTTAACCGCTGATAGGGTTTCTATCACCACAGCTTAGTTTTGCTGATTCTAGAGCTAAATATAACTAGAATCATATAATAGGTAATTGTTTATGCCTGACTTCTTTTACTCAGTCTAATATCTGAGAAATTCACCATATTGTTGCATGTATCAGCAGTTTGTTCCTTTTTAATGCTGAGTAGTCATCTATTATATGACTGTACCAATTTGTTGATTCTTCTGTTAATGCACATTTGGATTGTTTCCAGTTTTTGACTATTACTATAAGTGAGGCTGCTGTAAACATTAGTGTACAAGTCTTTTTCTTTTTTTTTTTTTTTTTAAATTTATTTATTATTATTATACTTTAAGTTGTAGGGTACATGTGCATAACATGCAGGTTTGTTACATATGTATACTTGTGCCATGTTAGTCTGCTGCACCCATCAACTCGTCATTTACATCAGGTATAACTCCCAATGCAATCCCTCCCCCCTCCCCCCTCCCCATGATAGGCCCCGGTGTGTGATGTTCCCCTTCCTGAGTCCAAGTGATCTCGTTGTTCAGTTCCCACCTATGAGTGAGAACATGCGGTGTTTGGTTTTCTGTACAAGTCTTTTTCTAAACATGCATTTTTATTTCCGTGTGTAAACATCTAAGAGTGGCATTGCTAGATCATAGGATAGGGGTATATTTTACTTTGTCGGAAACTGTCAATCTTTTTTCCAAAGTCATACTGTTTTTTACTCCCACCAGCACTTTTTTGAGAGTTCTAGTTCTTCATTCTTACCAACACTTGATATTGTCAGTCTTTTAAATGTTAGCTATTGTAATGGCTGTGAAATGATATTTCATTATGGTTTTAATTTATATTTGCATGACAAGTAATGATTTGAGCACTGCTTCATATGCTTTGTGGCAATTTGTATATATTCTTTGTGAAAAGAGTCTGCTCAAATGATTTCTGTATTTTAAAAAATGGAGTTGTTCAATGAGAACACATGGACACAGGGAGGGGAATATCACACACAGGTGCCTGTCAGGGAGTGGGGGGCTAGGAGAGGAATAGCATTAGGAGAAATGCCTAATGTAGATGATGGTTTGATGGGTGCAGCAAACCACCATGGCACATGTACCTATGTAACAAACCTGCATGTTCTGCACATGTATCCTAGAACTTAAAGTTTAATAATTTTTTAAAAAAGTTGTTTTTCTTATTCAGTTGCAGCATATTTATACACACTCATATAAAATAATTTAGCCCATTGTGAAGTGTTTGTATTTGTTTTTTTAAAGCTGTCGTTTGATGAGAAATGATTGATTTTGATGACTCTGTAAGATTTTTAATGATTAGTGATTTTAGCATCTTCTAAGAAATTTTTACTTACCTTAAGATAGCAGAGATACCTCTCTGTGGTTCTGGTATTTGTATTTAGGTCTATGATCCATTTCAAATTACTATTTTTTAAAAATACATTTTTGTAGAGACAGGGTTTTGCTTTGTTTCTCAGCCTGGCCTGGCCTCAAGCAATCCTGCAGCCTTGGCCTTCCAAAATGCAGGAGTTATAGACATGAGCCACCACGCCTGGTTGTGGGTTGAATTTTGTCAAACATAATCTCTTGTCTGTAGAAATTATCCCATTGGGCTGTAATGCCAGCACTTTGAGAGGCTGAGGCGGGTATATTGCTTGAGCCTAAGGGTTTGAGACCAGCCTGGGCAACATGGCAAACCTTGTCTGTACAAAAAACAGAAGTAATTAGCTGAGTGTGGTGGTGTGCGCCTGTGGTCTCAACTACTTGGGAAGCTGGGGTAGTAATATCACCAGAGCCTGAGCAAGTCAAAGCTGCAGTGAGCTGTGATTGTGTCACTGCACTCCAGCACTCAGCCTGGGTGACAGAGCAGGTAAAAAAAAAAAAAAAAAAAAAAAAAAGGTCCCTGTGGGTTTCTTTTTTCTGTTAGTTTGATGGTACGTTGATTTCAAATGTTAAGTCAATCCTGCATTTCTAGTATTAAACCCTGTTTGCTTATTATTTGTTAAACTTTCTACATATTTGCTTATGTTGTGAAGAATTTTTGTATCTATGCTCATGAGAAATGCAGGTTTAATTTTCTTTGCTTGGAATTGTTTTTGTCAGGCTTTTGTATTAGGAATGTGCTGATCTCACAAAGTAAATTGATTATTCTTGTGTCCTGAAAGAGCTTTAGAATAGTATTACTTTTTCCTAATATTTGATAAAATTCACCAGTGAAATCATCTTTATGGGAATACTTTTTTTTAATAGATTAAGTTTTAAAAATAGATATGGAACTTTTGATATTTTGTTTCACCTTGTATCCCTATATTACATTTTTCAAAGAATTTGTCCATTTCATCGGTATTAAATTTATTGACCTAAAGTTACTCATAGTCCTTTGTCCTTCAGTATTTATAGGATCATTTTGATATCCCTTCTTTCATTGTTCTTATTGGTAATTTGTATATTCTCTTTTGTTCTTGATCATTTTTGCTAAGAGGTAGAAATTTCGTTGACCTTTTTCAAAGAAACAGTTTTTGTCTTTACTTTTTCTACTGTGGTCTATTTTCTGTTTTGTTGATTTTCCTATCTGGATAATTTCTTTGGAAATTATTGACACTTTCTTCTGCTTTATCCAGTTTGCCATTGAGTGTATCTAGTGAAGTTTTTCATTTCAGATATGACAGTTTTTATTCGAGGTTCTCTTTTTTTTTTCTCTTTGTTTTGGTATTTTTCTGTTTATCAGCTGAGAATTCCTGTTTTTGCTCATTAAGACTATATTTTCCTATAAGTCTATGTTAGTAGTAACTCTACTGAAGTACTTCCTCAACTCTTGTCTGATTTGCTCTTTTCTTTAGCTGTTTTAAGAAGGAAGTCCAGATAACCAATTAAAAACTTCTTTTCTAATATAGGCATTTAAAGCTTCTAGTTTTCTGCTAAGTATTAGAATTACAAGTTAGATTTTTTTCTAATTTCTGTTGTGATTTTTTTATCAACTCATGAATTTAAATGTGCGTTTAATTTTCAAATTTTGGGACTTTTGTAGCTGCTATACAGCTATTGATTTCTAATTTAATTATTATTTTTTTTTATTTTTTTGAGATAGTATCTCGCTCTGTTGCCCAGGCTGGAGTGCAGTGACATGATCTTTGCTCACTGCAACCTCCACCTCCCAGGTTCAAGTGATTTTCCTGCCTTAGCCTCCCGAGCAGCTGGGACTACAGGCATGCGCCACCATGTCTGGCTAATTTTTGTATTTTTTTGTAGAGATGGGGTTTAACCATGTTGGCCAGACTGGTCTCGAACTCTTGACCTCAAGTGATATACCCACCTTGGCCTCCCAAAGTGCTGGGATTATAGGCATGAGCCACCAAGTCTGGTGATTTCTTTTTTTTTTTTTTTTTTGAGACGGAGTCTCGCTCTGTCGCCCAGGCTGGAGTGCAGTGGCCGTATCTCAGCTCACTGCAAGCTCCGCCTCCCGGGTTCACGCCATTCTCCGGCCTCAGCCTCCCGAGTAGCTGGGACTACAGGCGCCCGCCACCTCGCCCGGCTAGTTTTTTGTATTTCTTAGTAGAGACGGGGTTTCACCGTGTTAGCCAGGATGGTCTCGATCTCCTGACCTCGTGATCCACCCGTCTCGGCCTCCCAAAGTGCTGGGATTACAGGCTTGAGCCACCGCGCCCGGCCGGTGATTTCTAATTTAATTCTATTTTGACCAAATATACTCTGTAATATTTTAGTTACTTGAGATTTAAATTATAGCACAGCGTATGATTTTTCTTGGTGAGCATCGAAAGGGAATTTTATTTTGCGGTATTTTATGAATGTTAGTTAGCTCAAGGTAGTTGATGGTATTATCTAGATCTACCATATACATACTGATCTTTTGTCTTATACCTTGTTGATTATTGAAAGCATGCTATTAAAATTTTTTTAACAATGATTGCCTTTTTTCTTTTTAGTTTTGTTTTGCCTCATTTTGCTCATATATATTTATGGTTTTTATGTCTTTCTGTTGAATTGATATTTTTATCATTATGAAATGCACCTCTGTAAATTTGGAGATAATCCTTTGTTTTGATGTCCAGTTTGTATGATAATATTATAGCCTCACAAGCTTCGTATATGTGCTATTTACACAGTATATCTTTTTCTATTATTTAATTTTCAGTCTATCTTATATTTGTATTTGTTTATTTATTTTGAGACAGGGTCTCACTCTGCTGCCCAGGCTGGAGTGCAGTGGCTGAATCTCAGCTTTCTACAACCTCTGCCTCACAACTTCAAGCCGTTCTCCCACCTCAGCCCCCCAAGTAGCTGGGACTACAGGTGTGCACCACCACTCTTGGCTTTTTATTTTTGTGTTTTTAGTAGAGACAGGCTCTCACCATGTTGCCCAGGCTGATCTTGAACTCCTGAGCTCAAGAGAATCATCTACCTCTGCCTCCCAAAATGCTGGGATTACAGTTGTGAGCCACTGCTTGTCTTTGTATTTAAAATAGTTTCTTGTAAACAGTTTGTAGTTGAGTCTTGCTTTTTTATATAGTCTGACAATTTTTGCCTTTTTGGGGGAAAATCTGGTCTAGTTCATTTTATGTATGTTTTAAAATCCACTGTCTTGCTATTTGTTTTATTTTATCTCGTATGTCTTTTGTTTCTCTTCTGTTGTTTCAACCAAGTAGTGTTTAATCTTCCATTTTATTTCTTGTCCTGGTGTTTTAGCTATTCCTATTGTAACTAATTTTTTATTGTTTGAACTAGGTATTAAAATGTGCGTTTTTAACTTATCATTGGCTACCTGGAATTAATATGGAACCACATAATTCTTCACAAATATAATATTTTCCTCATCTGTTTTATTTTTAATTTATATATTTAACAAATAAAAGTTATATATATTTATTGTGTAGAACATGATATTTTGAAATAAGTATACATTGTGGAATAGCTAAATAGAGCTAATTAATATATACATTACCTCACATTTTTTTGTGTGTGGTGAGAAGACTTAAAATCTTCTCTCAATAATTTTCAAGAAGGAATCTTAAAACAGTGTAATTCCATTTACAACTCCCCCTCATTGCCATTTATGTTGTCATATATTTTACTTTTACCTGTTGTATATGATACTAAGAAATTGTGTATGCTTTAAATAGTAATTTATCTTTAAAGGAAAAGAATAACCATGCATTTCCTAGTTTCAGTGCTCTTGATTTCTTCTTAAAGTTTCAAATTTCTGTCTGGTATTATGTGATTTACTTCAGCTTAAAGGACTATTTTAAAAGCATTTCTGTTGTGCAGGTCTGCTGGCAACTAATTCTCAGCTTCCCTTCATCTAAAAATGGCTTTTTTTCCTCCTTGTTTTAAAGAATAATTTTACTGGATGTAGAATTCTGAATTCATCAACACCTGTGGCAAAAAGAGGGGAAAAATAATTCTAGGTTGAAAGTTTTTATTCCCCCTTTCATTGCTTTGAAAATATCCTTCCATTTTCTTTTGGGCCTCCGTTGTTTTTGATAAGAAGTTAGTTGCCCTGTATGTCACGTGTATTTTTTTCTCTCTTGGCTTTCAAGATTTTTTAAATTTTTGGATTTTAGCAGCTTGACTGTGGTATGCCTAGATTTAGTATTTTTGTTTGTTTGTTTTACCAAATTTGGGGAGTTTTTAGCTGTTTATTTGATTTCTTCTTTTTCTCCAGTTAAATAGGATTCTAACAGCTATTTATTAGTGTTAAAGTCGTGTCTTCTAATTCAAACATCAGGGTCATCTTGGGGTCTGTCTCCTTTGACAACTTTGTTTCTTGGCCATGGGTTACATTTGATGCTGCTTTACATGTTTGGTAATTTTTAGTTGTGTCATGGACATTGGAAATTCAGTATTCTTAAGAGTCTGGCTTTTTGTCTTTTTGAGACTTGAGTTTTGTTCTGGAATGCAGTTAATGTGCTCAGAGCTACTCTGAATCCTATCTAGGTTTATTTTTAGACTTTAGTTGGGACAGTCTAGAGTAGGCCTTATGTTGGGTATGGTCCTTACTTTTAAGAGTTTTTATGGCGTCTGAGCTGAATGCCTCAGTTCAGCTGGGATATTAGTGAGTTTCTTCTACTATGACTGAGTAGGAACTTTAAGGTCTCTCAGTTCTGTGCAGCTTCCAGTGTCTCCATTCTTCATTTAACACTGTAGTAACTATTTTCTGCTACGTTTTTTAAGACTATTCCCTTGCACACATGTAGCATAGCCTTCTGCCCTGCCGCCACCTTACCTCACCACACCACTGCAAAACTCCTTCATTTTTGATACTGTGTACTGCGAATTTCATTTACTTCAACAGCTGCAAATTCTGATCTGTGATAACTGGTGTGTTGCCTGAGCCTCACCTCCTTGTGCTGTGGTCAGGAAATTGCTCCTAGCCAGAGAGCTTGGATGAAGGTGAGACTCACCTTTTGTATTTTTTTCTCAGGGATCACAGTCTGTACTGCCTATTATTTGATGCTTAAAAACAGGTGCTTCATATGTTTTGTCCAGCTTTGTACTTGTTTACAACAAGCAGAGATGTTCAGTATAGTTACTCTGTCATGGCTGGAAGCAGAGTGAACAGGAGCTCACAGTTTCATCTGCAAATAAGAGTATGGCAAATAAAACAAGAAACTTCATAAATAGACTGGGTGTTAGGACTGATTGTGGAATCCTAATTAGGGAAAAGGAGTCAGGCTGGTGGGAGCAGGGGAGCGTAAAAAGAAAAAGCAGATAAGCTGTAAGTCCGCCTTTCTTCATAGTCCAGGACACGTAGCCCTCCTGCCCAAAAAACTCACCATCTTCCTGTGCCCAACTTAACACCAGATCTTCTGCTGATAGAAAAATGCAGGTTAGCTCACTGCAACCTTGGCATTATCAGTGCTGCACATAGCCCTCTCCAGCACAAAAACGATCCTATAAAATCCCCACCAAGCCTTGGTGTCTTTTCAGTCAGCTCCTCTCTCGCTAATCTGCCCATTGCTTTCTTGCAAAGTGTTTTCCTACTTTTTCTAATAAGTCTGCCTTTCTTTACCAACTGTCTTGGTAAATTCCCTTATTGCCTACACCACAGGCCCCAGTTAGTCACTACTTGTAACAGTAATTGCATATTTGGGGAGTTGCTGAAAATTACCAGAAAATACTATTTGTTTCAACACTTGTTGTGGTTGCATTATATAATTAGAAAATTTCTGTAATAGGAATAAGTATTTGATATCAATCCTTGTTTCTTCATTAGTGACTGTATTTTGAAGTTACAGCTTCTTTAACAGCAAAGAATGAGAACCCACTCAAATTGTTCAAACAAAAGTAGGGAAATCCTATAAGGGTGCAGAATTACCACAGAATTGAGGTACATTTGATCACTGCAATTTCCAGAGAATATGAATGGGGCAGACTCTTCCAAAAGCCTTGAAAAATATTTTGAGCTTTAATGTTGTTATCTGTGTATTAGAAATTTAATACCTAATTTCTGCATCTGATAAGGTTGATGCCTGTCAACATTTCATAGTCTTGCAAAATTACATTTATGTTTTTAAGGCCCAGGTTAAATGTTATATAAGAATTAATTGTTTTCCTTGAGGGATAGGAGGAATGTTCTTGATGTTGTCAGTTCTGTGCTCCAATCCCATGTGTAATTATAGGGTAATATTTGAATAAATGAAAATCATATGAGAATATATATTTAAAAAAGACTGAAAATTATTAAGTAGATGAACATGGGGAATATATATTTTTATTAAGGTATTTTATTTTTATAATTCATTCTCTTTCTGCTTCTAAATTGAAAATCTTATATTGACTTACTGGAATTTTTTGAGTACTTTTTGTCTAATTGAGGTAATTTTAAGTTGGGAGGTTTATATTAGTGAATGTATGTTGATTTATGAAACAATATAATTTTGTTCCTTAATTTTTAAGAAGTAATTGAATCCCTGATATCTTTGTTTCATATCTTTGGTATTAAGGTATATAAATAAAAAAGTGTACTGTGGTTTGATTTCAATGGGCATCAATAGATAGCAGTAATTCTTGCCTAAACTTTTGTTATATTATCTAATTTCCCAGACATGTATTTTAAAATTCTTAGTTGACTAATTTCATTTTCTTAATATTCTAGCTCTCTATCAATATCAGCTCACATCATTGAAAAGATAATTTTGAAGACATGTTTTGCTGAAAAGACAACTGAGAAAAATTTTACGAATGGGATGAGCATGCTGCAGTTAATTGACTACCTACTGCAATTTGAATGTTAACATTACCCATCTGGTACAGTTACCTAGTGATGTACCTATTTTCACAATACCCTATTTCAGTGTGCTTGTCTTGATTAAAGAATTCAAAGTGGAGTACCGCAAACTTGATATGGAAAATAAAAAGAAAGACAAGGACAAATCAGATGATAGAATGGCACGACCTAGTGGTCGATCAGGACACAACACTCGAGGAACTGGGTCTTCATCGTCTGGAGTTTTAATGGTTGGACCTAACTTTAGAGTTGGAAAAAAAATTGGATGTGGCAATTTTGGAGAATTACGATTAGGTAAGACTATTTTTTTTTATTCCATTATGTTATAAACATTTTAAAAATTGGAAGATACTTTCTAATGAAAATGATTTAGTTATTTAATTGTTTAGTTGTTTAATGGTTGTGGTAATTTTAAAGAATACGTATGTTGGAAATTTCTTTTGTACTTGTATTTTCATGTGTAAGAAATTCCCTAGTACAGGACTGTCTACTTTAACCACCCGGAGATTGACCATCCAGATTATGAGAAAACAATTAAATTAAAATAGCCCAGTAGGCTGAAATAGCTGCCAGTAAAGCCTTTGCAGTGTTCTTTAGGAATGATCTGTAGGCTACTTTTTCAGATTCAAAAATGATTAGTAACTGATAACTTTTGGGGCATAGGGATGGCTTAAAGTCAAGTTAATATACTGAAACTGCATAGAATTAATGAAATTTACATCACTGTAATTTAATTTTTTCTTTTCTACCCTTCCTTCTGCCCCAAGTATGTCTGGGGTGGAGCTCAGGAGTCTATATTCTTAACAAGGGGCTCAGAGTATTGATTCAGGTTATTATAATTAGGCAAGTTTGGGAAACACTGGACTAATTAAGCTTCCTAACTCTATATTCAAGGCAACTGGAACTCAGTGAGGGAAAGTTAATTGTCAGATGTCCACAACAATTGAATAACAAGCTCAGGATCAAAATCTAGGTGTTTTAACTTCTAATACAGTAGTGATGTAGCTTTTCCATTGCAGAAAACTAAGAAGGAGGGTGGTATGGTATATAGAAGTCAGTATTTAGGTACCCTGAGGGCTCTGGTCAGTGGACCACCAGTAGTGAACTTTAGATGTAAAAAGAAAATTTGACTTCACAGTTTCTTTTCGATTCAGTCCTGCTGCTAGAAATAAATCCAATTTTATGTTTACCTATTCAACTACTTCTCCTTTTCGTTTTGTAAAGTACCCTAATTTGTAGTGACTCCTTCATCTTACTAGTTTTGTGTAGTTGATACACGTTAAATATTTGAATGAAGCAAGCCAATAAAAGGCAGTAATATAGTTTATACATAGTTGTTACATGATGTGGCTGGCAGGCTCACATTTAGTAGGGACTCAAATATTTGAAAGGGTGAATGTTTTATGTTTTATTATTTGAAGGATATTGAATTAGATACTTTGAAATTCTTAAATTGTTTCAGACTTTGGCGTTAGAGAAAACATTATTTACGTGTTTATAATCTGTTGTTATTGTATATAATTCTCAGCAACATCCATCCAGTACTTATTACATATTTATCATGTACCAGGCATGATTAGTCATTGATAATATGCTGGAAAAATATAAAAATAGTGCCTTATGGAACAGATAAGTCATTTAACCACTCAGGGCCTCACATTTTTTTTATATCAGGATTATTTCCACTTCCTAGGTTATTGTTATAGGATTAAATTTAGATGATAATGTAAAAAGACCAACACTATACTTGCATATACTTTGGCCATTTTTATTCAGAATCTGATTCATATAATTTATTTCAAAATAACTACACATACACAGATATATATGTATTTGTGTGAATACACACATATATACACACACACGGCACATGTATATAGGGGTGTGTATGTGTGTGTGTGTGTGTGTGTATTCACACAAAGCTAGTTGACCATTTTAACAAGGGCAATATGAGAAGTATGAGAAACTATATGTACCATATACTGAGGCTATATATGTCATGTACTGAAAAAGAAGTAAAACACCCCTTTCTTTTGTAGTCTGTGAATAGGCAGGAATAGGAGTATGATGGCTTCTTATTACATCTATCTGTCTATTCTATCTATCTGATTTATGTATGGGTCTTTGATATGTGTGTGTGTGTATATATATATCTGTATATTTATGTAAATTTATTTAAATGTATTATCTCTATATCTCTGTGTTTTATGTATACTTATAATATGTACGTGTAGAGCTAGTTTAATCATTTATTCTTTTTTCATAGACTTCTAAAAGGGTATTTTACTGCTTTTTCAAAAAGCCTCAGATGGTTTCTTTGTTAAGAAAACGTTATTACAAGCATTAGTCTTTCTATACCTGGATAAACACTAATGTTAAAAGCTGGTTTATATTCTTAAAGTACTTTCTTTAAAACCTCATTAATAGATACATCTTTAACATTTGATTACTGGTACTGAAATTTTATATGGTTAGTATTGGGTAAGAAAGACTATAAGGTATACTATAGGTAAGTGATTTTCAAAAAGGTGCTGTTGGTATTTGGGCCTGGGCAGTTCTTTTTTGGGGTAGAAGACTGTCCCAGACATTGCAGGGCATTCAAAAGTTGAGACCTGTGGTGCTTGGCATGGTGGCTCACATCTATCATCCCAGAACTTTGGGAGACCAAGGCAGGAGGGTGGCTTGAGGCCAGGAGTTCAAGACCAGCCTCTGCAACATAGCGAGAGTCTATCTCTACAGAAAATAAAAAATTAGCCAGGTATGATGGTTTATGCCTATAGTCCTAGCTATTCAGGAGCCTGAGGCAGAAAGATCACTTGAGCTGAGGAGTTTAAGGTTGCAGTGAGCTATGATTGTGCCACTGCATTCTAGCCTGGGTGACAGAGTGAGGCTCTGTTTCAAAAAAAAAAAAAAAAAAGTCCATGAGATTAAAAAAAATAAGTAAACATTTAAAATAATAATTTTAAATTATATTTATTTGCTTTTAAATTTAAATATGTGTTTATCATTTTTATCTGGATTCTGTTTTTATTTTAAAATGAACAGTCAAGTGTGGTGGGGCATATCTGTAGTTCCAGTTACTGGAGTGGAGTGGCTGAGCTAGGAGGATCACTTGATTCTAGGAGGTTGAGTCTAGCATGGACAATATAGTGAGATCCTGTCTCTAAAAAAAAATAAAAATAAATAAGGATGGTGATTTGGTGTGCAGATGCTCCTTAACTTAAGATGGGTTTACATCCTGATAAACTGATGGGTTTATCAGGATGTAAACCCATCTTAAGTTGAAATATCATAAGTTGAAAATGGGCGTTTTATAGACATAATGACATTGGAAACCCCAAAACACAATATCCAGAAAATGCTGGCCACACAGTACGGTGTAGAATATTGGTTGTTTACCCTTGTGGTTGTGTGGCTGACTGAGAGCGGCAGCTCACTGCATCTGCCCAGCATAGTGAGATAGTATCCTGCTTCATATTGCTAGTTCAGGAAAAGATCAAAATTCAAAGTATGGTTTCTATTGAATACGTGTTGTTTTTACATCATTATATAAAGTTGAAATATCTCAAATTGAACCATCATAGTTGAGAACCATCTGTGTTTGTAGTTGTCTTTTATGTGTTGGTAGTAAGGTTTGCATTCTGCATTGGTAGATGTGTCTAGTTCAGGCAGTCAAACTCCTAGGAATGTTTTTGACAGGCACTGAATAAGACCAAACATAGCTAGCTAAAATATAGGGTCGTATTATATATGTATTTTTATTTTTCTGTATATTATGATGTTTTGACGTCTTAAAAAACCTTTCTGGCTGGGAAGAGATTGCCCCTCCAGAGGTTAGCCAATTCTTAGAAGTAGCCAAAAACTGAGCTGGGAGCATGCCTATGATATGCGCACTAACCAATCCCCACCCCTTTTCTATCTGGCCCATACACCTAGGAGGCAATATCCTCTACCTTATCATCCCCAGGGCCAGGTACCTGGAAGCTAGAGACCCATTCTTATAGCCCAGAAGTCACTGGAATTATTCAAACTAAGTAATCCTTAACTATTTACCCTGCCCTGCCTTGCCTTTCCCTGGGAAACCCCAGTAAATGCTTTGGCCTAGGCATTTCCCTTGCTCGTTTTTCTGCCACCTAACCAAAACCTAGCGTTTCCCCTGTGATCCTGTGTGGCATGTGATGTGACTTCCTGTCCAGAATTTGTAAGTATAATAACCTTTGTTTTCATGAGGGACTTCCCTTTGTACTCTGTGGCCACATCTGTCTATCATATAAAAGAGCACAGAAGAGAATATTATGTATTGCTTTATTAATAACCATGTCTGAAATAAGACATTGTAACTTTTGACATAATTAAGTATGCCACAGGAGCTTCCATAACATCTCTTATTTTTGTTTTTTCTTTTCTTATTCCTACATAGCTAGTAACTCCTTATTTTATTGTTTATATTTGATAATTGCTTTGTTGAAAATTCTGCAGGCCTTACAATATATTATCAAATGAATATATAGATTTGAATGGGTTCATCATTTTCATGTTTATTGATTTTTCTGCTGTTTCTAACCGAAGCTACCATAAAACTTATCTGAAAAATATAATAACTAAGGAATAGACTGTAAGACAGTAACAAAAAAATTCAGTATATAGTGGTTCCAAGCAAATGGTTTATTTTCATTTCACACCACACAGACCAGAGGGAGAAACCCCAAGGCTGTCAGGGTACCTCTGCATCCTTAATATGTGACTTCAGTCTCTGTGCACAAATTGCTTTAGCTGTTTCCATCTCCCAGCCAGCAAGAATACAGAAAAAAAGGGGCAGGAGCGTATACATTCCTTTCTGGAAGTGAGGAGGAACATACTTAATGTCCATTGATATTTAGAACTTAAGTCACATGGCCACACTAAGCTGAAAGAGAGACGGGCAGTGTAGTCTTTAGCTGGGCAGCCATTTTCAAGCTTGGGCATTCTGTAGGGGGAGAATGGCTATTGGTGGGTAAATAGTTGTTTCTGCTGTAAACATATATAGTTTTTGAAGAAAATAGTTTTTGATAATTACCACCCCAAAGCCACAAAATTGGTAAAACTATATTTTCAAGTTTAATATGGCACAATGCTTTACTGGAAATGTCTTTTAAAATTGGATTAAAGCATCACTTAACTGGCACCAGTTTACTTGGATTTTTCTTTTGATGGGATTCTCACTACATGCACATTCCTTCCCTTTTATTCACACCTTACTCACACCATCCATAAACACATACTTTGCATCATTTGTTTGTTTACGTGTATAACAAATACTGGTTAAAAGTGAGGCTGTGGCTATGCTAGGTGACAAAAATGCACTTGTATTATTGTTTAATCTTTGTTCATCATTGTGACTTCAAGTTTCAGCAAAATCTCTAGTATTCAAAAAAAGATGATCCTTTTAGGATTTAGTGCTTTCTGCTGTGACCTCAAAGGTAGACATTGGAGTACAAAAATAGTACTTTTAGAGGCATTTGGTATATTTTGATTCTTTGAGATCTGTAGTTAACCTAACTTCTTGTCCTGTGAAGTTTTTTCCTTGTGTACTTATGAATAAACATCATATACAAAATAGTTATGAAAAGATGATAATATGTTTGGGAAATACAAATTCTGTCTTGGAACTCAAAACCAGAATTGTCTTTTGTTAATGTTCTTTGACATTAAGTTCTTCATTGTGAATATCATTAAATTATTTACTGCCAAGTTTAATAGAGGAAACCTAACTTTTCATACATAATGCATTTTTGAAAATATATATGAAGGTATATCTAAATGTTGAACTAATTGACTAAAAATATGAAAATATTCTGTAATTTTTGAAAATATGTATATAAGTTCAATGAGTATATGAAAAGAGCTTAAAGTTGACCACTTTTGGAACTTCTGTTGAGTTCCATCCTTTTTGCCAACTGTATTGAGTTTATGACACCTATGTTACTTAGTGTTAATATGAATACTTCTTTTTGTCCTTTATTTTCACTCAATTTTGTACAATAAGGACAAAATTCAGAAAAGTATTATAATATTTGTATAAATAAACACTACTGTACAAAGGTGGCAACACAACTAAAGCTAAAATTTTGCCTAGAAGTTTTACTACTGTTCATCAGCTGCTGTATGGAAGGAGGTTCAGGCTATTATGCTGGAAAATCACATGTGTCAAAGTTGTTGATTGCTGCTTCTGTGTTCAGTAGCCAATGTGACCAGGGCCAGTTACTCTCACTGTTAAAAAAATACAAACCAAAAAACTGTTATTGTTCTATTTTCCTCACTATGAAAGTAATATATGCTAATTGAAAAAATACTGGAAATTCAGAAATCATGTACTGTTTTTTAATTCTTTTTAATATTCCTACACATTAATCAAATTATTTTCATATACTTAGTGCTTCCAAAATTCTCCTTAGTACTCTACTTTGACTACAGATGCTGACCGGTTGGAATTTTCTAGATTATTTTTGATTTGCCGGTGCTAAAGATTACTGTAATTCATTTGAATTCTTTACATGTTAGTGATATTAAATCTCTAGTGATATTAAATATTTTAAATATTTTATGTAATCAAATTTGTATAAAACATTATGATCCTAATTTTTATTTTTTAATTTTTTTGGTGGAGTCTCGCTTTGTTGCCCAGGCTGGAGTGCAGTGGTGCGATCTTGGCTCACTGCAACCTCCGCCTCCTGGGTTCAAGCAATTCTCCTGCCTCAACCTCCTGAGTAGCTGGGATTACAGGTGTGCGCCACCATGCCTGGCTAATTTTTGTATTTTTAGTAGAGACAGGATTTCACCATGTTGGTCAGTCTGGTCTTGAACTCCTGACTTCGTGATCCGCCTGCCTCGGCCTCCCAACGTGTTGGGATTACAGATGTGAGCCACTGCGCCAGACATGATCTTCTTATGCTCAGAAAATCCTTAATGTATGGATGTGATAAATATTCTTGTTTTTAGCTTGTATTTAACTCTTAAGATATTTGGAATTAATTTGGTTGTAAGGTGAGGCGCCAGTAACTATTTTTCTCCTCAAAGTGGTTAGTTTATCACAGCCAATTATCGAATGTTTTAAAATTTTATTTCAGATATTTTAAGTTTATTTAATATATTTACTGGATTAAATATGAGTCCTAGTAAGATTACATCTCATAATAACGATGGATTTAAAATGAAATGGTGGTTGGGAGAGGAATTTGGTATTCTTATATAGGAGTTCTGGTTTTGAAATTTTTTAAGCATGCATTTGACTATTGATTACTTTTAAATTGTATACAATATTCCAACAAAGTCAGAATTTTTCCATTTTTATAAGTGGGCTATTAGTATCTGTAGTGTTTGTATCACTTTCTAGTCTGAATCTAGGTGAAATACTAAATACATCATTGAGTTGATAATAAGTTTAAATATTTCCTTGTTAAGTTTTTTTGCCAAGTAGAAGCAAAAACCTATGCTTTAATTAAATGTATTATGTGTTTTTTTTTCAGAGTACAGTTTTATATAATGTATCTTTAAAATCAGTTACTTGCAGAATCTGATTTTTTTTTCTTTTTCAAGGGAAAAATTTATACACAAATGAATATGTGGCAATTAAGTTGGTAAGTTCCTGTTTCTTAATTTTTCTTAATTATTTCTTTGTTACTTTTTAAGTGATTAACTTACATATTTTAATTACTTTTTGTTTGCATGTCATTTGTAATTTGGATGTTTATTTGACAGTTATATGCATAGCTAATCTTTTGTTGTTAAGCTCCTAACATCATCCTGCTCTTAAAGTATATGGTAATGTGTAGGACATTTTTGTTTGTCTGTGCCACAGAAACTGAATCCCTTTACTTTGGCAGCATTATAGAACTGAATTTCTGGATCATGGCCCTATTTTTAATTTAGGGAAGGATTTTTAATTAGATAAAAATTAACAAGATTTTGCCTTCTGATTCAAACATTTTGATAAAACAAAAGTGTTCTTAGTATTCAGGATTATATTCTCTGACAACATACTTCCAGGTAGCTTCTGAAGTTTCTTTTTAAATTGTTACTTCATATATATGGCAAAGCTGGATATTGCTTGACTTTCAGGGATCCAGAAATGCTTGATGTGGTAGGTGATAGATAACAGGGAAAGCAAACTCCTGTGAAATTATTCTGAAGTCTTCAATATGCCCAGTATGACAGCTGCAAAGCAGAGAGAGATCTCTTTTGGAAAAATTGGGATCTAGGAATTATTTTTATACAACATACTTTTTCTGGTACAACTTTTCTGTCTGGTTTGCCAGCCAGGTTTCCCTGAAGTTTAGCATGGCTTGGTTTTCTCTGCCTTTCTCAACCTTGTCTGTCAATATAACCTCTGTTATTAGGGTAATGTGAAATGAATATATAAAAGAGAGACTATTAGGAGAAGAGGCAAATGGGAGGAAATAGAAAAACTCTAATATTTAATATTAAGTATCTTTTGAGTATAGATCAAGTTTTAGTGTAACAAGTGTTTATTTTCACTCAAAATAAAGATGTACAGTAGGGTTGCAGTGCCATGAAGAGAGACTGGTTGGCTGACATGTGGCTTTAGACTGGGTTTTAGCTAGATGAGTCCATCTTGGTAGTAAGATCTGGTCCTTGGCTTATGAAACAAAACCTGATAAGGTTATCTCACCAGTTGTCAGCGTTTCTTAGAGGTGGATTCACAGTAATCAATTCACACTATCAAGCTCTCAGATTCAGGAAAGAGTGAATTTCTAACTAATAATGAGGTATTTTACAGGTCTAGAAAGCCCAAATTTTTTTCTATAGGCCGATGTACATAGAAAGCCAAGTTAAAATTACAGGATCCCCTCATGAGCATAAAATCAGAACAAGAGGTTGGTGAATATTAATCACAGTGGGGAGGCCTACTGTGGGATCCGCTTGCCTCGGCCTCCCAAAGTGCTGGGATTACAGGCTTGAGCCACTGTGCCCAGCCTGGACATTGTTTGAACAGGCATTGCCGACTTTTATTTCTTTGAAATTCTTCCTTTTCTCATGTTGTAGGCCAGTGGTCCTGAACCTACAACAATCCCTTTTTTAGAGAGAAAAAGCACAATGATCAGCTTTAAATGATCGTTTAAAGCACAATGATCAGCATTACATGTAATAATTATGGTTACTCATTGTTCTTTGGGGGAACTAGGAATGGTTTTGGATCTATGTTTCTAGTATTTTGAGGTTGTAGAGTGGTATCTAGTCATGTTCACCTCAAGTGCATCCAAAATATTGGAAGGACAGAAAACTTCTCCACATATACCATTAAACGATAGTTTGTTACTTAGTTCATGATTTCCTTATATGTTTTTTCATTTGTATCTGTTATATCTATTTGTGCCAGATAACGTGATTTTGTTTAGACCTGCCATAAAAGTAATCACTTGAAAATCTTATGTCTGTATACCTCAGTGCTATCTGGCTTTTATACTTTGCTTGGTACAAATAAAGGCATAATTTGATAACCTGAGTTCGGAGAGCAGATTTCTGTGACTGCTTTCAGCTTCGTCATCTCTTATGAAGATTTTTTTCGTTTGTCTAATATTACCCTAGTTCAGATCAAAAGTTTGTTTCAAGATAATTTGTTAATATTACCTCAGCTACCATCCTTATATCTTGTTGTACATGAATAATGAAAATATCATCCTGGGGAAGGTGACTAGTGTTAAAACTTTGCTGCTTAAGTACTGGAATCTAGTTGAAATGACTCAACTAAGTGAGATTTGGGTCTCTATTTTTATCTAAGGGGTATTAGTGATTGAATAAGTTATGTATTTAATTTCATTTGTGATTGTTTACATGGACACCTTTTTATTGCATCTTAAGGTTATGTACTTCTAGGTAGTTAACTGAATAATTATAGGTAATATAGTGCTATATGTATAGAAGGCACCGTTTTAAGTACTTTATAGAAAGGTTAAGTTTTAACCCAATTTTACAGATGAGGGAACTGGAAAGTACAGAAAAGTTAAATAATTTGCTGAAAGTTACACAGTTAGAAGTAGAGGATTTAGGATTCAAACCTAGTACAATTTAGTTTCAGTGTCTATGCTCTTAACTACTGTACTATCCTGCCTCTCAAGAACTAAGCTGATTGTTTTTCTCCTGTAATAAAATTTCTAAATTTTGCAGTGGGATATTAATGTTGTTTATGTGAATTCTTTTGTTGTTGCTCATAGTTTCGTTATGATGTGTTGGTATAAAATTCTTTTTAGTTACCCTGTTTGGGATTCACATTCCTCTTGAATTGGTGGTTTGTTATCCTCATGAATTCTTGAATATTCATAGCAATAATTTATCCAATTATTGCCTCTGCTGACTTTTCTGTCTCCTTTCCTCCTGGTACTCTTATCAAATCCATACTAAACCTCACTGGATTGTCCAGGTCTCTAATCTTTTCTTCTGTTTTCCAGTATTTCTTCCTTCATGATACATTCTGTATAGTTTTTCTGTCTGCCTTACAGTTTCCAAATTCTCTCTTCTGTTATGCTAATCTGCTGGCAAAATGAGTTTTAAATTTAGTTATTGTATTCTCTTATTTTTCAAAGTTCTATTGATTCTTTTTGAAATTTTCTCTTACCTTTATACTTTTCTGTTGGTTCTTTTTAAGATTTCCTGTTACCCTGATACAGTTTTCTGTTTCTTGTATTTTCATATTTAATATTATTTCTAATGTCTAAAACCTATGTTTCCTCTGTACATGTTGTGTGTGTGTGTATGTGGTGTGTGTGTGTGTGTGTGTGTGTATGAATCTCAAAAACATTTTATGTCGAATGATAAAAGCTGAACACAACAGAAAGCATACACTGTATATCATTTAGGTGAAATCCAGCAACAGGCAAAACTAATCCAAAGGTGGTAAGTAAAAAAGGGATGATGGAAATGCTCTATAGATTGGTGTGGTGGTTATAGGGATACATGGAGTTGATATGGATTTAACACTTATGAACTGTGTGTTTTATTGCATATGAATTATACCTTAGGGAAAAAAATTTAAGACATTGTTGCTACTATCAACATTTTCATATTCCCATTTTTGTTCTTTCTTACTGTCCTATGGCTTAACTTTAATCTAGAACCTTTATGGAAGAAATATACAGTTCAGAGGTGAATTTGGGGAACCGGAGAAATAGTAAAAGGGCCATCATTTCTCTAGTGATGAATGTTCAGAACATATTTTTCTCAGGGTCAGAGTCAAACTTAAGGGATTTTTCTGCTGCCTGATCTAATGGCTACTTAGTTTATGTACATTTGTAGCATCATTTTATTTTACATTGAACAGAAAGTTGATTTTTATATGAATCTAATCTTAGACAAAGATGCCTAGTAGACTATTACGTAATATATGGCATTGACACCAAAATTTGTAACATTTGTGTTGGGGCCTAGTGCCCTTTTAATAACTTAAATGTCTTTTTTTGTTTGTTTTTCAATTAGGAGCCCATGAAATCAAGAGCACCACAGCTACATTTGGAATACAGATTCTATAAGCAGTTAGGATCTGGAGGTAAAGTCTTGTATTAATTTTTAAATTTGAAATAAAGTGGATTGTCATGACTTTTTAGTTTCAAGGAATGTTTTTTTAAGTTTGGTTAAGAAAATCACTTCATACGGCTATGTTTATTATACATTTTCTTACTATTGTCTTAGGATCCCTTTTTAATTTTATGACAAATTTGGAGCTTTTTATGTTTCTGCGGATACAAGTAGAGAACATTGTGAAAAAATTTAATTTAAGTATATAAAATGCATACTTCTTCCATATTCTTAGTCTTTTTGGCACTATTATAGCTGTTGAAATGGCTTATAATATAGTGGTAGGCTGAAAAATGGCCACATAGAAGATATCCGTATCATAATCCCTAGAACCTCTACATGTTACTGTATGAGAAAGACTTTGCAGGTATAATAAATTAAGGATTTTGAGACGGAGAGATTATTCTGGATTATCTAGTGGGCATTAAATGCAATTACAAGTCTTTGTAAGAGAGGCAGAGGGACATTTACGCATGCAGAAAAGGAGTAGGCATTGTGACTGGAGCAGAGCAGCCATAAGAGTCTGGGAGAGGCTTCTAGTACTTTTGCCTAGAGTCTCTAGAGGGAGTGTGGCCTTGCAAACACCTTGATTTTTTGGCCCAGCGAAACTGATTTCAGACTCTCACCTCCATAACTGAAAAAATAAATTTCTGTTGTTTTAAGCCACCAAATTTGTAGTAATTTGTTACAGCGACCCTAGGCAACTAATGTGGGTATGTTTTTATATAAACTCTAAATTTAAGTGAGATTATTTCATGCCACTAGAGATAATTCATGGAAAAACTTTCTATTGTATGTTACATTTTCTTTATGTTGAAAAGGTTCTCACAGCACTTTTCTGTATACTTCTATTCAATAAAGGATTTTACTTGTATAGCTTCTTGTATGATACAGGTAGGGGAATTTTGTTTCTCCAGATTTGATGAAATGGAATTTCTTCATGTATCTTTTCGTAAGCATGTTTACATTCTAGTGGATAGAGCTGTCCATTTAATACTGATACCAAATTTACATTCTGTTTTTCTAAGAGCACACTTTGCAAATGAATAGTCATTGCAGGGACAATAAGTTTTAAATTTTGTAGTAATGTGTTCATCACTACAGACTTCTTATAATATGTATTTAAGTCTGATACAGACAGGCCTCAGGGAGTTATCAGAATTATCACTGACAACTGGGATTTAAAGGCTATTGGGATAAAACTAATTATGTGTGAAACTATACATATTAGTTAAGACTAGCAAATAAGAAGTTAAGTGGGAATAAAATGAATTTATTGACTCATGTACTTGGAAATTCAAGGAAATGACTTGATATATAAGACATTGTTCTATCCAGTGCTTCAAATACTGTCATCAACATCTCAAGTCTCTATGATACGCCTTTTGAGTATGTGTAGGCTTCACTCTCTGGTTGGCCCTTCTTAAGAGATGCTGGAGGTGGCCACCAATAACCTAGGCTTAGCAATTATGAAAACATCTCTTTCCTAAAACTTTCAGCAAAAGTTGTAGGACTAAATCTTACTGCCTTATGTCATGCGTATCCCTGATTTAATTACTATGAATTTGATTGCCTCAAGTTAGATCAAATGCTTATCCGAACTTTAGGGAAATCGAGGTGTTATATAAGGGGGATTGGATGCCAGGGTGATTAAAAAAGAAACAACACACATCTATCTAGTACAGTAGTAAAACTGTCATTTGAAGGAATAGGATTGAGTGGTTTAATTAGAAATGAGTAAGTCAGTTTAGAGTTTAGCAAGTCATTGAATTGAATAACAAATGTGTACTTTTATTATTTTAACTTTTTTCTGTTTTATATTTAAAAACTATATCAGAAATAGTAAGACTAAAAAAGAAACATCTTTTAGGACTTGAATGCCATAGGACTGCAGTGTTGCACAACTGCAGGGACCACCATTTACAGGGTAGTCTCTATTTACTAAGGGTGCTATGCTCCTCTGTGCTCTATGGGTGTCATTTACATAGATTGAAATACAAATGATCTTACTGAAGGTGTGCATCATGTGGCTCTGAGCTCTGACACGTGTGGGTATTTTAGAGTATTTTGTACGAGTCGTGAATTTGAGCATGTTTTTTGTGTTTTTTTTCGGTCATTCGTGAATTTTATGAAAGCATTTTTAAGTACCTTTATGAGCTTTGTAGAACATCAAGAGTGCTTAATTGTTTTGGAAGAACTGATGACTTTTAAACAGTTTGATTTTGGAATTCATATCTGAAAAGATTATATTTTCAGACTGCTCTTAATTATAAACGGGCTATTTAGAGTAACTCAGCCTGTAATTTTCCTATGGTTTGCTGAATTTCATTTATATAGCAATTTGTTTGTTAATATTCTCTTTAAAAATAGATTTAAGTAACATCTAGCATATATAAAGAACTTCTAAAACTCACCAACAAAAATAGACAAATAAAGGACAAATAAATTCCGCTTACATGAGGCACCTAGAATAGTCAAATTCATAGAGGCAGAAAGTAGAATGGTGTTTTCTGGGGGCTTGGGGAGAGGGCAGAAATGGGGAATTATTGTTCACTGGGTAAGAGTTTCAATATGGGATGATGAACACATTTTGGAGATGGATGGATAGTGGTGATGGTTGTATAATAATGTAAATGTACTTAATACCACTGAACTGTACACTTAAAGATGGTTTAAATGATAAGTTCTATGTGTATTTTACCACAAAGAAATTGAAAATGGATTTATTTAGAATTATTTAGTGAGGTATCTGTGAAAAAATACACAATTTGGTTTTGCCTGTTTGGGTTTTGGTCCTCCTGTAAATCCATGCTTCTTTCTTTCTCTTTATGTAGCTTCTCTGATAATATCTCTCTTTACATTATTTAGCTTTGCATAGGATTAGAATATTGTTTTATACCATTATCACTCTCTGTGATAGCAAAAATTTAATATATTGAATAGTCTTGTTTTGTCACATCTACTCAGTATTCATTGAGTCAAATGAAGACCTAGATTTGGGAGTCATCAGCACATAGATGGTTTTTAAAGCTAAAGAAATGGATGAGATCTCCCTGAGGAGAGTATAGAGGTTGACAAGAAAAGAATAGCAAGAACAAAGTTGTGTGGACCACTCCATTGGTTATAAATAGATTTGACTCTTAATAACAAAAATTGTGGCTGCCGTAGCTTAAACAAGTAAAGGTATGTAATGTGACACAAATGAGTTCAGAGGTGGGCAATTGTAGGGTTGGTACAGCTGCTCAAAAGTAAGGAACCAGGCTCCTAACCTTAGTGTGTGGCTTCATCCTGCAATCCTGGATTTTTTTAACAGTAGGGAAGGAGGAAGAAATGAAGTTACTATTTGTGTAAAGATAACTTCCAGTTCTTTATCTCCTGCTTCCATTCTTTAAGTCTAGCTGTATATGAATATCCCTACTGAAATCAGAAATTCATATAGCTGGAATGAGTTCTCTACCTTCTTTTGCCCTTATTTTCTCAACAATTTCTCTCTCTCTTAAAAGACCTTCCTGCTTGGTCTTTTGGATTACCTGGTTCCATTAGTTCCACATCTGTTCAAGCTGAAATGTTAGCCTCCTCTGATTTTGGTGTATTGGTGTAGTAAAGTTCTGTCAATTTTGTCTCTTAAAATCTCTCTTGACTTCGTTCTCTTCCAGTCCCCATTGTCACTTTTCTTCGAATTGGGCTTCCTCTTGAATATCTCAACACCCTTTTTACCTCTACCTGCACATAGGGGCACATCATTTGGTATAAAGTCCGAATTTCTTTCTCTTTCTACTGACCTACTTTTCAGTTGCACTACACTTACTATTCCTTGAGTAGATCTTACTATTTTCACATGTCTGTATTCTTTCTGGAATATCTTTCTTTTCTAATTAATTGCTCTTTTCTTTAAGCCTTAGCTAAATGTCACCTGCTTAGCAATGCGTTTTCTGACATCTTTTCTTCTCCAGAAAAGCGTCTTATTTGATCTGATATTATTTTGAATATGAAAACCTTTGAAACCTTTATTTTTCTTTTATCATATGGTAATTATTATTTGTCTATGTCTTCTCCACTGAGTTTTGAACTCTTTGAGGGCAGTGATAATGATATGTTCATCTTTTTCTTCTTGGTAGCAGAATGATTGGCAGTTGTAGGTTCTTGGTAAATGGTTGAAAGAATAAATTCTTAAATAACAGTAATAGACTGTTTTCTTTCATTAGATGTGAAGTTGGGATATATAATCTTCAAATTTCCTATAGTTTTCTAACTTCTGTGATCCTGTGATATTTTAATATTACACAAAATCATTGTATTATTAATTTTGAGTTTATTCTATTTCTGGACAAATAATACAATTTCAAATTTTTAAATTTTTAAAATTTCATTTGTGTTATCCTATGATTAGGTAAATTTATTTTCTCATTTTAGACAACTAGAGATCAAAGGAAAAAATTATTGATGAGAATTTTCTAATTAATGGAAGTGGTAACCAAGGAGATATGCAGAAATTTTTATATTAAAACTTACTGAACTGTACAACTCAGCCATCTAAAATTAATCACTTGAGAAGGGTGGGCTTTAATTATTAGAATTAACTCAGTTTCTTCATTTACTTGAAAATAAAGTATATTTGAATTGTTGATATTTCATGAAAATGCATAGAACATATTTGAAATTTATGGGAAAATTGTTTTTGAAGATCTGTGATTCTGAGTAACACTTCTTAATTTTTTTTGACATTAGTTTAAATAGGCTACATTAGGAGAAACTGCAATTAATGTATTCCTTGGAACATCTTAATTAGCTGATATTTTTAATCATAGGAAATAAAACCTTTTTTCTGTCATAAATTACTACTTATCAGGGGAAGTTAATGAACTTTTTCTCTGTCATAAATTACTATTCTTGGCAAATCTCTAACTATGGAAATGATATTAAAAATACTGTTTGACACCATGCATATGTTAAATCATCATTTCTCAAGTGGCTTGACTTGTTGAGATTCCTTGTACTATGTAGTTCTAAGCAATAATTTGATGGTAGCCACAGGTGCTGTTACTAAAATTGTAACTCTTTATAAAAATGTTGCCTTTTGAAAGGTGTTTGAAAAGCCCCCTCGTTCTTCTTTATGCTGATCCTTCTGCCTTCTTGATTTGTGCCTTGTTATAAAGTCTGGATTTATGTACTCCCTACATTTTTTACTCTGGTTTATAGATACCTACATTTTCACTTTCAAGACAATTTAGTTCCATCTGCTGGTTAAATGAACGTTGGTGATTTTGTAATGCATGGAAATTTTATTGTACTGTTCACTTTTGAGAAGTATTATGGGTAATAGTATAAACTTTGTTAAAAGTTGTGGGTGTAAACCATTCAGTAGTATCTAAAACTGATTTAATTCACAGTTACCAGATCAAGTTTCTCAGACCATGTTTTAGGTAAGACATTCAAAAAATTCTGCTTTATGTATATTATAAGCTGTTGTTTGGTAAAATTGAAAAGAAGTACTGTAAAAAGCATGAATGTTCAGTGAATAAATACTTAGAATATTACTATATTTTGATATTAACAAAAATAATGAAAATATGATATGAGTGGGTTAGTCAGTAGTGTAAACTTAATCTTAGCCCAGATAACCAACAGTTTATGTAGCATATTCTTAGAATTCCTTTTTCTATCATAGCTAAATTGCTTTTAGAAGAAGTCTTTAAAAATATGTAATACTTCTGATTCTTTAAAGAGGTCTCTCTGTATGGAAATTTCTACAGGTTTTGCATTGCTAAACATTTATTTATATGTGAATATATACTTACGTTGGTACTACTATCATAGTAGATGGAAGTGTACATTTTTTTTCTGTTAAAGTTGTAGTTTATGGAGAATGGGTACATTTGAAGAATGTTATGCATTATCAGTAAGAAAGAGGTGTTACCTGATAGTGGTTTTAGTTTGGTTTATATGGTGCAGGTGTTACTGTGGTTGTGTGTGGTGTGAATACTATAGTATTTTCAGTGATTAAGCACATAGGAATCTTAAACAAAAAGCAAACCATACTTTTGAATAGGGTATTACTAAATATACATAATTTTTGTAATTCCTCCTGCAGTAGCAAAAAGATAGAAAGTATAAAACCATGAAAAATTACGAAAATTTCATATTTAGTTTTGCTTTAAGTGTTATATAACACATTGTAAGAATAAAAGATTTGTAAGCTTGTAGCTTAGGGACTGGCGGGGGGAAGAATCATAGAGTCCATTTTTTCCTTAAATTTTGTAGGCCCAAATTGGATAACAACTTAAATTCTTTTCAGTTTTTGCAACGGATAAATTTTTGTTTGTCGGTGATGTTATTTTTTTAATGTTGTTTGAATGTTAGAATATTTTCTACATGTGTAAATTAAATCATCACAGAAAGGACTGTTGCTCTTTTTTACAGTGGGCTACCTTGATTCCTTTTATTTGGGGTTAACTGATAGAATTTTACTACTACAGGCAGATATTGTGGTCTTTTAATGGAAGGACTGTTACCAAGTCTATAACTCAGTACACCTGTTGGTTCATAGTAGCGCTTACTATTCAGCTAAGACAGCACTTCTTAAACTTCCAGGTCTTGGGATTCTTTTATGCTCTTACCCTTTTTGAGTATGTCAGAGCACTTTTGTTGTTGTGGGTCTTAGCTATTGATATTTACCATATTAGAAATTAACACAGAAATATAAAAATGTTGCTATATTTGTTTAAAATAAAAATAATAATTGAGACATTTTAAAATCAAGGCAATTTTGTTGATATACTTTCCAAAATAAAAACAGTGAGAAAAGTAACATCGTTTTACAGATTTTGCAAATCTCTTTTAATGTCTGGCTTAATAGTAAACAGCTAGATTCCCATATCTTCTGCATTTAGTATATTGTGATAACACAAGTCCCATAGTCTCTGGAAAGAGAGTGAAAAAAAATATTTGTGTTATTACAAAATAATTCTGATATTTCTGACTTCCTGCAAGGGTCTCACGGACCACCCCTGTCCTCAGGAGCTTCAGGCCACATGTTGAAAACTGTTGACCTAGGAGTATAAGCATTTGTGCTAAAGGTTAAGAATGCCTTAATGCAAAATTACCTTAAAAAAAGATAGGGTAATACTGTGTGATAATTCTGTACTTAGCATTTCTAGCCACGATTTAGGTTTTCTTAATCAGAGCTGTTTAAATTAAATCAGGAAGTTTAAATTTCCTAATAAGTTTGTTAGTACTTTTGTTCTAATTCTTCCTATTTGTGTTAGGCTGTTCTTGTGTTGCTATAAAGAAATGCTGGAGTCTGGGTAATTTATAAGAAAAGAGGTTTAATTGGCTTATGGTTCTGTAGGCTGTATAGGAAGCATGGTGCCAGGCATCTGTTCAGGTAAGGCCTCAGGAAGCTTACAGTCATGGCAGAAGGCAAAGGGGAAGCCAGCTTATCACGTGGAGAGAGTGGGAGCAAGACAGAGAGAGAGAAAGTAAGGGTTAGGTACCACACACTTTTAAACCAAATCTCATAAGAACTCACAATCATGAGAACAGCACAAACCCATGAGGGATCTGCCCCACTAACCCAGTTAACTCCCATCAGGCCGCACCTTTAACTCTGAGGGTTATAACTCAACGTAAGATTTAGAGGGTACAACATCCAAACTGTATCAGTATTTTACATTTTACATGAAGAATTCTAGACCTGAAAATGGATCATGATACTACTGTGAAATGGATCATGATATTATTTCCTTAATGGTCTACTTAACTTACCTGTTAGGAGCTGAAGTATTTAAAAACTTGACACAAAGTACCAAGCAGTCTTTAATAGTTCCTATGTATTACTGTTGTGTGACTTAATTTTGTTTTGTCACTTAAAAGGAACACTAACATATTAAATGAGATATTTAATGAAGTGAATTTTTGGGGAGTGAGGGTGAGATTATATTTTCAGATATGTGAATTTTGTATTCATACTCCTTGAACTTTTGGGAAAAATAAACTTCTCTTGAAAAGTAAAGATACGGCCGGGCGCGGTGGCTCAAGCCTGTAATCCCAGCACTTTGGGAGGCCGAGACGGGCGGATCACGAGGTCAGGAGATCGAGACCATCCTGGCTAACACGGTGAAACCCCGTCTCTACTAAAAATTACAAAAAACTAGCCAGGCGAGGTGGCGGGTGCCTGTAGTCCCAGCTACTCGGGAGGCTGAGGCAGGAGAATGGCGTGAACCCGGGAGGCAGAGCTTGCAGTGAGCCGAGGTCCGGCCACTGCACTCCAGCCTGGGTGACAGAGCAAGACTCCGTCTCAAAAAAAAAAAAAAAAAAAAAAAAAAAGAAAAGTAAAGATACTGGAAATTATCAGACCTAACTTTCATGAATTCACAGCGGATAGCTTTTTATATTAGTCTGAAATAAAAATAATTTTAGAACCACTGGAATGGGTGGAGTAAGATTTTATAATTGAAAATTCGCTAGGTATAAGAACAAACCTTCTTTCTGAGCCTCTCGTGCCCTCTTTTTCCTTACCTCTCTCATTTCTAAAAAATCTCTACCTTGTGATACAACCTACCATTTACGTTGCCGTGGTGGTTTTGGTTTGTTTTTGCTTAGGGTGTACCCTGCCTCAACCTCTATTTGTTAGTTGCAGTTCTTCTTAACTCTTAACAATTTAAGTTGTTTGCTCAGTGATTAAAAAAAAAAAAACTGTCCAGACTTGTTCTGGGAAATAAAATTATAGTTTGATGTAAATATCATTTTAAGTCTTTCTTTGTGGTCCTAGAAAAAAGAAAGCATTTTTTTTTCCTGATTGCAAAAATAGCATACATTCATAATAAAAATTAGGAAAAGTTTTTTTTTAAAAAAGTGAAAGTAGAAATCACCAGTGCTTCCAGTAATCTGTTAGCTTTCTGCTTTTTTCTTGTATTATCTTTTCTATTCATATGTATGTTTAATGACTGTATTAGTCCGTTTTCTTGCTGCTGATAAAGACATACCCAAGATGGGGCAATTTACAAAAGAAAGAGGTTTATTAGACTTACAGTTCCATGTGGCTGGGGAGGCCTCACAATCATGGCGGAAGGTGAAAGGCACATCTCACTGGCAGACAAGAGCTTGTGCAGGCAAACTCCCGTTTTTAAAGCCTTCAGATCTTGTGAGACTCATTCACTATTACAAGACCGGTACAGGAAAGACCGAATCCCATAATTCAGTCACCTCCCACTGGGTTCCCACAACATGTGGAATTGTGGGAGTTACGATTCCAGATGAGACTTGGGTGGGGTCACAGCCAACCATATCAATGACTCATTAGAAATATTTTAAGGCCAGGCATGGTGACTCACGCCTGTAATCCCAGCACTTTGGGAGGCCGAGGTGGGTGGATCACTTGAGGTTTGGAGTTTGAGACCATCCTGGCCAACATAGGGAAACCCTGTCTCTACTAAAAATACAGTAAAAATATTAGCTGGGCGTGGTGGCAGGTGCTTACAATCCCAGCTATTTTTGGGAGGCTGAGGCAGGAGAATCCCTTGAACTGGGAAGCGGAGGTTGTGGTGAGCTGAGATTGCACCACTGTATTCCAGTCTGGGCAATACAGTGAGACTCCATTTAAAAAAAATTTTTTTTTAAAGTAATACATGGTTTAAAACAACAAAAATTTTAATCAGTATTATAAGAAGTAATAAAAGTTTGTCTTTTACAGTTATCTCCAAAGATAGTTGAAGGCTGTATTATATTCCATAGAATGGGTATGACATATTAGGTTGGTGCAAACATAATTGCAGTTTCGGGCTAAGAATTTTAAGTCATTATGACTGGTCTCAAGCACATCTTTATTAATCAAAATAGGAACCATTACAGTCAACACATTTTTTGCCAACAAGAAATAAGTTTGTTTGTTCATGTAGCGTAAAAATCGGTGCTTTGGGATTTGATGAACTCTTAGAAAGCATTTTTACTGCATCTTGCTGGTTGTGGAAACGTTTTCCCTGCAAAAAGTTGTCAAGATGCTTGAAGAAGTAGTAGTTGGTTGGCGAGAGGTCAGGTGAATATGGCAGTTGAGGCAATACTTCATAGCCCATTGAAGCATTTGTTGTGCAGTATGTGGTTGGTGTTGTGATGGAGAAGAATTGCGTCCTTTCTGTTGTCCAATGCCAGCTGCAGGCATTGCAGTTTTCGGTGCATCTCATTGATTTGCTGAGCATACTTCTCAGATGTAATGGTTTCGCTGGGATTCAGAAAGCTGTAGTGGATCAGTCCAGCAGCCGACCACCAAACGCGACTATGACCTTTTTTCGGTGCAAGTTTGGCTCTGGGAAGTGCTTTGGAGCTTCTTCTCGGTCCATCCACTGGGCTGGTTGTCACTGGTTGTCATATAAAATCCATTCTTTGTCTCACGTCACAATACGATTGAGAAATGGTTCATTGTTGTGTGAAGTAAGAGAAGATGACACTTCAAAATGATGTTTTCAAAAAAAATTTTTACTCAGCTCATGAGGCACCCACTAATTGAGCTTTTTCACCTTTCCAACTTGCTTCAAATGCTGAACAACCATAGAAAGGTCGACAATGAGTTCTTTGGCAACTTCTTATATAGTTGTAAGAGGATCAGTTTTGATGATTGCCCTCAGTTGGTCATTGTCAGCTTCTGATGGCCAACCACTATGCTCCTCATCTTCAAGGCTCTTGTCTCCTTTGTAAAACTTCTTGAACCATCACTATACTGTATGTTTGTTAGCAGTTCGTGGGGCAAATGCATTGTTGATGTTGCATGTTGTTTCCACTGCCTTACAACCCATTTTTGAACTCAAATAAGAAAATCACTCAAATTTTATTTTTGTCTAACATTTCCATAGTCTAAAATAAATTTTAAGCAAACAACAAGTAATGTCATTAGCAAAAATAATAAAATGAGAAACACGCATTAAAATGATGTCTTATATTAATTTAATAATGTATTTCAATATCAAATGGCAAATTCCAACAATGTAAAAACTGCAATTACATTTGCACCAAGCTAATACTTTGTTTAATTAGCATAGAATTGGTGGATTTTTAGGTAGCTGCCAATTCTTTTTGTAACTGTAACAAACAGTGAAGCTTGAACATCATTATATGCATACTTATGCTTACTTTGAAAAGGATAGGGTAATTTTCCGCCAAAAGCAAAAGGATAGGGTAATTTACCTCCAAAAATGTACTACTTTCTCTTCTCATCAATGTTTTAACCCACAGCTGTCAGTCTTGACTAATTAATTTTTAAATTATGAATATGCCTTTGAAACTAAACCAAAATTTGACAAGTAGTCATTTCTTAAAGGTCAGTTACAATGTAGAGTATAGAAATCATACCAAAAAACCTTTTCTGCTCTCATTCATTAAAATCCATTGTAGTTTGAATGAACCATTTACCCACGTGTGATTTTGTAACTACATGCATTATCTTTTGGAGGACACTGGTTCATTGAGTTATGCATGTATTTCAAATACTAACACATTTCACTACCCAACATTAAATCATAATAGCTAATATCACCATAGTTCCATCAGAACAAGTTTTTAAGTATTGGAAAACTGTCAAGGTCATCATAACATATAAAAATTTTTACAAAATTCGAATTGCTTGAAAGCTTTAATTTTATTATTGGTAATAAATGTCAGGTTTTCTTGAAGTAAGAGTCTCTTCATTCATTCTTGAGAATGCTTTTTATTTATTTATTTTGCTTCATTGTACTCTTGAATAGCAAAGTTAAAAGTGAATGTTCTTGATTTGCTCTCAGTTGTTAATGGAAAGCATTCTGTCTTTCACCATTAAATGTGGTGTTAGCTGGTAGTTTTTCCTGTATTCCCTTTATCAGATTTAGAAACCTTCTATTCCAAATTTTTGAGTATTATATCAAATGCTTTCTTAGCACCCATTAAGATGGTCTTATGGTTTTTGCCATTTCTTCTGTTATTATCGTGAATTATATTGGTGGTTTTTTAAATATTAACCCAACTTTGTATTCCTGGATTAAAGCATTCTTAGCATGGTCTCTCATTCACTTACATATCTGTAATGCCCAACCCAGTCCCATAAAGTTATAGTATATGTTCAGTAAGTATTTGTTCAATTAATTAAGACAGTGAAATTCCTTAAATGGTTTTCCTGTTTTGGAAACTTGAAAACTTTTGAAAAAAACAGTCATTTTATAAACCAAAATACACTGCTGTCTGTCGTACTCAGAAGTCATTTCTCAACAACGTTAACTATTGGGAATATAGATGGTGATTCAGAAGGAAGTAGAGAACCTTTTGACAGTCCTTTTTTTTTTTCTTTTTGAGATGGAGTCTTGCTGTGTCAGCCAGGCTGGAGTGCAGTGGAGCAATCTTGACTCATTGCAACCTCCACCTCCTGGGTTCAAGCAGTTCTCCTGCCTCAGCCTCCCAAGTAGCTGGCATTACAGACGCACGCCACCATGCCCCCCGGCCGTTTTGTATTTTTAGTAGAGACGGGGTTTCACCACGTGGGCCAGGCTGGTTTCAAACTTCTGACCTCAAATGATCTACCCACCTCAGCCTCCCAAAGTGCTGGGATTACAGGCATGAGCCACCGCGCTCAGCCGACAGTCCTTTCATTGAAGAAGTTCAAAACCTTTTTATTTTTACATTTTGTATATAGTTCTACCAAGTTTTGATCTAGTTTCCATGCACCCTGCATATCAGAAGTAACAAACTGGAGTGGAATAAGTTATTAGACATTGTTAAATTGAGAGGATGTAAATTAATAACTTTCAGTGGCAGAGAGGGGGAAAAAGCATTATGGAAAGAATTTTAAAAGCTTAGTAGCTGAGAGCCGTTTGTAAATCTTAATTGCATCTCCAGCCTCTTAATGTATATAACATTGTAAAAGCAGGATTTTAGAGTTGGAATAAACTTAACAAGCCTCTCATTCCCTGTTTCTGAACCTTTTCTCTGCCTTTACACATGTGAGGGGTAGATATGACAAATACATATAAGAGTGGCTGTGGTAGGAGTGGCTTTGATTCCTAGTAGCAGGAGGAGATGGGACAAGCATGTGTGATGTGTGTGTGTTTGCAGGGGGTCCTGATATATACATATTGGGGTGTATCAGAATCTCCGTTTCTGGGGAGGGCACCATGTATGCAGTTTGAATTTGTATCCATTCCTGCTATGATTACACTATCTCTTTTTTTTTTTTTTTTTGAGAAAGAATCTTGCTCTGTCACCCAGGCTGGAGTGCAGTGGCGTGATCTTGGCTCACTGCAACCTCCACCTCCTGGGTTCAAGCGATCCTCCTGCTTCAGCCTCCCGAGAAGCTGGGACTTCAGTGATTACACTAGCTTACATTCCCACCTGTAGATGTTCTGCTGCCTCACTCATATTCATATCCAAGAAATACTTGTCTTATCCAAATCACTAATATTATTATAGATTAGTAAACTGAGGCCCACTTGAGAGACTGAATGACAAGCTAGCCACACAGCTGATGAATATTAGGTTAGACACTAAGAATGTAGTTGTCTTGATTTTTAGTTCATTGTTTTCTGTCCTGCAATAATTTATATTCAAAATAATAGGGTAAATAATAAGAATGTTATATTTAAAAAAACTTTTTATTAAAAAGAATGAGAAGTTTTCATTAGATTTGTTTTCTCTTTCAATATATTGAAAAAAATCACTTGGAAGTAAAACTGAGACTTTTTTTCATGCTAATAGATAAATGCAGTGTTAAGTTTCAAACTAAATAATAGAGAGGGAGGCTGTCTAAAAGAAAATGATAGTTATTTAGGAGTGGGCATTACAGTGGGAATATACGTGAGTATATTCAGGGAGGTAAAGGAAGACAAAAATTTTTAAAGGAAAAATGAGGAGGGTCACGTAAGTTGTTTTGAGAGATTATCCTTGGCTACAAGGATCATTAACAAGAATGGCATCAGTCCATGGTTGGACAGGCAGTTCCTGGGCAGATGTCCTCACAGAGTAATTTTTTGTAAGGTTGTGGTGGCTTTTGTTCCAGGTTGTGCTTTTTGCAGTCTTTTGTGATAGTTCTTGTTATCAGGCATATATATGTGTGAGAACCCTCCCTTCATCTCCTTCCCTAGCTCTGTTTGTCAGGGTTTTAATACAAGTGACTCCGTTTTGATTCTGACAACTTCCATATAAAGTAAATTGATCACTTATATTTCAGTTTATTGGGAATCTGTTAGTTCTGAAAATAAAATACAGATGACTTCTGGGCATTCAGACTTCATATTTGGAGTTTGTATTATTCTATATAGCTTCATAATGAATTATTACTAGCTCTTACTGGCTTAAAATGAAAGACTTTACTATCTCACAATTTCTGTGGGTCAGGAATACACGCGTGGCTTAGCTGGGTCTTCTGTTTAGAGTCTTACCATGTGGAAATTAAGGTGTAAGCCTGGACTACAATCTTACATGAGCCTCAGTACTCTCTTCCAAGTTCACTGGTTCTTTTCAGAATTCAGTTCCTCATGGCAATAGAACTGTGGCCCTTACTTCCTCGAGGATTCCTATCTGGCATGTGGCTCGCTCCACAGCATGGTGGTTTGCTACTTTAAGGCCAGCAGGAGAGTTTCTCTGCTGTTTCCAATATCTCTGACTTCTAGACCATCTTTTTAAAGGCTCACCTGAATAGGTCAGGTCCACTAGGATTCTCTTCCTTTTGATCAACTTACAGTCAACTGATAGGAGCCTTGATTACATCTGCCATATAAGTTAGCCTGGTCACAATAGTGAGATCCTAGGAATCCTGGCCACTTTCAGGGGGAGGCGTTTATACAAGGTGTATAAACCAGAGGATGGGAATCTTGACAGTGGTGATCTTAGCAGTATACCTACCACAGGGTTATTAAAGCCAGTAGCGACTCTCTTGTTCAATAGAACTGGAATCTTTTAACTGTGTGCTAAGCGTTTCTCCAGGCTATGGAAATATAAAGCTAAAAAGCCCAGCTTTTGTCCAGTAGTAAGGTGGTAGAGAGAAAGAATGAAGTACTGTTTATGATGTAATTCAGTCACGCAGCTGCAATAGAGGTGTATCCAGGCTACAGTGTGAACATCAAAGAGAAGGTATTGGGAGGTGGGGAGGTTTGGTCAGGAAAAGTTATGTATTTGGAAAAAGTGATAGTACTGCTTTAGTTCTTGAAACTAAATTTTAAAACCAGTTTTTAAGAGGAAAACCTTAGTATTTAAGATGATGAAATTATTAAATGAGTATTTCTTTTCCCCCAGATGGTATACCTCAAGTTTACTATTTCGGCCCTTGTGGTAAATACAATGCTATGGTGCTGGAACTACTGGGACCTAGTTTGGAAGACTTGTTTGACTTGTGTGACAGAACATTTTCTCTTAAAACAGTTCTCATGATAGCTATACAACTGGTAAGTAAAATAGGGTATTTGAAGTTGTTTGAACGATTACATGGTTGTTGGTCACAAATTCATATTAAAAGTTTAAAGTTCTGTGATATTGTCTTACAGAGCATTTGACCTAATACAAATGTTTCTACTTTTCATACTGTCTTTCTGGGATCCATGTAACTTAAAATAACTGAGTCAAGTATATTTTATTTGTATGAAAACTAATATAATAATTGCTTTAAGATCAAAATGCTCAGTTTGATAATTAAGTTGTCACTAGCCATTTCTTCATATAAAAGATGAATACTTCAAAAGAGAACCTCAGAAACATAGATTTTTTTTAAATTTTTTAAATTTTTTTTTTTTTTTTTTGAGATAGAGTCTTGCTTTGTTGCCCAGGCTGGAGAGCAGTGGTGAGATCTCGGCTTACTGTAACCTCTGCCTCCCAGGTTCAAGCTATTCTCCCGCCTCAGCCTCCTGAGTAGCTGGGACTACAGGTGCGTGCCACCACACCCAGCCAATTTTTTTGTATTTTTTGTAGAGATGGGGTTTCACCATGTTAGTCAGGATGGTCTCGATCTGACCTTGTAATCCACCTGCCTTGGCCTTCCAAAGTGCTGGGATTATAGGCGTGAGCCACCATGCCTGGCCAGAAACATGGATTCTTAATTTTGGTAATAGACTTTATGACCTGGAAAAACAAGCGGCAAACTAATGAATTAGAGAGTCTTGATAAACTACTTAGACTTCAGGGAATCCATTGGATAACAATTAGAGAATGTTTTAGGGCAGTTTTGAAATAAATGCCAACAGAAGTGTGCTGCAGAAGTCTTAAAATTGTTTTTATTCATTGACTCATTAATTCTACTTCTACAAATTTGTCCTGTGGATGTTTTCACAGGTGCTTAAAGCTTTATATGAAAGGATGTTTATAATAAAAAAATGAGAAGCAACCCAAATGTGCAGAAATAACAGGGTTAGTTGAATAAATTAATAGCCAGAGGAAAATATGCAGCTATTAAAAAGTGCACGTTAAAGATTGTTTCATAGGCTAAGTGTGGTGGCTTGTGCCTATAATTCCAGTGCTTTGGGAGGCTGAGGCTAGAGGATCACTTGAGCCCAGGAGTTCAAGATCAATCTGGGCAACTTAGTGTGACTCCGTCTCTACAAAAAATTAAAAAAAAAAAAAAAAAAAAAAAGCCGAGTGTGGTGGTGTGCTTGTGTAGTCCCAGCTGCTGAGGAGGTTGAGGCAGGAGGATTGCTTGAACCCAGAGGTTGAAGGTTGAAGCTGCAGCGAGCTATGCGTTCCAGCCTGGGTGGCAGAGTGTGGGATCCTGTCCTCTCCTCCCCCCACCCTGCCCCGCCCACCACACACCAAACACCAAAAAACCAAACAACTCCCCCAAACAAAACAAAGAATATTTCATGACCTTGAAAATGCTCATATCATTAAGAATCTATAGACATAGAATACTGTATATTGTATGCTGCAAAGTTTGTTAAGCAAACGAAAATGACCTGTGTAACCGTATGTTTACATTGCATTGTTAACCATGATTATCACTAAGTGAAGCAGTTTTATTTTCTTATTTGTAATACTCTGTTTTATGACAGTTTGTCCAATGAACATTGAGAATTTGTAAAATAATTAATAAAAATGAGCTATATTATTAATATTAGAGTTGGATTCCAGACTTTTCTAGCTTTAAGATCTTTCTAACTTTAAGATTAATCATTTTTAAATGTTTAATACCTAGGAAAAAGTAAGGGAAACATGTTATGAAAAAGAAAAAGATACTGAATAGTGCTGTTGTTTTTATACTTGTAAAAGTTGCTTGGTTATTGAATTGATAAGGAAGACTATATTGCAACGTTTTGCATATGTCTGCTTATACTTTTGAGTTCAAGGTCTTGTATCAATATGACTTTTTGATTTTATGAAGTAGCATCCTCTGAAAGTGTTGATTGAATCAGACTTACTGATATGAAAGGAATTCATAAAATTCAAATACTCTTGTTTAGCAGTGACCATAATAGTAAAGGCAAAGATTTTAAATTGTAATTTGCTATATGTATTTGAAGAACGATGGGCTGACATCATTTTACTTTTAAAGGGTTGAAACAATTTCTGATTTATTTCTTTTGTATGTTTTCATTCTGTCTTGCCTTTATCATACTTGCTTAGGCTAGTCAAAGCCCAAAATGAAACTTCTCTTCTTTTTTTCTTAAACTAAGATTTCTCGCATGGAATATGTCCATTCAAAGAACTTGATATACAGAGATGTAAAACCTGAGAACTTCTTAATAGGACGACCAGGAAACAAAACCCAGCAAGTAATTCACATTATAGATTTTGGTTTGGCAAAGGAATATATTGATCCAGAGACAAAGAAACACATACCATACAGAGAACACAAGAGCCTTACAGGAACAGCTAGATATATGAGCATAAACACACATTTAGGAAAAGGTATGTGTACCTTTCGTAAGTATGGAAGTTTGAATTCAGCAGCTATGCTAACACTGTGCGTTTTTATTTGTTATGGTTCAGTTTTTGCAGATTACAATAGCTTTTATTATAATTTTCACTTATCAGATCTACCTAGAGTTTACTTTCACTTATATTTTAATAAAACGCTTTGAAAGTAAGTTACTATAGAGTAAATGAGTGACAGCTATCTTTACATTCACTGTATTTTTTGTATTTATATAACTTGAAGTGTGCATCTTTGATACAGTTATGGGGATTCTTTTAATTATTTCTCTTACAAAATATGAGAGAATACCAAATTTTAACTGAATTTAATGCATGTGGAAATATTGGATTGAGACTATAGCTCTCCAGTATGGCTAGCCACAGAAATAGCAACTAGCCTAATAAGTACATGACCTTAGAGGTGGGCAGAGCTGGCTTACCTGTATGCTAACTGTGACTTCGGACAAGTTTAACCGTTTTAAGGGGTTTCTTATTGGTAAAAAGAGTAAAACAATATCAACTTCGCAGGATTTTTTTATAGCATTCCTCCTTCACCCAGGTTCATATTTATCATATCCCTTAAATCATTTTCATCTGAAACAGTTCCTCAGTCGTTCTTTATGGCTCATGACCTTAATATTTTTTAGGAGCTCAGGCTATTTTATAGGATATCTCCAATTTGGGTCTGTTATTTCTTTTTGACTAGATTTGGGTAGGCATTTTGAGCACAAATATCACAGAAGTAATGTGTTCTTAGTGCATCAGTTTGGGATTGCTTGCTTGGGTGATATCTGCCAAATTTCTCTACTGAAAAGTTTCTTGTAGTTAGATTTTGGGATTATGTAAACATGTTCCTCATCAGATTTTTACCCTCTAGATTTAGCATCCATTGATGATTTTCTAACTCTATTATTTCTAATGTTTATATTTCCTTATTTGTCAGTTGATATTCTAATGTAAGCAGAAGCCTTCCCTTGTCCCCCAGTTATTGACTTACGTCTATATGAACTTATTAATTCTTACCTTATTTAATGTAATGTATTGAATATGTTATTATTTATTTTGATAGCCAAAGGGTTCCAGATGTGGCCACTGGTTGCCCCTTCAAGCTGGCTTCTCTGTCCTTTTAACATGTTCTCATGAATCTTTGAGTTCTTTCTTTCTGGTACAGCAAGTTCTTATAAATAAACTCATCTTGCAGTTTCTCTTCTGCAGCCCCATAATCAGTCCTTTTCTCCAAGAAGTTCTGAATCCTTTTATTGGATAATGGTATTTAGAAACCAAGATTTGGCCACTGGATATGCTCATTACTGTGGTCTGTTGTTAACTGCCAGGCCCTTTCTGCAGCAGAACTAGGAAATGTTTGTGCGTGTATGTATATACATACACACATAGAAATATGCCTATATATGTGTGTGTGTGACACACATACATTAATATCTGTTAAAAATTTTGAGTTTACACTGATACACTTTTAATTTCAGTCTGTCAGTACAAAATAGTATTTCCTTTTTCTATATTTGTAATTCCCATCCCTTTTCCATATTTGTATCTTTTTTTTTTAACCAACAGTGAGAAATCTGGCTATCACTACTCATAATATATTTACTTGTTTTTAAAAGCTGAGGATACTCAGAAAGTAGTTTCAGATTGCCAAGTGATACCACTTTATATAGCAAGTCTAATAGAATTATAGCATTTGTAATTCTTATTTTATTGAAGAGTTTTTATTTGAAGTAAAATTTACATTGGGTAAAGTATACAACATTTGATTATATAAATTTGTGAGTATTAATGAATGTGCACACTATGTAATCCACAGCACTATCAAGATTTAGAACACTTTCATTATCCTATAGACTTCCATTTTACCCATCTTAGTCATTCCCCTCCTTTTCTAGAAGCAATCACCGATCTGATTTGTATCACAACAGTTGAGTTTTGCTGATTCTATTACTTCATGTAAATAGAATCATCCAACTTATTTTGGTTGGTATAATGTCTTTAAGATTCATCTATGTTTTTGCAAATATCAGTAGTTTATTCTTTTTTAATGCTAAGTAATATTCCATTGCATAAACATAGCACAGACTGCTTATCCATTTGAATGTTGATGGATATTTGGGTTAAGTTTTTGACTTATAAATAAAACTTGTATAATATTCTTACAAATCTTTTTGTGGGCATATTTTTCAGTTTGGTCCTATGGCAGGTATTATTTAACTTTATAAGAAACTGCCTGTCTGTTCTGGGAAGTGTTCATACCTTTTTTTATTTCCACCAATAATGAATGAGAATTTGTTTGTTTCATATTCTTGACAACGTTTAGAGTTTGTCAGTCTTTTTCATTGTACCTATTCTAGTGGCCAAGGGGTGGTCTTTTAATTCCTTGTGATTATTGTTTCTGAGATCTGTTTCATGTATTTATTGGCTATTTGTATATCTTCTTTTGAGAAGTGTGTGTCATTTCATTGTTAATTTATAGAGTTCTTTATATATTCTGGGTATGATTATTTTGTCATATATATGCATTGTGAATAATTTCTTCCAGTCTGGGCTTGCTCCTATTCATTTTCTTAATGGTATCTTTTGATGAGCAGAACTGTTAAGTATTTATGGAGTCTAGTTTATCCATTTTTTTGTTTATGGTTATTGCCTTTTGAATTCTAACAAATCTTTACCTTCATGTGATAAAGTAAACAAATCTTTACCTTCATTACATTTTATGCTTTCTTCTAGAAGCTTTATAGTTTTAGCTTTTTATATCTATGATCCATCAGAATTGATTTTTTATATCGTGTGAGATAGGGGATGCGGTTCTTTCTATGATATATTCTTTCCTATTGAATTACTTTTGTTTCTTAAAAAGTCACTTCTAGATTATATTTGCCACATTCAGTATTCATATCAGAGAAAGTACAAACTTAATTATCTGCTTTTAGATATTGTTCTGCTTTCAGTTACTGTTAAACATCTCACAACAGATAGACAGAAATGTGAACCAATCAATATATATCCATCACTGCTGCTCAAAAGTACCTTCAGATATGCTATCACAGATTTGGACAGGATCTTGGAAGTCGTCTAATCCAACTTTCAGATCCCGATTTTAGCTTTTTCTCTAACCATTCTCAGCCTTAGCTACTCTATAGAGCATGTCCCTGCTCTGTCTCTCAATCATAACTCAATAGGATGTGACATCTTTCCTGACAGCTGACCTGACTGTAGGCTTATGGTATTTTTTTGTTTTCAGACATCTGAAATGCCTGAGAAATGTAAATTTACTGGTTTTTTTTTTTTTTTTTTAAAGAAAAGTAAGTTTCAAATATTTAAAATTTAAAAACACGAGTTTTATTCAGTTAATATGTTCAGGGAGTAGCTTTCAATAGCTGACTTTCCTGATAGATTTAAAAATATGATTGGGTAGCTATACAACTTTTGGGATTGTGACTTCTATTAAAATCAGGCACACTTTATTTACATGTGCAGTGACTGTGAGAAATTTTCATTTTACGGGAGTTGTTAGCAGACTATAACAACTAACAAAGGTTCACCACTATTTTATTGTGAGACATGAAGTCACAACTTCCTTAGGGCCTAATGTTCCTTCTCTGAACAATGGTAAATGTAACAGCATTCTATTTGTAGAAATGGCAAAGTGAGTGTGATTTGTTTGTCATTGTTAGGAAAAGTCATCAGTACCTGGGAAATGAAATTTAACTATTATAATAATCTCTCTTTACTCCTCTTTCAGGAATAAAACAAAAATTTATTTATTTAGCAAACAATGAATGTTTAATGTTTACTTTTCCCCATTTATAAACACCCTCAGTTTTCATGTAAAACTCAGGAGTAGGTAGGTAATATTAACAGATAAAAAATTTTGTGTCTAAAATTACATGAATTCCTATTTAAAAATTAAGAGTAAGCTAAGGTAATACGAATTTGGATGCTGAGGAATTAAAACATTTGGTAAATTGTGATGCCTTTGGACATGGAATACATAGTGGTGTTTTAAGTTTAGAGTACTTGGTTTTGTGAGGAGTCAGGAAGAGATAAAGAAGGAAAAGGAGCAGAGAAAACATGACTTTTTAATGTGATTTTAATTTGTGCATATCTTATTTCTGCCCTCCCTGCTTTGCCTGGATCTTGGTGATTACTTTTAAAGCCTTATTCATTCACCCATCTTTCCATCCATTCATTCATTCTTAGGCACTCAAGGACTTCTTGCTCACATGAACTTTTCAAAATAGAGAGTTTGGTCAAAGAAACATTATATGGGTTTGTAAGTATTTTTCCTTTTTGGAGACTGACACTATCTTAGACTTAAAAAGGAAAAAGATGTTCCTAATACAATAATATAGAAGAATAGTGTAAAATCACATAATAGGAATTAACATTTTATTCTTGTAGTATCTGTTGATCTTAACTAGGTGATTTATGTTCAGAAGGCAGACATTGCAGTTCACATTTATACCTTTCTTATATCTGCTTAAGTCTCTGTCCAAGATGCAGTCTTGATAATGCTTTGTGTTACAGATGTGGATTTCCATGGTGTCCTTGCATGAAAACTTTCTTTAGTGTTGTCATATTGAATTATTTTTGTGTTACATCTGATCATGTGTCTACTTTTTAATATCTTTTTAAAGACTTTTGTCAGCTGCCTTGAACCTCATAATCTTCCTTTGGATGACTGTTTTTCCCTTTTATGTCTTCTCTTGTTGAAGTCATTTGATATTAAGTAAATAATGTCTATTTCTCTTTGATGAGTAGTCTTGAGATAAAAATCAAGTCTTTTATTTTTAAATTTTTATTTATTATTCAAGAATAAAAAAACTAGCATTTGAGGGATAAGTTGGGAGTTGCTTCGTAAGTGTTAGTAAAAACCTGTGTTCGTAGAAGAATGATGTTTCAAGCTTCTAAGTGGTAAGTTCTCTGAATAGGAGAGAAGGAACCACATAATTACGGTGTTCCAAAAATGCCTTCTTTCTGTGCTGTCATTCTGTGGTGTGATTAATATAATTTAATTTCTGGGTTAATTGTCTCAATTTCTGAGGCCTGTTCTTTAAGCTGCTCACACAGCTTTTCTGCAGTTTAAAAACATGTATTTACATTTTGTAATTATATTTTAACAGTTTAAAATGTATTGTATAATTTCTTGTTAGAGTATAATGTACATAGTTGATATTTTCTTGATGTTTCAGGGTATAGTTTTTTAATATGATTGCTATTATATAGCAATATTCTCAAGATCAGTTGGAGAAGGTTAGGATGGATATCTGTATTTAAATAAATTTGGAGACAATTTTATTTATACTTTTTTTTTTTTTTCTTGAGATGGAGTCTTGCTCTGTCACCCAGGCTGGAGTGCAGTGGCGCGATCTCTGCTCACTGCAAGTTGCACCACCTCCCAGGGTAACGCCATTCTCCTGCCTCAGCCTCCCTAGAAGCTGGGACTACAGGCGCCCGCCACCACACCCGGCTAATTTTTTTGTATTTTTAGTAGAGACAGCGGTTTCACCGTGTTCGCCAGGATGGTCTCGATCTCCTGACCTCGTGATCCGCCCGCCTCGGACTCCCAAAGTGCTGGGATTACAGGCATGAGCCACCGCGCCCGGCCTTATTTATACTTTTTAATAGATTCTCTCTCTCTCTCTTTTTTTTTTTTTTTTTGACTTTCACCTGTGTTTTCCCTTAATTTTTGATATTGTATGTAGTATAGCTACTGCTGGCAATACTTTGCTTTTCTCTACCTTTGGTTTACTTCTTTTGACCTTGTCACCAAACTTACTAGAATTATGTCTAAATTAAGAGAACTAGATTTCAGAAGAACTTTAGGAATTAAGTGAATGCATGTACTGGGTTCAGTTGCACAGAAAACTTTTATTTCTAAGTTTTGTTTATATTACTAGATTCGGTGTTTAGTGAACTGTTGCTGTGTATTGTCTTGCATGATTGTGTTTTGTTCTTTTCCTTTTTAGGTTTGTGTTCTCCCTCTTTTTTTTTTTTTTTTTCAAAATCCTTGTTATATAATTTTGAAAACAGAGCTCAATGAATCTTGAGGAAGATGTATTTTTGTTTTTTTTTTTTAGGGTAGTGCCAACTAAAGTAACTTTTAATATTTAAGAAGGAAATATGAAGTGAACCTTTTACTTCCTTGTAGTAGATAATGTGTATCTTTTTTTTTTTTACTTATAAGAAATGATTTAAACTTTCTTCAGGGAGAATTTTTGTTGTTTGAGCTGTCTTTTTTGTCTTCTCATGTCCCTACTTAGCTTAGCCAACATGTCTTTTGGCCTCATTGTTTTTCATTATGTTAGAAAATGCAGTAGTAAGTTTATTTTTGCAAATATATGCATGTGTCATAGAAAATTTCCTGTTTCTATGTGAAGCGTCGATAAATTTGAGTTAACGAAATAGGGAATATTTTTCTGTTGAAAATTGAATTGAAATTTCAATTGAAATGGAAACAGTGCTAGGCAAGTGAGTAATGAAATCAGATTTAAAAAAAGAAAAATAAATAATGTTGAGATATTAAGGGTAGAATTTTTAAATAGAAAAACATTGCAGAAGGTTTCCAGTTAACATTTGATTAAGTGATGAAATGCTTTCCGAAATGAAAGAACTGTAGACAACTGGGCTGAAATCTTGCCCTTCACTTATTAGGTACCTAGTTTTGAAGTAGTCACTTAATCTTTCTGAGCTTTACTTTCCTTATTTGGGATTACAAATAACTGTTTTCAGTGTAGCTGTAATTTTGAAAGATAGTGTATATAAAGCATGGACACGGACTCTTAATACGTGTTGATTATTTTGTATGGTACATATATTCCTGAAGAGGAAAATTTTAATTGACTGTGTACCTTTTTAAATTGGTTTCAAGACCTTTTTAAAAGAATCTTTAATGAAACCTATTGTAAAGAAAAATAATGACTTTCTGGTTTCTTTAGGTGCTCATGGCAAGAGTTCTTATAATGATTCTTGGCCTTGTGGAAAAACATTCGTTTTCAAACAGGCCTTTGTAGTTAAGTGCTTTAAAAAATATGAACAGGGTTTAATAAGGGCCAGATTACTGTTGGGAGATTTTTTTCATGTAAAAGAACTACTAAAGACCCTAGGGGGTGTTCTTGAGTTACTGTGTTTCAAAAAGAAAGCCTTCCTGTGATTTCTATAACTTACTACATGGCAATATTTATTTCCAGATATGTCATTTGGTGAAAGAACACAAAGAGAGGAATTATGAGGGTAAAGAGCATTTGAGACTTTCAGTAGTAGATTTATTTTACTAGCTAATATTTATGGCTTGAATTTTGAAATGCTTTGTGGGTTATGAGACTAATACTGTTCTCTGATAGAACCATGTAGGCGAGATCACCTTATGACCATGACTTATTAGCACTATGTGACTAAAGCTCCTCTTGGATAGAATTCAAAGAGGACTTGCCTTTTATATTGAGTTTCTCTCCTTAACAAAGTCTTACTGTAGGGCTCAGCATACTTTTACTTGTACTGTATTTTAAGTTTCTTAAACTATATGCATATAATATATGTCTTGCATATACACTGATAAATGTATCCCTACTGTACTGTATTTTAAGTTCTTTAAACTATATGCATATATAGTATATATATTATATGCATATAATATATGTCTTGCATATACATTGATAAATGTATCCCTACTTATTTCGTGTTTTTTGATGCTGTTGTAAAGGTATTGGTTTTAAAATTCAATTTTTACTTACTCGTTGTGAGTATAGAAATCCAGTTGATTTTTATTTTTATTTTGTAGAGACAGGGTCTTGCTCTGTTGCCCAGGCTGGAATGCAATGGTGCAACCATGGCTCCCTGCAGCCTCATCCTCCTAGGCTCAAGAAATCCTCCCACCTCAGCCTCCCTAGTAGCTGGGACTATAGGTGCATGCCAACACACCCAGTCACCAGCTAATTAAAAAAAAATTTTTTTTCATAAAGTTGGGGTTTCTCTGTGTTGCTCAAGCTAGTGTTGAACTCCTGGTCTCAGGCTATCCTCCTGCCTCGACCTCCCCAAAGTGCTGAAATTACAGGTGTGAGCCACCAAGCCTGGCCCCAGTTGATTTTTATATATTAACCTTATATCCTGTAACCTTGCTAAAACTCACCTACTAGTTGTAATAGACCTTTTGTAGATTATTTAGGTTTTTCTACATATACAATCCCGTTGTCTGCAGAGAGCAATAGTTTTATTTCTTCATTTCCAATCTGAATATCTGTTAATTTTGTTTTCTTTGCTTCTTTGTACTGGCAAGAACTTCCAGTACAATACTGAATAGAAAGGGTAAGAGTGGATATCTTTGTTCGTTCCCGATCTTAGGAGTGACTTTTATCATTTAAGAATTATGTTAGTTGACTTTTTTCATAGTTGTTGTCAGGATGAAGTTGCCCTGTAGTTCCTAGTTTGCTGAGAGTTTTTAAAAATCATTAATACATGTTGAATTTTGTCAAGTGCTTTTTCTGTATCTGAGATGATGACATGATTTATATTTTATTCTATTAATTTGGTGAATTATATTGATTGATTTTTAAAAGTTAAACCAAACCTACATTCCTAGGATGAGCCTTACTTAGTCATGAGGTATTATCTTTTTAAGGATTTCGTGTCTGTGTTTATGAGGAATATTTCTTGTAGTTTCCTTTAATTGTAATGTCTTTATCTGTTGTTGGTAACAGGGTAATGCAGTGAGTTGGGAACTCTTCTAATCCCAAGTTTGTGTAGAATTGGTATTATTCTTGAACTGTTTAATAGGATTCAGTAGCGATGCTATTTGGATTGTATTTTGGGAAGTTTTTAAATAATAAATTTAATTTCTTTAATTGATGCAGAGCTATTTACATTTTCTTCTTGAGGCAGTTTTAGTTATTAGTAGCTTTCAAGATATTTGTCCATTTCATATAAGTTGTTTAACTTATTGTATTGTTTCGTAGTACCCTTTTATCATTCTTTTAATATCTGTGGGATTTGTTCTGATGCCTCCTCTGTTTCTTCTGTTATTGGTAATTTGTGTTTCTTTTTTTAGCCTGCTAAGAAGATTAATGATTTTATTGAGCTTTTGTTTTCATCGGTTTTCATTACTGATTGTCCATTGGTCATTCTCTGGTCATTGATTTCCTCATTTGTCATTATTTTGTCTTTCTGTTTATTTGGGGTGGTATTGATATGAAGGCAGATAAAGATAAGTTGGTCAGAATACAGAGTCTGAAATAGACTTATACATAGATGGTTGATTGAATTTTGAGAATGGTGCAAAAGCAACTTGAGGGGAAAGGATAGTTTTGCCGAGAAACTATACGAGAGTAGCTAGATATCAATTTGAAAAAAATAAATCTAAATCCTTACTCCACACGAAAAGCAAAAAGAAAAATTACTTCAAAATGAATAATAGGTTAAAATGTAGGAACCATAACTATAAAATTTCTAGAAGAAAAAACAGGAGAAGATCTTTGTGGTCCTGTGAGTAGAGATTTCCTAGATTGGACATCAAAAAGTATAAAAAGTAAGAGGAAAAAAACCCTGATAAATTGGACTTCATCAAAATGTAAAATTTCTTTTAAACCTACTTTTAAGGAAACAAAAAAATAGCAAACTGTTTTCTTGAAGGGAAAAGGCATTGGCAAAACATATCTGAAAATAACTTGTATCCAGAATATACAAGGAGCTATTACAACTGTTTAATAAGACAACCCAGTTTATTAAATGGGCAAACGCATGAAATAAAGTTCAACTTTAGTCACCAGTGAAATGCAAGTTCAGTCAGTTAATCCATACTTTGAAGTTTGCTTTTCTGAAAGGATTTATTACTGCTTATACTTCATAGCCACTAGCATGGCTAAAATTTAGAAGACCATACTAAAGGTTGGACAGGTTATGAAACAACTGAAACTCTCATACATTGCTGGTAGAAATGTGAAATGACACAATCCCTTTGGAAAACGGTATAGAAGGTTTTTATAAAGTTAAACCTATACTTACAACAACATGTTGCAATCTGCTTTCTAGATATTAACCCAACATAAATGAAAACCTATGTCAACATAGACTAGTACAAGAAGAATGTTCATAACAGCTTTATTCACAATAGCCTCGAACTGGAACCTACTCAAATGTCCGTCAACAGATGAATAAACACATTTTAATGTACTACTCAGCATTAAAAAGTAATGAGGTATAATTGTACATAACAACATGGATAAATCCTGAAAACTTAGTAGGTGAAAGAATTTGGACACAAATCTATACTGTATGATTCCATTCATGTGCACCTGTCTAATCTGTAGTGATGAAGGCAGATAAGTGGTTGCCTGAGGCTAATGGTATTGTGGGAGTTGGAGGAGAGTAATAGGCAAGAGACTTTAGGAAACCTTTTGGAGCATTAGAAATGCCTCTTGATTGTGGTGGTAGTTATGCAGGTGTGTGTGTTGTTAAAACTTATCAAACTATACCCTTAAGACTACCAGAATCTAATGAAGTAAAGTTTTTGTTATAAAAGTTGTAACATTTTTTTTCATATTCTCATCCCCACTTTCATTAGTGGATGTAGGGACTTTAAGGCCACTACTTATTTTGGAAAATTTGCTATTTTTAATAACGTATACTTATATTTTATAACAAAAAGTGCAAAAAATAAAAAAAAAACTCTCCATTATATCACATTTTTAGCTTGTGAAATGGCAAGTTGAAATCTTTTCTCTAGTCTTCCAGTCTCGTAGCCTTAATGACTACCAATTTTGATGTATACTTCTTCAACTTGCAGTCTGGTGGAAGTATATATATGGATTAAATAAAAGCAAACATAGTATCTTTAAATCATAACAAGTGTTATTAAAAACAAGTGTATTCATCTGTTTTCATGCTGCTGCTGCTGCTGCTGATAAAGATATAGCTGAGACTGGGCAATTTACAAAAGAAAGAGGTTTAATGGACTTACAGTTCCACATGGCTGGGGAGGCCTCACAGTCATGGCGGAAGGCAAGGAGGAACAAGTCACATCTCATGTGGCTGGCAGCAGGCAAAGAGAGAGCTTGTGCAGGGAAACTCCTTATAAAACCATCAGGTCTCATAAGACTTATTCACTGTCATGAGAACAGCATGGGAAAAACCTGGCTCCATGATTCAGTTACCTCCCACTGCGTCCCTCTCACAACACATGGGAATTCAAGATGAGATTTGGGTGTAAACACAGCCAAACCATATCAACAAGTATAGAATGTTTACACAGTAAAAATCAGAACCTTTTCTGACCCTTCATCCTAGTTCAGATCCATACTTTCAAAAGTTTGCTTTTCTGAAAGCATTGAGTACTGCCTAAATAGTATGGTTGTTGATGTGGATACAACATCTTGCACATAAACAAACATCCTCTTATTAAAGTATTTTCTCATTGATAGTTAACATTTTGGTATTATTTTAAAATATCGAGAAATCTTAAGTATTTAACTTCAGTGACAGAAAAATTGAAATATCATTCAGTCAACAAATATTTATAAGCATCTCCCTGAGCCTTTGTCTGTGATCTTTATTCACGTATGTGCTAAATGACATTTTGTTACAACAACTTGAAAATGACAGTTGGTCAAGCAGTATTTTTGGTGATAGTGAAGGGGTTATTAAGGTTGGTATGTGTCAAACACAAGTTTTTCTTAAAATATATTAAACACAATACCCCATAATCATGTTTAATTTAATGGAGAATATTTATCATGGAAGTTTTGTGCTCATATAACTTTAGGAAATGCAGGGTTGAAAAAGTTAAACATTTTAAACTCTAGACTTCTCAGAAGTTTTAATATGTTACCTTCTGAATCTTTAAGACAGAGCTATAGTATATAGTGACTCTGATTGACCATGGAATTCTTTTCCCCTTGACCTGTACTTCCATGAATAGATATCTAAGCAGAAAAATAAATCTCTAACAGCATCTAAAAATTATAAAGGAATATTTTAAAGATGCACAATAATCTTAATGTAAAAACATTATATAGATATAATTTATCACTTATAGGTACTATATCTGTATTTTGTATTTATATGTTGAACTTTTGAAAATTAATTTATACATAATGAAAGAACAAACTCTCCATTCTTCCATCCTTAACTGTTAGAGAAAAGTGAAATTTATATTTCTTTTGTATTTCAGAACAAAGTAGAAGAGATGATTTAGAAGCTTTAGGTCATATGTTCATGTACTTTCTGAGAGGCAGTCTTCCTTGGCAAGGCTTAAAGGTAATTGTTTTTGTGTTTCTTTATTGAATTTCACGAAATATGAAGATATTAAGGTCCTCTCTTCCAAGTAAACAATTTTCATATTTTAACATTTTATTTTGTAAGTAGGCATCAGGGCTCACTGTGTTGCCCAGGCTGGTCTCAAACTCCTGGGCTCAAGCATTCCTTCTGCCTTGGCCTTCCAAAGCTCTGGGATTACAGGCTACCCCAGCTAAATAATTTTTAAATTACCACAGTCTCAAGATTTTTTTTTTTCTGTTTTAGGCTGACACATTAAAAGAGAGGTATCAGAAAATTGGAGATACAAAACGGGCTACACCAATAGAAGTATTATGTGAAAATTTTCCAGGTAATGAATAATGTGAGGTTGATGCATTATATACAGAAAACAAGAAATGCTAATTTTTATTGCTTAAGTTTATAAATTTTTTTTCTATGCTTTAAAAAAAAAAAAGAGCTAAAAATATGATTTAAAGGATGTCAGCATTTGATGCCGAACCCACAGGAACACTTTGTACCTTTGCTTTGCAAATGGTATTAATAGAAGAAAATCCTATCTGTTAATAGTGTTGATCAGTACCAGCTGAAGTAATATTTTCTTTCGTGATGTACTTTTAATAAGTTAAAATTTTTGCTAAGAAATGCCAGTTACAAAGTTTTGGTATACAGTGTTAGTCATTTGGGTCTCAATGTCAAGCTCAAAGGAGGTATATGAAGTATGATTTGGTTTAGTTTTCAAATTAAACTTACTTAAATTAAGTAAGGCCAGTAAAACCTTACTGACCTCACTAGTTTTGTGCTAATTTTTTTTTTTTTTTTGAGACGGAGTCTCGCTCTATCGCCCAGACTGGAGTGCAGTGGCCGAATCTCACCTCACTGCAAGCTCCACCTCCCAGGTTTACGCCATTCTCCTGTCTCAGCCACCCGAGTAGCTGGGACTACAGGCGCTCGCCACCTCGCCCGGCGGGTTTTTTTTTTTTTTTTTTTTTTTTAGTAAAGACGGGGTTTCACCGTGTTAGCCAGGATGGTCTCGATCTCCTGACCTCGTGATCCGCCCGTCTCGGCCTCCCAAAGTGCTGGGATTACAGGCTTGAGCCACCGCGCCCGGCCTTGTGCTAATTTTTTATTGGGGAGCTGTATGCATTTATGAAAATAATTTTGCTTTCAAGTAGATTTATGGCAACTCAAATTAAGCCAACAAAAATTTACTTAAGGTTTCTAAATCAATTAAGGAATAAGAATAACTTGTTAGTATATTAAAATAACGACTGTGATTTATTTGTGCAGCCACATTAAGTGAAAAGAGAACTAAATTTGAAGATAAAATATTGAATTCCTATCTCACTTTAGTATTCCCTGGTTCTCCTGTATAATGCTGGCATTATTAATGTAATAATGATATTATCATCAACATAACGAAAGTAGCTCTTTCTCAAGCTTGTTTATATTATTCATTGACAGCAAACTTTATATATTTTCCTTTCTTGCTGTAATATCTAGAAGTAGGTTTTTTAAAATATCGGTTAATAGTACTAGCAGTTTAGGTGTAGGCAGATAGGATAGTTGTCATTAAGGAAGCCTATATAAAAGTGGGAAAATGGGGTTGCCGAATTAAATTGGCCAGGTATTTAGCTAGAAAGTGGAATAGTGGGAGAGTCACCACATAAAGAAGGCCACTGCATACCACTTTTATTGCCTCATTGTGCTGGGTGTGACCTTTTTCCTACTGTCTGGGGCTGCCTGTGAATGCTAGGTGTAACTTACCATCTCTTACTGTAGTGATTTTCTGTGCCCTGTCGTGATGGTGAAATGCCCTGCTTTACTAATTGCTCACCATTTTGCCTATTGTTTTTTATATATATATATGTTTGTTTTTTTGTTTTTCTTTTCCTTCTGAAAAGTATTACCCTTAAAAATACTTATATCTAATACATTTGGGAATTACAATAGCATGCAGAGATTTGTATATTGCCAAATAATTGTTAAATATCTGACTGGAAATTAAGAGAAGACTTACACTGTGCTCTTGTGTTATGTTTTTGAGATTTGTTTTAGCTTTCCTTTGTTAGCTTGATTGGTTAGAATACTGCTCAAAACCAAGGTTAGGAATTTGAATTCTCTGTTAGTTAGTTGGTATATGTCACTGATTTTAAAGGAAATCCAGCAGGCCAATACAGACGCTTTCATATAAATCAGTTCTCACCAGTATTTTTAAAAAAATTTTAAATTTGTAAACTGAATATGATGCTTTGTGATTAATCATGCATTATTAAACTGCTTATTCAACTTCTCATACTGCCAAATATTAAAAATAATCTTATAAAAATAAAAATTTTAGCTTTTCCTAATGAAATGAAGCAAAAATAGTGGTTGTTAAACTAAACCTCTCATTTTTCTTGTGTCTATATACCCTTCCTTCTTTTCCTCTTTTTTTATTTTGTTGTAATTTAACTTAGAAAAATTTAAATTGAAATATAATTTTGTTACTTTTCAAGTGTTTTTATATAATACAATGTGCTTTTAGATACTTAATTTTATTATTGAGTATTAAAGAAAAGAATAGTCCAGATAATTTTTATATTATTTCTAGAAGAAATGGCAACATATCTTCGTTATGTAAGAAGGCTAGATTTTTTTGAAAAACCAGACTATGACTACTTAAGAAAGCTTTTTACTGACTTGTTTGATCGAAAAGGATATATGTTTGATTATGAATATGACTGGATTGGTAAACAGTTGGTGAGTATTCTACATAATAAAATATTATTTATAGTATCTGTTGTCTTTTTAATAGTACAGTATCTTCAGTTGAAAAGAGTGGAGAACAAATAGTTGTTTTAAAGGATTCATTTTATTGTTTTTTAAAGGACGTTTCTGCAGGTAGCGCCGTACTAGTATTCTTTGAGTTTCTCAAAAGCCCTACATCTGGATTCTTTGCATTTTAGCATGAAGAGTTACTTTTAACTTCCATCCTGATTTAGTTCTTAATAACTTTTTGTGTAATATTCTCATGATTAATTTAATACTTTAATACCTTGATGAAAATTAAAATTTGTATAAGTCTCTTCAAGTCAAAATATTGGAAATAAGCAATTTTAATAGTTTTTAAAAATTCTTCTAATTTTCTTGAAAATTTATTCTATTTATACATTTGCTTTGGAAATGAGAGGCATAAACATACACATTTTTATCATTTTGATATGAAAATGTAACCTAAAAGTGATGGCAGCATTAGAAGATCTTTTGTAGATGTAAAAATAAGTACTTTATAAAGAATTTAAATATTTTAAAAACACTTTAAAAACTAGGTATATTCTCTTTGCTTTATCTTCTTAGCTTTAACAACCTATTTTGAGAATGATGCCTTTACTTAAAGCCTTAGTTTATTTAACAGTCTTTTGTTTTTTCCTTAATTCTTTTAAGCAGATAAATAAATGATTTTAAATAAGATTTCTGAAATAGAATGTATTGATACCAATTGTTATTGTATTGTAGCCTACTCCAGTGGGTGCAGTTCAGCAAGATCCTGCTCTGTCATCAAACAGAGAAGCACATCAACACAGAGATAAGATGCAACAATCCAAAAACCAGGTTTGCTGCCCTTTAGATATGAAATATCTTCCTTTCATGATTGAAACATACACTTTTTTCTTCAATAGATAAAACATACTGAAGGATTGAAAATACATATTTTTAATAGATAAACTATTTTCTCTTAATTTTCACTGTTTATTAGTTTAATAATAGCATTAAAATGTTTGATCATAAATCCCTAATTAATGGTACAAATTAGTGTAAACTGAGCAATATTGGATATTCTGTTAGAATGGGGGTATTTGGATACCCTATTGGAATGAATTGTAATAGCACTTGATCTTTCTAACTGTAGTTTAGTTCAGTAAATTATTTATTGAATTTCTGCTATTGTAAAGCTACTATTCTACACATTATAGAAATTCAGAAGTAAAGAAGAATGTATAACCTTTAAGAATGATTTTGTCACCAGTGACTAAAAGCAGTATTGTAGCTAAGAGCTCACTCAGTTCTCTAGAATCAGGAATACATGGATATGGTTTGACCCTGGGCAAATAAGTTAATCTCTCAAAGCCTCAGTTTCCTCATCTATAAAATGGAAATAATACATGTTAATTTATAGCATACAGTAAGCTTTCATTCAATCAAAACTCTGTGTCTGCTGTTACTGTTATCATTATTATTATAATAAATACAGAAATAACTATATTTAAAAAGAGAATAAGTTATATTACACGAAGCACTAATAAAGTGCCATGGAGGAGATCATATGTGGGGCTCTATGAAGATTTTATGGAAAAGGTAGCTTTTGACACAAACCCAGAGAATGAATGGAATTTTTAAAGGGAAATGTAGAAATAAGGGCATTTTGGGGAGAGTGAATAATATAAAATATGAAGCAGAAGTTTAAAAATAGAGAATTTGAGGAATAGCAAGCGGTTCAATTTGTTTGGAGCAGAGAGTAGGTAGAGATGGATTAGAGAGGGAGTAGAGAGTCAGTCTGAGATAAGGCATAGAAGTTGATCAAGTAGAGAGTTCATGTTTCCTGGCCAGGTAAAGGAATGGAAAGCTGTTGAAATTTTGGGCAGTGTTTTAATTTCTCTCTCTCTCTCTCTCTTTCTCTTTTTTTTTGGTAAGAAAGTTTTATTGAAGACATCTTTGACTTAAAAATTTTGCTATCACGCTGAGTTAAGGAGTGGCTAGAAATTTTCTGTTACAATCCTTTCTGGAGAAGGATAGCGTGCCATCCTTTTTTACTTTTATATTGTTTATCCCATCAAAGTTTAAGTGAAGATTAAAGATAAAAACAGGATGAAAATCAAAAGAAAGAACACCACTTGTTAAAAATCATAGCAAAATAAAATGCTACATTTTAGGGAGTGTTTAACAATATTATGCTGTAAATCATGGCCAATTTTAAAAGATTAATATTACATTTTTGACTTAGAAAAATTGGTACTATAAAGCATCTCATACATAAATTACTTCATATATAAATTAAAATTAGTTGACAGCTGGAGTGCTGTGAAAAGATTCTGTATAAAGAAAGAAATGGCTCAGAAGTTGAGACTTAGTATGTGTTTTATAAACCAGAGTTAATTCCTTGAATGTACTTGGAAGAAGATTAATATGGTATTCCTAGAAATTCTCTACTTGAGCTGTTAGGTATTATAATAAGTGAAATTCCTCTATTGTTGAATTAAATTACAAATCTAATATTTTAGACTTTTAGTTTTCTACATGTTTCAGACATGTCTTGCTAACTAGATTGTAAGCTCACTGAGAGTGGGAACCATGTTTCATTTGTCCAGTCCTTGTTGCACTAAATGTAGGGTGTATATATGTGTGTGTGTGTATATATATGTATATGTATGTGTATATATGTATATGTATGTATATATGTATATATATGTATATATATAATTTGTAGGCAATTCTTTAGGATAGCCTTATATATTGAATTTGGGATGTGAATATACAGATTTTCATCATGATAGAAAAGTTGTATATCTAAAAATAACTCTTCTTAAATATCTCTAGACCACTAAGCAGCTTAAGTTCTACGAGAAACCCACAGTTCACAATCCCAGAGGAAGAAAGATTGTTTCAAATGACTTAAACCTCGTAATTCCCCTAGACAAATGATAAATTTAAGTTGAGGGGATCCTGAAATTGTGGGGTACCTGTAATTATTTATTTTCAGGAGAGAATGTGTAGCTCTTACTGTATTCTTAGAGAGTTCCACGACCCCAAAATATTGCTGATTGCCCTAGATATTTGTCTCAATTTTAGCATCATTTTTATTCTTTAATCTTTTCTAGACTTGACTTCATCTGATTGATTTTAACTTAAGTTACAAATCTGCTTAATTCTGGTTATGAATTTGGAGGGTTTAATGAAAAGACATTATAGAACTATCATTGTTTTGATGACATACTTTATGCCACAGAGTATGTAATTTTGCAGTGTACAATTTAGGAAGCTTAGTGCCAGAACATTTATTCATGTGTCTACTTGAATTTTACATCTCTCCCCTTAAGGTTGCTCTGGCCAACAATATGCTGGAGGGTCCCTATACTCCAATATGCTTGGCACTTTGTGGCAAGATTTTCATGACTTTGTTTGAAAAAGAAAGAAAGAAAGAAAGAAAAGAGTACTGAAGGCTTTAGAATGTATTTAATTTTGCTAAGGAGCTGGGTAGTATTACTGGAAGAGCATTAGGCTCTGAGTTGGAATTCCTCTTGTACTCCTTGCTAGGTCTGTGACTGTAGGGAAGTGCTTAATGTCTCACTGTCTTCATCAGTAAAAGGGGATGATAATATTTACCTCAAAATACGATAAAATATAAAGCAGCTAATTCAGAATCACACATGTAATAAAGCTTAAGTAGTATATTCTTCTCCCTACTTTTTATTAGTGTTGTCCACATTTTCCTGAAACAGAAGTTGACCCCTATTAAGAAACTAGTCTTAATTTTACTGGTAGATTATGAATTTTACTGGTTTGTTATTGCCATGCAGATTTGCCAAGGGATCTAAAAACATCAAGAGTTTTCAGATTATTTCATAGACATGGATTCCTTAATTTGAACCAGATAAAAGGAGATCAAGGAAGCAAAGAGATTCATATGTATAGGATTATCACTTAGAAAAAAAAATGTTTGTTTTGTCATATTCTGATAGTATTCTGTATAGTGCTTCTCCCTTTTCAAAGAACTTTTCTGTTTTCTCATATTATTCTCACAATCAGAAATGGGGGACTAAGCAAGAGAGAAAATATTTTTAGAATCTCAGGTACAGTTATTTAAGGGCTATCATTTGTACCTTGCTAGAAATAGCTCCTCATCAGAAAACCAGTGATGACCTCTACTGTGTAAAAATATAGTGGGTGGGCTTCTAGTGTGCCCATAATTTATTTGGAGTTCTGTCTTGGTCATGGCATTTTTACCTTTCTGGTTCTTTGTTAGTTCATTTATAAAGCCAGAGGGTAGAGTCTGTGATTTCTAAGGTATTTTTACTTCTAAAATTTTATGGTTCTATTTTATTTTTATTGTTGATCATTACACAATTTGACAACTTAGCTAAAATCACTCCACATTCTGTATACAAAGATAACTGCACCGTGCTTCAGAATAGTAAGGGTATTTTAAATTTCCTTTTATACATTTGTTTTATATATTATGAGGATAAGATGTTTAACATATTGGGTTTTTCTTCTTCCATGCATGCCATATGCATTTAATAAATGGCAGTCGGCAGACCACAGGGCAGCTTGGGACTCCCAGCAGGCAAATCCCCACCATTTGAGAGCTCACCTTGCAGCAGACAGACATGGTGGCTCGGTACAGGTATTTTCTGATTTTTGCATGAGTGATTATTACCCAGATTTATACAACTAACCCTTTTTTTTGGAACTCATGGCATGATTTCATATCTTAATGGAAAATTTGTTGCTGAACTTCTCTAGCCATAATTCTATTCCTTTGTTATTTAACCAGAAAAGCCAAAATTAACATGGTCTAGAAAGACCATCAGGAATACCAAGATTTTTCCTTTGTTCATTTTTGCAACTATATGCAACAGTATTTAAGTCATACAGGAGATTAGAAAAATAAACAGTATTGTGCTTGAAATAGGTATTAAACTTGACTTTCTAATAATAAGATCAGTCTTTTTAATGCTTTAATTAATAGAACATTTTTGTATTTTTTCCCATTCATTGACTTTGCCTCCTTTAAACTTAATCAGTTAAATATCTTTTTTCATCCTTAGTACTCAGAATATACTTTCTGATTAATTGTTCAAATAAACATGACCCTAATTTTTATAATAGCATGTTTTGTTTGTACTTATAAAAAATATGAGATGGAAATTTTGATGACAAATGTTTAATACTCCCGTCAATAAATTGTGTGCCTTTTTAGATAAATTTAAAGCACTCCCTTATTTATGATTTCTTTTCACCTTTTTTATACACTTAGAGACAGCTACTTATATGTACTCAGCCCTCCATTGCCCCGTAAATTTTAATCATTTATGTATATTGTAGAAATAGGGAAAGATTGCTGCATCTCGTATTGTCTTTTAAAACGTTAGTTTTAGGTAATCTAAAAGCTTAAAGTAAGTGAGATAACAAATGTTATCTCAGTACATTTCTATTTAGAATTTTTTTTATATTTTTATTTTTTCTTTACATATTTTCACCTGAATAATTTGCAATTTTATCAAATTTGCATTTTTCTTAATGTATATATTTAATCAACTGATTCTGTACTCTGGATTCTATTCTTTCTTGATTTGAATTCTAAAAATTAAATCTTATGAGCTCTCAAGTCTTTCTCACCATTAAATTTTAGAGGTAATTTAAATTATGTAATCAAGTACTTTTGTAGACTTTTGTAGTTTATGGAATTTTCAGTAATGTGTGGTAGACTTATTTGAGTAGATCTATAAAAGTCTAGGGTGAAGGACTTAGAGGCAAGGGTATCTAAATTGTAAAAATTTTTATGACCTCAATTCATATAGTTAGAAAAGCTAACCAAGCAAATTATATTCTATTTGCATAACACAAACTATATTTTGTACATATCTATATATGTTCATATGTTTTTAAGTTTGTGTGTATGTGTGCAAGTGTTTTGCTCAGTGCAACAATTAAGGCACTATTAGAAAATTGTCCTACCATTTCTGTACCATTACCAGATTTATTTTCTTAGCCTCTTCTTACTCGTATGTGATTCCCTGAGGTGGCTCAAAGGGTCAATGAATTTCATTATTCACTCATTATTTCACTACTTCATGTTTATTGTTTCACATGTTTTCACAGAGGTGTTTGAACATTGCTCATTTCTCATTATTTCTAAGAGTTTTCAGCCTACTGAGACTACATTGGACTTCATCCTAATGTTCAATAAGTGATCAACTTAATAGATTTCTAGTAATACATAAATACATAGGTAAAACAAAGAATAGTATTTTCATTGACTTCATGTATTTTATAATATTAACTGACACATGATATGATGGACTAATATGACAGCCTAAGTAGGATCATGCCTGAATCCTTCCCACTCCAAAATAAAGACTGAATTCATTTATAATTTATGTCCTGTACACTTTCAAAATTATTTGAAAATTTATGGTATGACCCTTGTGTAATTGGACTAATGAAATTATAAATTAAAACATAATAAGACCAAAGAAAAGTACCTGAAATTTGAACTAATATTATTATAATTGAATACTATGTTTGATTCTAAATGAAGGCAGAAAGGGAAACAATATGTTCTATTAATATTACTCTCGTTGTCTGATGGAGGAGAAATAGAGAAAAAAACTTTTTAGTAATACAAAAGTATGAGAAGAATTTGCCTTGGGCTTCTTTGTGCAATGATCATTAAATCACCTGTTGAACAAACTTTCAAGCATTGGCTTTGTAGGAGAGGCAAAGACTTTATATGGCAATTGAATTATTCATAACAAACATACTAAGAGTGTATCATCAGATAGATATTTTAGGAAAGACATTTCCATAATTAATAGGTAGCTGTCTGGTGTTGAAATGTGATACAGATTTAAGATATCCAGAAACAGAATCAACAGTTACTTAAAATGAGCCTTGGTAAAACTATGGCTTTCACTCCTCATCAGTGCAGTCTTTTCCTTGGAACTGATCTTTGCTGTCAGTGCAGCACTGAAAATCATTCCAAGCTGTTTAGAGTTGACATATAAGATGAAATCTCTTGCCATTTTTGACCTATGGAAAAATCCTCAGATATTTATTTCACATGTACTTTTAGTGGAAATTACCAGCAGAGTCTACATTTGAACTCCCCACCTTTCCAGAATTACTGTATAGCAGACCAGACATAGAGTTACCAAGTTGATGATGTTGCAGTTAAGATCCCAAGCTCTGCAGTCAGATTTGAGTTCAAATTCTGTGCCAAGTTTATTTATTAGTAAATGAGGATTTTAACAATTCCTCTACCTTATGGTTTTGTTGTGAAAATTTTAAAGAGTAATTAGCATAGAGCTTGAGGCTTAGGAAATGTTAGATAAGTAGAATCTGTTGTTTTTGCAAATTAAGAAACTTGAGTAGTAGTTTTATTTTATTGATCTCTGGGAAGTGAAGTATTAGAGGTATAGTCAAAAGAAAGCATTGATGAATGGGATTTTTCTAATTTTATCTCTTTAGTTCAATCATATTAAGTCAGTAGCTAAAAAGAAACAGCTGTACATTCGATAAACTTTTTCCATTCACGAGAATAAGAATAATATTCAAATATCTAAAAACTTTATTTTGTATCGGCCTGTGTTCTGGAAAACCCCTAGGGTAATCAAGTGTGCCCCTCTTGGTTCTCTCTTAGAATCATTGGTAATAATAAATATGGCTGAGAAACTCAGACTTAACCACATTCAGTGTCTTGGCCATTCATTACTCAGCAAATAGCTAAGTGTTCGTTATATGCTAGGCTCTTCTAGGTTTTTTTGAATGAAAAGAAGTGTATAAAGACATGGTGCCTGTGTCCATAAAGAAGTCAGTGGAGAAGGCTGATGAACACGCAGGGTGATACGTGGAGATAGCACAGGGTACTAGGAGAATTGATAGGAAAAGCACCTAACCTGGATGAGTCAAGACTTTCTGGGGAAAGTGACATCTAAACTGAGACATAAAGAATCAGTGGGAGTTAATCAACTGAAGAAGATAGAAGGGGTCAAGAGAGGAGTATACCAGGCAGTGAAGACAGTATGAATAAGGTTGTGGCGAGAGAGACATATTGAGAAGCTGATTTAGTCAAGCTGGTGTGTGTTGAGAAATGAGACTGAGAAGGTATGCTGGAGGTAAATCACAAAGGATCTACCGGGTCTTGTTACTAAATTTGGCTTTATTCTGAGGATAATGGGTAGCCATAAGGGGATTGGGAGACCAAGTTTGATTAGTGTTTTCTAAAGATTGCTTTTGCTGGAGACTAGATTGAAAGGAGACAAGTCTAAATAAGGGATACAGCTGTCAAAAGTCTGTAGTTGAGGAAAAATATTGAGTAGTGGGGATAACAAGAAATGAAAGACTTTGAAAAGAATTAGAAGGTTGAGTTTAGTTGGGTATGGGCCTGAGGAAAAGTTCCGTTGTTACCCCTTTTTGATATGTTTCTACATGGCAAATCAAGATCCCCAAAATTAGGTTTTAAAATATACCACTGACAACAGATAGTAGTAATCTCTAATTCCATTTTAGCTGTGCTTTTCACTGTAGCACAAATCCATTGAGCTCAGTGCCAACTGAAAATCTGATCCTGTATAGAGGCAACTGTAAGCAAAGGTAAAAAGACAAATATTAAGGACACTGCTGAAAAATTGTTTACATGCTTGTACTATGTACATGTACTATGAATACCTCCTGATTGTTTGGAAATCTCTTATAGTTGTACAGTCTTTGGTTTGAATCTAACGAATAGTGTGACTCTGAGCACTTGGGAGAAAAAGGGGCAGAATTACAAATGGTGCATATATGTTGTGCAACCAGGCATTGTTGAGGAAAACGAAAGAATAACATTCATTGTTGTAATAAGCAGTCTGATCTTTCAGCCGATAAAGCATCAGAACAAATAAAAATACAGCTGGTGATAACGGAAAAGGATTAGGCAAATGTATCTTGAGATGATAATAAAACATACGTGATTAAAAGTCAAGAGGAATAGTAGATACCATTATCTCAATTACATTAATTGTGAATACTGACCTTTCTAAAACACTTCTAATACTAGTTTTAGTCTATAAAATATTTGAAAATGCAGTTATTAACAAGGAACAAAATCTAGTGACTATTACAATCACATCTTTCTATTCATAGTTTTCTGGGGTACTGAAATCTGCAAAAGAGAGGTTGTGGAAGGAGTATAGTTATATGCCTTTATTACATAAATTGTAGTTCATCTCCTTTGATCTAGTTTAGGAAATTCCTTATCTATTATCATTGGGGTAAATCAGTATTATGATCTTTTTTTTTTGCATTAATATTTACAGTAACATCTCTGAAGACTGGGATGATCAAGGAAAATAATTATCCTGAGTGGGAGTTAATTGAAAATCCATTTTGGCTTATCTTTGTTGAAAGTTTGTGAGCATGTCACTGTGCTTTAGGGTCATCTTTTGCAATACCAAGAATACCAATTATGCCTTTAGTCTTTAGGATATGTAAAGAAGTTGGTTTCATATAGTATATGTATACTGTAACACAGGTTCAGGAAATTATTTGAAGTCACTCTTTTAACTATTAATATATCTCATTAGTGTGCTTTCTTATAGATGCCTTTTAAAAAAGCTGAATACATAAATATATAATGTTTTAGAATTTCTAATCGATGATTGGATAGATGAGAATTTGGCTAATTAATATATTTGGTAAATTCATACATTGTATCAAGGCTCTACTTGGTAATCTTGCTTACAGGATATCAAATAGGAAGACAGGCGGGGCGTGGTGGCTTATGCCTGTAATCCCAGCACTTTGGGAGACTGAGGCAGGTGATCACTTGAGGTCAGGAGTTCAAGATCAGCCTGGCCAACATGATGAAACCCCATCTCTACTAAAAATACAAAAATTAGCCGGGCATGGTGGTGCACACCTGTAATCCCAGCTACTTGGGAGGCTGAGGTAGGCGAATCGCTTGAACCCGGGAGGCGGAGGTTGCAATGAGCCAAGATTGTGCCACTGCACTTCAGCCTGGGTGACAGAATGAGACGCCATCTCAAAAAAAAAAAAAAAAAAAGGCAATTAGGAAGACAGTAGTATAACTAATTTAATTCATTATATTTGGAAAGTACATTAATTGGCTTTTAAAAATCATTGACAATAAAGATACTACGTGTTATGTCTGTACTCTATAAAGTCTATAAGAATAACATCTTTTGGAATTGGATTTGTCAGGCATCTGTTAAGTTTACGATTATGTCTCAGACTTGCTTGTGAGCTCTTTCTCCAATATCCCTCTTAAATTCTGACAGTAAAACTGGAGTCTAGTTGCCTTTTTTTTTTTTAATCTTCTTAAAATCAGAACCGTAGTAAGTTTCTTGTTAAATTGGGAATGTCAGAGGAAATTTTTTTTTAAGAACAACAACAATCCTGTATAATGCCTGAATTATTTTTTGAAATGTCAAAACTCAGAATATCTGCCATTTTTATATACTTTTAAGAAATCAGCCTGATGTACACTAGTATTTCAGAGACTCATCTTCTAGTTCAAGTTATAATTCTAGAAATGTCACTTAAATAGAATTGTTCTTTAGAATTTGGCTTATAAAAAAATTTGTACATATTTGATTGTTTTAGCCTTCCAGGAATATAATGATATATTATTTACAGTATTATATCTTCATTACTTCTTTGTAAAACCCTTTTGCAAAAAGACACAAATTTTAAGTGAAAATACTTTTAATGCCATGATACAGTCTCAAGTCACTGGTGTTAAATAGGCCAGTTTTATGAAGGTCAACAACAATATCCTATCTTAACTCTGTTACCACAGTGATTCTATTCTGAGCTTGGGATACTAGTCTCTACTCAGAGGATTGGGGAATCTGGGAAACCCTGGAATATTTACATTAAAGGAAGATGTTGCTTCTTTCTGGTCTGGTTCTGGTCAACCAGGTAAAATGGGATTTGAAACATTTCAATAAAATAAAGTTTACCAAAGTCAGCTATAAAAAGTCTTCCTCTGTGAACTGAAGTAAATCAGATTATATAATTGCAGTGTATATATAGTCACTGTTGCTAGAAAATGTGTTGTAATTAATGTTGCTAGAATTTAGACTACCTGGGTTTTAAAATTTTCAGTTATGTTGCTTAAAATAAGGGAAGACGTGTCAGAGGAGCTGCCTGTAAGTTGAGGTGGCATCCCTCTACCTTTCTAGGGCCATTGAACAAAAGGGAGACTAAGAAACCTGTTGTATAGTATGTTGAGAAAAGAGCAGTGGAAATTGTTCAGTGAACTGTTTGATTATGTACTGGATACATGTACTCTGTTCAAGGTAGTGGAGAATATGTGAGATAAGAATACTGCTTTCTATCTCCTTTCCAATTTAGTGCAGAGGCTCTGACATTTTCAAAATTAAGAATAAAGAACCAAATTATGTTCAATAATTAGAACAGATAATTATTTTTAAATGTTTTCAGAGAGAGAGAAATAAAGAGAAAAAATTTACAACTCAATAGAATGACAGAAAGGAGGAAGCAAGTACCCCAGAAAAGGAGAGGCATGCTTAGATCTAAGAGTATTCTTTTCTTTAGATTGCCTTTGAAGATTATCAAGGCAGTTTTGTGTGTTTTCAGCTGTAGGCACAAATGCAGTGTTCATTTCTAAGTACTTACTCCATATAGGATATAGGAAACTGAATTTCCACTATTCCTAAGTTAACTCAAATATGTTGGTTGATTTGTAGTTATTAATACTTTCCTTGGAAATGGAGAGGGTCTTGTTTCTCTACATTAAAGTGTCAGGTCTACAAGGACAGGGATGTTTATCTTGCTTACTTTGATATTCCAAATACCTAGAACAGTGCCTAGCATGTTGTAGACTAAAGTAAGAACTTAATTAAGTTTTAAAAATATAATGTACTAAAATACTACTTTTAAGTCTAATAGTCAGTTGTCAACTCTGTAGCCCATGCCAGTGTTGCTAACCTTTTATTTCATTTAAAGAGATTAGGTAGTGAGTAGGAGGGGCATCAAAGAGAATTCTTAGATTTTTGAGTCTGGAAGTCTAGAAGATGGGAGGGCTTTAACTGAAATGGGAGCCATAGGAAGAGCAATACATTTCAGAGGGAGTAGGATAAATTTTCCTTCAGAAATGCAGAGTTTGAAGTGCCAAACTTGGCTTAGCAAACTGAGGATATGGGTGAGTCGTTAGGCCTAGGGAGTCCTTTACCTAGAGGTGATAGTTGAAGCCATGATTATAGATGAAACATAGTGATAATGATGGCGACCATTTATTGAGCTCTTCCCATATGCCAGGCACTGTGCTTTATATGTTGACATTTATATATTGATCTCATCTCACCCTCATGTCAGCTTTGTTAATTAGATGCTACTGTTCACCATTTCATACTTGAGAACACTAAGGTTTAGCAAGGTAAGGTATCTTTCCCAGAGTCTCATAGCTGGTAAGTGGTAGAGCTAGGCTTTGAGTCTAGACCCAACTTACTTCAGAATTTTCAGCGATTGCCAAGTGAGTTGATGTGATGTACAAGAAAATGAGGCACCGAGCAGAGTATCCTGAATACATTTTCTAGGAATCTTTGGTAACCTTTAAGATAACTCTTATTAGGGTTCTTATGTAGGGTTGGAGAACTGATTGCAAGGAGTAAAGGAATAAACACATGGAAAATTTTATAAAAATGGAAGTGGTGAGTTATATACTTTTTTTCCAAAAAGTTTAGTGATGAGGGAAAAGGAAGAAATAGGACAATAAGGCGAATTTGCGGAAACGAGAGAATTTGGGAGAATTTGGGAATTTCCGCATGATTTTTATCTTGTTTCAGGATTTCATTCATGCGTACATGCATTCATTTATTTCAACAAATATTTATTGAGTGCCTATTCTGTGCCAGGCATAGCAGGAAACAATACAAGGTCTCTGTTACCCTGGAGCTTAATTTTAATGGAGGTAGGGACGGATGTCAAGAAATACAACAAATAAATGAACAAGCGGATAAGAAAAACACAAACACTGATAAATACTGTACAGATAATTTAAAATAGGGTGTAACATAAAAGACTGTGTCAGCATAGACATTTTTAGCTGTGTGATAGAAAAGGCCTGTCTCAGAGATGCTCTTTGAGAATCTGAAAGATGAGAAGTCAGCTAATAAGTAGGAAGAGAATTCTAGGCAGTGACAATAGATAATGCCAAGGCCTGTAAGTGGGAAGAATCTTGACATACTGGATGGAGGCTAGTGAGCTTCAGAGAAGGTGATGTGAGATCAGAAAGGTAGGCAGGCATCACATCATGTGGGACTTTGTCAATTTGTGTAAGGAGTATAGATTTTTTATTCTAAGTGGAACGGGAAGCCAACAGTTGGAGAGTTTTAAGCAGGGAGCTATATGTGATGTGATTTGCATGTTAAAAGGAGCACCCTGATTGCTGTGTGGATAATACTTTTGAGTGGGGGACAAAGCAGAAGACTAGATGATAGGTTTTTGCTCTTAATCACATAAGATATCATAGTGGCTTGGACTGGAGTCCTTGTATTAATAGAGATGGTAAGAACTGATTAGATACGGGATATGTTTGGAGAAGGATTTAACAGGATCTGCCATTGATGGATTAGATGTGGGTTTTAAGTTAAAGAGGAATCACAGTGACCCCTACATTTGAACAACTGGGTGAATGATGGTGTTGTCTATTTAAACGGGCGGTTTGAAATGGAGACTTGAGCATAATTGCAGATTGAAGTGAAGGGTCCATTAGAAGGAGTAATATTGAAGTTTTTCAATATTCAAGGAAAGTAATTCATGATATAGCAAGGTGCCAAAGGACATAGGCACACAAGAGGAAACTGATTGAGACATACATGTAGGAGTTAGCCTTAAAAACCAGAGGGAAGGAGACAGAAGACAGAGATTTCGAAAAGGAAAGGAAGTTGAAAAGCACGTATTAGATGACCTTGATCTTTAATACAATGCTAGACCTATTACTGTATTTAGTTATGAACATGTTGCTACCTATTGTTTTGTTCCTCACATTAACTTTCTAATTGAAATACTTTAACCTTAATTATGTTTATCCTTGTATAACCTATTTAGTATGTATGTATATTTATGAGTGTGTGTACATATGTATATATATAAAAAATTTTTTTAAACAGGTTGTAAGTTCTACAAATGGAGAGTTAAACACAGATGACCCCACCGCAGGACGTTCAAATGCACCCATCACAGCCCCTACTGAAGTAGAAGTGATGGATGAAACCAAGTATGTGTTTATTTTACTTGTTTTAGTAACTCTCTGTTTTTAAATTATGCATGTTTGAGATTTATAGTTACATACAATTATTTCAGGAAATTTTTTTTAGGGAATAGGTGCATGCAAAACAAGTGGTATACTTAATTATTTTAATCACTAGAATAAGTTTAAAACAGTTCTATTCCAGTAAATATTTTAATAATACAAAATATTTAAGAACTGTGTTCAAATTCTTATTTAGAATTGACAGCGTTATTTTTAGCTTTTGAGTTTTAGGAGTGTTGATGCATGGAAGTTATTGATGTACTATCAGTCTTTTTTCTGTAAGCATAAGAGTAAATATTAACTTTATAAAATGCATGTTTTAATATTTTGAATTAGTTTTTCAAAACATAAATTATAACAACATTGCTTGGAAAAAATTAAGTATGAAAAACAATGTGATAATTTCAATGTGGGCTGTTTCTGATTCTCTCTCTCTGTCTCTCTTTTTTTTCCTTGTATTTTTTTTTGTGTGTGTATAGCTGCCAGAAAGTGTTGAACATGTGGTGAGTCTCAAGTGTAGGCAGGCAGAAATAGCTCCGTTGACTGTAATTTCAAATATTTAGCATCATTTTGTGTATTTTGAAAACAAAACTCTCAACACAGCAATTATAATTGGTAAAAGTTATTCAAAAGTATTTGATATCATTAAGATAGCTCAGAAAAAGCAAGAAATAATTGTTTGAGGAGCTCTTTTGCCTGCTGCAACTTTTTTACTTTAAGTGACATAGATTTGGGGCCACTTTTTAATTGCATAGATGATACACCAACCCTGCTTGTGCTTGTGCATTTGTTTTATAATAGTTTTTATTTGCTGTTTAAATAGATAGATTTTTGCATTAAGCTTTCTTTTTTCTGTTTGCAATTGTTAAATACATGTAGCAGATCTCATCCCCCACAGTAGTATCACTAAAACAGTATTTCATTTACTAACCAGTTATCATTGCCCTTGAATACAATATTGATAAATTTCATGATAACCTTGTAGTGAGAAAGCCATTTTAAAAATCCTCATCTAAATAGTTACTAATAATTGCAGATATTATGGAAAGTAGTATTAATAGAAATAATTGGGGATTTAAATTATTTTCTGACATTTGCCTTTAGTTGTAATACTGTGCTTAAAATGCTTCTGTCAGTTTCAGGACAAATTTTGAGTCAGACTGGGAGTGAATAAAGGAAGTTGCTTAGTTTAGTAAATTTTGAAATATTTTACTTATATCCAAAGACACCTTATATAATTTTCAAAATAATGCTCATTTGCTGGCTGCAAAATTAGGAAACTTTCGTGGATTTTTTTCTTAAAGAGCAGTGATTAAGAATCCATTTTAATCACTTTTGACTATAGAATGTATTGACAGTGTGACTAAGACTAGTGTATTTCAAGATATAATTAGCTGTATACTTGTATATTTTTATGAACCACAGAAATAAATCCCTGAAAGTATAGTCTTACTTGTGTGTTTTTAAATCAGAGATAAAAACAACAGCTTATCTTTGTGAATTTTAGGTACAATCCTAAGACAGGAAAGTAGGGTGGTGGTGTGACAGATTCGACTGCACATGTCCTTTGCAGTTAAACATAGTTTGTAGAATCCTGTTTCTGCCACTGATTTGTTACCTTCAAGAAAGTTTTGTTTCTTTTTCTGTAAAATGAAGCTAATAATACCTACTTCAGAGGTTGAGAAAATTAAATGTGATAAAGCCCTGGTGTTTTGTCTGGCACACAGCAGGTGCTCAATAGCTATTATTACCCCTGTTTATTTCTTCTCTTCCAGCTGCCAGTGACATTTCTCATCTCTGTTTTTGGGCTTGTGCCTCTTTATCTGTGTTCTATATTTTTACTTCCATACCCACACTCTTCACTGAAACTAGCGGTTCTGTGTTTACATCCTCCTGGAGACTTGCTTTTAATCAAATTTATTAAATTTATCCATTTATTCATTTAGCAGTTACACTGCTGAGGTTTCCGAAATACCTAATACTGTCCTTGTTCTTAAGTACAAGCCAGCAGGAAGATTGCAGTTGTACTAGTATATGTCGGTATATGATTAATATGATGAAAAAGATATTTTTAAAAATGGTTAGAGGTTGTAAAGATAAAGATTACTTGCTGACATGGATGATCAGAGAATACTTGATGGAAAGTGGCTCTGAAGAATGGCATAGTAATTTATGCAGCTGGGATGAGTGTGGGTGTGTGTTTGGGTCCCTATCTGTAGACACTGGAGGATGTGAAAAAAGGAAGTGGTGGGAAGGCTGTTCCTATAGGAAGCGTTCTCCATTGCCTGCCATATTTCTTGGCATGACATCAAGGCCTCTCGTACCTGTCATAGTCTGGCCCTTGCCTATCTTTGCAACTCCGTTTTCCATTCTGAACTTTATATAGCATTGGTTCCTTAAATCTGCCTTTGCTATGTTATCCTCTTTATATACTTCCCACTTCTTGAAACTTACTGAATTTCTTGAAAACAAGGATTTTTTTCATCCTCAGATTCCTAGTGGCTGTATGTCCTAATAAATCATTACTAAATAATTAACAATGTGGTATACCCATACAATGGACTGCCATTTGACAATATAAAGAAATGAAATTGAAAACATTGTGCTAAATGAAAGAAGCCAGATACAAAAGGCCACATGTTATGTGAATCCATTTAATTGAAATGTCCAGAATAGGCAAATATATAGGCACCAAAAGATTGGTGATTGCCCAGGGCAGGGAAGAGGAGGATGGGATATATTTATAGAGTGATGGAAATGTTCTGAAATTAGATAGTGGTGATAGCTGCTCAATTGTGAATACTAAAACACACTGAATTATATACTTTGAAAGGATAAATTTTATAACGTGAAAAATATCTTAATAAAATGGTTGTTTTAAAAAAAGTATAGCAACTCATGATATCAGTGAAGCCTTACATCAGGTGGGTTAGGTAGGTTACAGAAATCCTCAGAACTTTCCTACCTCTTTGCTGGATAAACATTCTATTTAAACAAGATTTTTTTCTTTAGGTTTATTCTAACATTTCTACAAGTTTATTATTGTGTTCCTCATCTCCTCTTAATCTGTGACTAAGAAATTTGGGCATGATTTTTTTTCTTTTTTAAGAGATAGGAATCTTGCTATATTGCCAAGGCTGGCCTTGAACTACTGGGCTCAAGTGATTTTCCTGCCTCAGACTCCCCAGTAGGTGGGACTATAGGTGCACACCACCATACCCAGCTCCTTTTCTAAATTGCATCTTACACTTCTCTCTGCCACCATTTGACACATGACTAGGGACGTGCTTAGAATTCTCTTTCAGAATTTCTTTTTCATCTTTCGTCTTACCTATAATTAGCAGAGATCCTTCTCACCCCACCCCATTAAGTAGAATGTATTCTATAATGCACATTTTAGCATCCTCATGTTTCCTGAGAATAGTACCTCATTGGGGTAAATATTTGATTTCCAAATGATGGAAAATACTCTTTCTCCCATATGGAAAATGATGGGAAAGCTAATTAGCTTCATTAGTAATGAGGTTTTGTCTTTCTTGTTTACTGTAGTTGAGAATTTTAAGACAGGTGATACAAATGATAGCACCTTCATCATTCATTCCAGGTATTTAGGAGAACAAAATAGTTTAAGTATTTACTTTTTAAGTAGTATGAAACCGTCTTTTATTCTTTTTCTTTCTTTCCGTCTTCCAACATTTACTGAACAGATTATCGTGTGTTTGATAATATGATGATTATTAAGATATGTCAAAGTTTGTATACCATTAGGTTGGATGGAACGTATACCAACAACTTTTATACAATGGTTCTCAACCTTGATTTCACATTATAGTTACCTAGGGAATTTTAAAAATGTACTAATATTTCGGCTGTATTTTCAAGGTTTCTGATTTTACTAGTTGGTCTATGGTGGGGCTTGGTTATCAGTATTTTTAAAAAACTTCTCAGGTGACTCTAAGGAGCAGCCAGTGTTAAGGATCATTGGTCTAATACAAAGTATTACACGATTGCTAATCATGTAGGAGAGGGATAATTGTTACTGGAGTTCAGAAAATGGAGTATGTCCTCCTAGTTGGGAAGATCAGAGAAGTCCTCATGGGTAAGGATGCATTTACACTAGTTCTGAAAGATGAGAATGATTTGGCAAGGGAAATGGGTGGAAGGAGTCAGGGAGAAGAGGTTGGAGCAAGGAAAGAATTGAACCAGTCCAAGGAGTAACTCATGCAGGCAGAGAATATATGAACACATTAATGAAAATTGAGATAGGCTAATTTCCCAAATCTCAAAGGGCCTTGGTAGCCAGTAAACAAATTTGGACATTATCTTTCTCAGCAAAAGAAAGGAAGCCAAGAAATGACATGTGGTTTTAAGCCAAGAAACTATGATCAGGTTGATCCTTAGGAAAATTAATTTGGCTGCAGTTATGAGGCTTATGTCACTTCCTGGGGTTCAACAGATTGCAGAAAATGGTTTAAGAATATAAATTAAGTTTTCCTATGAAACTAGATGGAGAATTTATATTTTGGGTTAGTAGTCTCTAGTAAACAAACTGTTCCTTAAAAAATGTTTTAAGATTACAGTATGGGACCATTTGTTTAGTTTCTATAATACTGAGTGTTCAGGAGTTTGATAGTCTCTAGAACTGTAAAGATAAGTAAAGAATAATATGTTTCCTCAAGAGATCAGTTCAGTGAGGAAGAGAGAGGTATAAAAATTATAATACAAAGTGACAGAGACTGTGTCACTCTTTTGGGAGAGAGCAAATGGATTTTAAGTGGAAAGAAGAGCATATGCAAAGATACAGAGGTAAGAAATCCCACTTGGCATATTCTGGGAATGGCAAGGAGATTTTTTGCTTCTTCTTACTTTTCCCTTCCTTCCATCCATAGTATAGGCCACCTGGGAAGGAAGCCTAATGGAGGATGAGACTAAGAGGAGGGTGGAAATAAGTTGGGAACCAAATTCCGAAGAGCTGTGTGAACCTAATGCTTTAGTCAATGTAGAATCATTGATGAGATTTAAGAGGAAAAGGGCATGGCCTTATTTATGATGGGGGCAATTTGGATGACAGATTGGAGAGAGGAGAGACTTAGACTGGGAAGTCCTTTAAAAGGCACTTAGCAGTGGTGGCGGCAAGTTGAAAAGTTCTGAACTAAGCCAACATGAGAAGATGGGAAAATTTTGAAAGTCATTTCAGACTTAAGGGACTAATTGCAAGTGGACAGGGAGGAAGAAGTTGGAGATGAAAATGGGCCTGCAGGCTTTTGGGTGGAGTAATTTTGTAGATGATCTTGTTCTCTGATCTAAACTCTTTTTGCTTAGCTAAACGGTTCCTCGTTTTTTCTGTAAATCAAGAGATCCAGAGATACGAAATTACACTTCAGGTTTAAACCTTAAGGGGAAATATTCTTTGTGAAAGAATTAAAGATTAGATGCCATAAAAGATACTTTCTGTACACTCATCAACCCAGGTCAGGAGAAGCTAGGTCCTGGAGTCCTACGTGGGTAGGTCTAGGAGGTACCAACAGTCTCTCAACCAAAGGGTGAGCAGTGAGTCATCTTAGAAGGGATAAATAAGAACATCATATCCAGATAGGGAAACATGCTTCAGTTTCTGGGTGGATTTGAGAGAAGAAAGTATATGTCATATATCCAGGAAGACAAGGCAAATAGATGAAGAAAAAGGCAGTGAACAAAGGAGAAATGGTGGTGCGGTGTCAATAGCAAAAGCCTTTGTGTGTTTTCGGACTTTGATCCGTTTTGATTGCCTGTTTGTTGCCTAATAGTATTTAAAGAAACTAAAGTTGTTTCTAAAGTTCATCTTAGGACTTAACATTTATTCCCAAATAATTTTAGAGTAGAGATGTAGCTTCACATTTTGAGAGGCTGATGTGGAAGGATTACTTGAGCTCAGGAGTTTGATACCAGCCTGGGCAACATAGTGAGATCTTGTCTCCACTAAAAATAATTTTTAAAAAATTGCCTGCTGGGTGCCTGTAGTCCCAGCTACTCAGGAGGCTGAAGTGAGAGGACCACTATTAAATAAGTACTAACTTTGTGCCAGTTTGTTGGGCTATAACTGAGCAGTCCTTTATGAAGCTTAAATTCTAGTGCAAAGGCAGATAATAAATAAAATAATTTCAAAGTAAGAGTAAGTTATTACAGAAAAATAAAACAATAGTGTGATCAAGTGGCTACATGGGAGCAGCACTGTTTCAGATTAAGTGCTGGGGAAGAGGAAGCAATTGAGATGAGACCTGATTTCTTAATTTCTAAGGCTATAAATTAGCTATTTCGGTAATTGCTTTTATCTTAAGAAATAAGCCATAAGGTTAAAACATCAATTTATTTCCTAACTTCTGTAAGTATATCATATTTTTAGCACCTCTCTCTTATCTATGTGTTTGGATGTATTTGTATCACATAAGGCAATGCTGTCCTCTGGTGGTAGTAACTTTAATAGCATGCCAGCTGTACTTTTGCAAATCTGTTATAAGGATGTGTTCTTTATTTAGTGGGATTTATTTAAAATAGATATCCTTTTTAGATTGTGTTTGAATTTAAGGGCCATTAGAATTTATTTGAAAATCTTATTTAGTTTCAAATAAGTGCTTGTCATAGTTCAGTAAAACACTGTTGAAGGAAAGATTACTTAAGTGTGAAGATCTCAACTCTCAGAACTCTCAGTACTGGAAATACAAACTAAGCAAAGTAAATTGCTGATACAAGTGTAGAAAATCTAGGACTTGGTCTTGTTCATCAAAATGTGTATTACATTAAATTACCCATTTCAAAGGGCTAATACAACTTTAGAAAATTTTGAAAGAATCTATTTGGAATTTGAAAGGACAGTGTTTAAGAATAGTGAGCATTATTAAAGGAATTTTATATCAAACAATAAATTTCAATTGAAATATGGCTATATACTTAAATTTAATATTCTAAGTATTTGTTCTGTCACTTCTAAATACCTATTTTATGTCTTGCTTTCTGCCATTTGGACATTTTTCTTCTCTTTTCTAAGTCTTAAATTTAAAGGTTCATTTGGAGTAAAGGATTTTATTTTTTAGAAAGTAATTGAGATTTGAGAAATATTAGGTAGCTGACAGTTAAAAATAAATTTGACTTATTTTTTTAAATCCAGAACAAATCTCTTACATCTGTAGTCTTGTACTGTGGCAGCTCTTCTCTAGGCTCTTGACTGGGTAATCCATTTCCGTTCTTTCTGCTAGTCATCTCCATGAGAGTAAAGTTGATAAACATTCATCATTACATATATTTCTAGTTGAATCTTTATTATTTACATTCCATGGTCTAGTCGATGTGTACTGTTTGGTTTACTTAAAAAATGCAGTTGTGTAATTTGGTTTTCAGTACCCTCATAGTCGTTTCATAATTATGGCAGAAATCACAATAAATAATTTAAAATTATTTTTGACTGAAGATAATGTGGGTAGAGAGATTATGTAATTTAACTGGACGATGTAGATTTCTGTTTACATTTATTTCACGGAAGTATATAAAACATATCTAGAAGTTATGTTATATTCAGTAATCTTTTGCTGGATGGGACACCTGAAGCTTTTTTTTTTTTTTTTTTTTTGAGACAGAGTCTCACTCTGTTGTCCAGGCTGGAGTGCGATGGTGCAATCTTGGCTCACTGCAACCTCCATCTCCTGGGTTCAAGTGATTCTTCTGCCTCAGCCTCCTGAGTAGCTGGGATTACAGGCGCCCACCACCACGCCCAGCTAATTTTTGTATTTTTAGTAGAGACAAGGTTTCACCATGTTGGTCAGGCTGGTCTTGAACTCCTGACCTTGTGATCCACCCACCTTGACCTCCCAAAGTGCTGGGATTACAGGCATGAGCCACCGCACAGGGCCAAAGCTATTCTTTTATGAATATAGATTGGTAAGAATTATAGAAACATCTTTATAAGGTCATATTATACACAGTCTGAATTGGGAGCTCTCGGTGATGAAATCACCATGTGTATAAATATACTTTGCTTTTATTACAAAATGTGATTTATAAACATGCCCACACACGCACAGAGGGTTTCAGTGGAAATCAGGGATACCCAACCATGCTTGTCTGTGCCAAAAGTAAACTCAATGTTAGGAAGGGGTTGACTGTTAAAGGTTAAAAGAAAAGGTGCCTAACTATATGTAGTGTTGTCATGTTGTATATTCTAATAGACTGACTCAGACTGTGAGGCTTTTAAGATAGGTGTGTATGTAATTTTTTTTCTTTTTTTTTTTTGGTGGGAGCAGATCAGTGATTCTCATTCTTCATTTCATACCAGACCACAGCATTTTCCCACAGCAGCCTTGATGTGTTGCATCTCCTCATGACTAGAAGAATTTACTGTGAGAGAAACTAGTTCTCTTAAGGATTACATCTAGATTTTTTTTTTTTTAAACTTTTTCTTTTAGAGGCAGGGTCTTGTTCTGTTACACAGACTGGGATTCAGTGGCACAATCATAGTTCAAACATTCTTCCTGCCTCCGCCTCTCAAGGAGCTGGGACAACAGGCGGGTGCCACCATGTCCAGCATGTGTGTGTGTGTGTGTGTATATTTAGAGATACTTGTGTATGTGTATATATAGTTAAAGAGAGAGAGAGATTTAGAGATGGGGTCTTGCTGTATTGCCCAGGCTAGTCTTGAATTCTTAAACTCCTGAGCTCAAGCAGTCCTCCTGCCTTGGCCTCCCAAAGTGCTGGGATTACAGGCATGAGCCACTGTGCCCAGCTAAGATTTTTTTTCACCTAGAAATAAAAGTCAGGATTATATTGTTTTGCATATGCAATTTTGACTTGTACAATGGAATCACCTCAGTTGTGCTACTTTAAATATTAAGCATAGTTTTTACCTTAACTAAACTTTCAATAAACTTGACCTTCTTTAACTCTTAAAGAATTTAAAATTGCCAGTCTTGACATTCTATAAAATGTGTTTTCTGTTTTTCACTTTTTTAATATGATGGAAAATGTTGACTAGTGTATATTGGAGTATCTTTTTATTTTTGGAGTCTAAACTGATTATTGGTAAGAATAAGCTCCCCAGTGTTAGGATCATTATTGCCTTCCTAATGGCTTCAACAATCACATATAAATATCCGGGAGAAAGGGTGAGAATGCATAGAATGAAATTCTCAGTTAGTCTTAGTGAAAAACCTTTTGAATTTAATGGCTCCTTTTTATGTTGCATAGAGTGTCTTGCTATTCTTAAAAGGCATGTGGATGAAACATAATAGTAATAACTCTGCCATATTTTCACTAATACATACGCTTCATTGGTGTAATCACTGTTTATCTTGCACTAGACTGTTGCTTTTTATGATCATTTAAGTTAATATGATACAGTCAACTTTGTGACATTTTAGTGCTTTTAAACTAAAAAGAGTGTTTCCCTCATCTGCAGGTGCTGCTGTTTTTTCAAACGAAGGAAAAGGAAAACCATACAGCGCCACAAATGACTCTGGACACAGACAGATCCTGGGGAGTTACTTACATGTTCATCTGCTGTCTTGTGATTAAAATCATCTCTGTAGTGACCACATATATTTTCAAGGACTCACTCTTAGAAACAAAAATGTCATACTTTCATACTTCATTTTGTGGTTGTCTTACATTCTTTTTTTTTTTCTAATTGAACTTTTATGGAAGCTTTAAAGTTTTGTCAAAACATGAGTGCTGTGCGCATCAGTGAATGGAATGGACCAATGAGGTGGTATCGATGAATATAATTCTATAGAACATTTTTCAGAAGTTCTTCTGTTGCAGAAAGCATACAGTATCTTAAGTGTCAACCAGTTGTATACCTAATCTGGTTTTTTATAACTTCTGTAAGGGCATAATCAAACAGGAATTTTCTTTCTCAGTGGATAATACAACAGAGAAAACAGAGTTGCCCAAATATTTAAAAGAAGTTATTCCTTGAGAAGTTCATATTTTGTGACATCTGCATTGATTTCAGTGTTACTGATGGTACTGTTATTCATAAGTCATATTAACATTCTCTCTGTGAAATCATGGTACAGTCACTGCCCAGAGGTACTGAGGAAAAAGCAATATGGGTTCCGCAGATGGTAGTGGTAAAATGAATCTTAAGTAGTGCGGTAAATATGTGCTCTGCTTTTGTTGCACCACCATGTGAAGTACTGTGTTGCAGAAGTGGCAAAAGCGCTTATTTTTTAAAATGCAAAATATTTGTACAATGTAACTTTATGCTTCCAAATAATAATGTATGTTAGACAGCAAGAAATGAATACTTTAAACAGTGATATATGTTGGAGTTACAAAGAAATACACTAAGGAGAGGTAGTAAATGTGAACCTTGTTGCAATGTGTAAGGTGGAAGCCTAAAGAAATCTCACTGAAACTTACTGCTGAATGATTACATTCTCCCCTAAGCAGAAAACTTTGGATGTGCCATGCAATGGTGTCTGTGTAATTATTTTGCTCTTTGATAAAAAAAAAAGACCCCCAGCAATAAAAAGTGGGTCACTCTATGCCCTCTGTGCACATTAGTCTCTTGTATTCAACTTTGCTGATTCTCTGGAATTTTCCTACTCTTTAGCATAATTTTGATGATTGAAAAATATTTTGGAAAGGATGGGTCAGGTGCTTTGCCTCCATAGTCTTTTGAAGTGCCTGCATATGAACAAAAAAAAAAAACTAATTCTGTAAAAAAGGAAGCCCATTCCACTTTTCAAGTATGCTTTGTTTTAAGCCATAAAGACACACATGTAGTTTTGTCACATTCTGCTAGCCAGAATTTTCAAGAAGGGTTAAAACAAAGCCTGGCTAGAAGGATAATTATTTTGAACAAATCTCATATTCATCTTTCATTTATAAAATTGTTACTTACTCCTTCCATGCAGTCTCTTCGTTGTCTTTAAGTGTGTGCCTTCAGGCATGCTTATTTATTTTTATTGTCTCAAGGTAACATTTAAGATGTATATTAAAGTAAATCTACATTTTTTTACTTCATTATTGCATTTACAGGGATTTAATTATACTTTGTAATTTATTTTTCTTATTAGCCAAAAGTTTAATGCATTTTTTTGATGAATTAGGCACCCACATGAACACCACAAATCAGGACATTGTTTTTCATTGTTGCTATGAATCCTGTGAATGATCTCTTTTTATTTTAAAGACCTACACTTAACCTAGAAAACATTTGCTGTATAATTTGGTCAACAGTTTCCATTCTGTCTATCTGTATACTGTCATGATGTCTTAAACTGCAGGAGTTACATACTGAGTTTATATTTTTATTTGCTTTGAGCAAGGTAGATGGATGTTTTGGCAATTATAATGTGAAACCACTTCTTTCTTTACAGTATTTGACCAAATTTGTGTGTCTATGATATTTGTAAATACATGCGAATATCTGTATTTCTTATCATAAGCCTATTTAGTTTTATTCTCAGTAGGGTTTTTTGGATTGTACAGTGTTTATATGATCTGAACTCCTTATACATAAGAAGGTGTGTATATTAATCCAATTATGGACTTAAAATATTTTAAAAGTATAAATACCCTTATTTGCTGCAAAGACCAGTGTGTAGACATTTGCTTTTTAGCAATATTTTTAAGTGCTCCATTTTAATGCCAAGGAATAAGTCTTTTGGCAACACAAACTGGTCAATAATAGGTAATGCAGGTATGTTCAGGTTAAGCCAACAATGTTTTGCATTTTTATGCTTATTTTCTGTCAACACTAATGAAGTCAACATTGCCTGAATGTCTGAATAATGAAACACATCCCTGTTTAAAAGTATGTAACTGAAAAAGAAATAAAAAAAAAATAAAAGTAGTTTTTTTAAACTTGCTCTTTCCCATTTCCTCTAATGATGGGTAAAATAATGTCACTCCCTAATTTAAGATAGGAATTTTAAAATTTTGCTTTATTTAGTTGGTTATATATGAGAAGCAGAGCTAAAGGAATATGCTTTTGTTATTTTGTTTATGTTTTGTTTTGCTTTCTTGAAATCCAGTGGTAAAGAGCACACACTAGAAAGGATCTAAGCTTTCTTTAATATTGAAAAAAAAATTATACTTCTCTGAACTGTTTAATAGAGCAATAGTTAAATACATCTTCTGATAAATTAAGGGAAATAGAATCATTTTTCCTCTTTGAGAATGGAATCATACTATTATGTTCACAGAAATTAAGCATTATTCCAGTTTTAAGTGAATGACTTTAAAATCATTGCAGATGGGGAGCCCATATTTCTAACAGTATCTCATAGTTCATCATTGTGCTAGGTGCTTTACGGGAGTTTACAAAATGGCATTAATGGTATGCTACTTACTGAGGGATGCTACAGGTAAGATAAGGCAAAGCAGCCTGCTCTCAGCCTGTGAATATTGTGTCCATTAAGCAGCAGAGACCTTCAGAAGCAGGAGAAAGATCTGGAGATGACACATAACTGTAAAGGTTCTATTTAGAAAAATTTGACTTAAGATGGGGATTTCAATCTGAATGAATATATAGTTGCATTAGTCAGAACTCTTTGAATTGAAAGTGACAGAAATTTAACCTGGCTTGAGCAATAAGAGTGTGCATTATCTCATTTAACTGAAAAGTCGAGTGGTAGGACTGCCTTCAGACATGCTTAATCCTGGAGTTAAGACAGGAATCTTCTCCATATCTTTTGGTTTTGCTTTCCTACCCTGCTGTTTTCACTATCAGGAAGACTTTCTATGTGTCATGGTAAAGTGGCCATCCACCATCTTAGTATTCTCAGCAAAACAAAAAACAAAGGGCCATTTTTCTCAATAGCTCCAACAGAAGCCTAAGACTGACATTCCCTTATTGGTTGATGTGCCCACCCCTGAGCCAATTACTATGGACGAGGGAATATTGTTCTCCCAGTGGCTGAGCCTGAGTCATGGTTTGACCTTGAGGAGACACATTGGTGATGGAACTGGTTGAGAAGAGTTAAGAACATTTTTTTCTACTAGAGTGCCAATACAATTATAAAGATTTGCTGATATTCAGGATAACTAATTTCTTCTCTGCCTAGCTGTAATACAGACCCACATAAATTATTTTCTTAGGAAATTTACTTGTTCATAAGACTACGTGGATCATAACCAAAGAAAGGACTATATATAGAAGGATGATCAGGTAATATTACTGGGATATAAAAATGGTTTTGTTAGACCAGTTGTTTATTGGGATACTTATACTTTGATTTCACTTAAATGGACAGACGCTCTGGCACTTCTGCAGACTAGGGGTTGGAAACTTTTTTGGCAAAGTTTAGCTTTGTGAGCCAAAAGGCAAAATTGAGGCTTTTATATATTTAAGTAATGGGAAAGAAAACTTTTCGCATATATTTTATTGATAAAATTCAAAATATATTAATACTTTAATATTTTTTTGTGATACAGGGCTACTAATGATAAGAATCGAGTGATTTTGAGGGGATAATGTCTCACTAAATTGGGGTTCAAAATTAATTGCAAGTATTCATTTGTTAATGCTGGCCTATAATGTGATTTTTTGTATTTCATCTTTGAAAACGTCTTCTCACTCAAATAGATACATCCGTGTACTGTTATCAGTTGTGATTGAGTGTGTAATTTTAATTGATCATATTCATCATTTGGAAGGTATTTATAGAATTCTATTAGATTCTGCTATTGTTATTTGCCTTTTAGCTGTCATTACATTGCATATTAATCACTTCCTATTGAAGGTTAGGTGGATGCTCAATTGTATATTTAAATGAATATTGAAATAGAAAAATTTCCTTTGCACTTGCATTAAGGTCCAGTAGTGCAGCTTGAACAATAGTGGAACTTGGAAAATATGTTCACTACAGGTTTGTGTGGGAATGGAGATCTTGCTTCTTATCTTGATAGCATGGGAAATATATAAAGCCAGCTTGATAATACTTGTGATTTAAACAACATTAGTTGCCATCAAAATGACCTTGTCACAGTATGTTTCACATATAAGTGCCATTTTGCCTTGTAATTGTAGGTTGAATTTATTAAAAAGCATTATTAAGTTTGCAGCAAAAGTAATTTCCAAAGCTATTCAGTGTTTGAAAATAGTTTGAGGGTGGTTCTCCTCATTCATAACAATTTCAGTCTTGGTTCTGAGCTTAAAAAGTTACAATAAAACTACCGTTCCAACCTGGGCAACATGGCAAAACCCCATCTCTAAAAAAAATTAGGCATGGTGGCATACACCCACAGTCCCAGCTACCCAGGAGGCTGAGGTGGGAGGATGTCCTGAGTCCAGGAGTCGAGGCTGCAGCGAGCCATGATTATGATGCTGCACTCTAGCGTGGGCGACAGAGTGAGATCCTGTGTCTAACAAACAAAACCAAAAAACTTTACTGCTGCCATCAAACCGCTATGTAATTGGGCAAGTCAGAATACTGAACTTCTATTTCTGACAAAACCAAATGGAACCAATGATGATTAAGATCACAAGTGAATAAAATTTACCATTGACTTTACTAGTTTGATGACATGATATATTTAAATATTTCCCACAAATACCTGCTGATGAATAATGCAGCATGTAACCATTGACTAATTTATTCAACTATGCATTTTTTTGCCACTTCACACATTTTTACCACCATGAATTGCAACACATCTTAGCAGATTCTACTTCAGGTTGTACTAAATTGGTGTTTTCTCGACTTCTTTGAAATATTCTTTCCTATAGTTATTGTATGCAGACTATTCATAAAGGCTAGTTTTTGAGTCACTTCAAACTCAGCATTGACTTCTCAAGTGTACAGCTGGGCAGTATTGGTAACATCTGTTGACTCACCAAAAGCAAAGCAAAGCTACTTGAAATCATTTGCCTTGTTTTTTAATTGACTGTTGGTGTTGCCACAGTGTCCTCATGTCTCCAAGCAAGTATTCTTGGTGAAAAGCTGGTACTGTTGAAGAAGTTTTTCTCTGGGCCCACTCTCTGGTTGCTACAATCAAACACAATTGAATTAACTCTAACTCACCATCAGTATATAGCTGTCTTTGCTTGGCTAACAAATGAGCCACTCAGAAAGTTACTTTGGTTACACCCTTATTCTAATTTTTTAAATTAGTAGATTATGCTGTGATAAGATACTACATTTTAAGTTTTCTGATTGTTCTAACTGTTGATTTCCTGTGGGTTGGGAATATTGTGATGAGTGCTTAGTCTGCAAATATATTTTTTTAGCACAGTGAAAGTGTCATTGCATAATAAACACAATGCTTTGCGATATAGTTGTACGACAATTCACACTCCACTGTGCCTTAAAAGTGCAACACTCAAAGTCCACTTTTTAAAACTTTTTTTGACATGATGTATATGCACTGGTAATAAAAAATAAAATGTCTGTATGACAATATGTATGACACTTGAAATGCTGTTGAGTTTTATAGCCATCACTGAGATTTGTAGCATGTTGAATAGCAGTGCAAAACAATGAGAGCACCACATATGGTTACTGTCACAATTAATTCAACTCTGCCTTTGTAGCATGAAAGCAGCCATAGTCAATATGTAAATGAATGAACATGGCTGTGTTCTAATAAAATTTTATTTATGGACACTAAAATTTGAATTTCATATAATTTTTATGTGTCATAAAATTCCCTCTCGATTTTTTTCAACCATTTAGAAATGTTAAGTGTCATTCTTAGTTTGTGAACTGAGCAAAAATAGGAGGTGGGCTGGACTTGGCCTTCAGACCGTAGTTTGCCAACGTTTGCTTTATGCCACACTGGAAAGATTTGAATGTTTGAAGTAAATTAGTTTTTACTTAATTGCATGAAACTGCTTACCAAAAGATGACCTTTTCTCCTCCGTTTATAAAAGAAAATTTCATTTTGAAATAGCACCAAGAATTAAAATATTACGGAAAATGCAACCACAGTACATAGGGAGTTAGTAATCAAATGAGCTCACATATTAACTTAGATGTTGAAGCAGTGTGCAGCCTTAGCCCATGAATGTCAGGATTAGACAAATTTAATTTTAGTTTAAACTTCTTGTGAGAACTGTGGCAAGTTAACTCACCCTGTTTCTTCACCTTAAACTGGAGATAATGCCTACTTTGAGGTGTGATTCTGAGGATTAGTGAATGATCTTTATAATAGCTCAATGCATTTACCATTACCTTCATTAAAAGTACGATTTTAAACTGAGCAACACCTTAATTTCTCATACAGTGTGTACACTTCTGCTCTTTAAGATAAGGGTAAGGTCTGGTATTAGACTTTGTCTTCCTAGACTGACACCATTATTCCTATCTGTTTAAAAATATTGGGCCCTAATTCTATCACATTGTACAGTTGCCATTCTGCCTCACTTAATGACATCAACAAGTTCAAAATATTTAATTTTATACCCTTATTGATAAAAATGACAACAGGAGAGGGCCAGGGCAAAGTCCTGTCTGAAGCTGCTGTAGTCCATGTTAGGGTCAATATCAATCCATTGAACCAATAACATGTCTAAATGTTCTCTGTAATGTATGAATCCTTCAACACCACTTAATTACTATTAGCTAATAGTAATTTATCAGAAGCTTTGCTGAAATCCAAGTAAACCATTTGGTCTGTTTCCATGCCCTGTCATTCTCATTATGCCATCAAAAAGGGAATTGAATTTAGTTTTAGATTTTATTTCCTTCTTGCCATTTCTCCCCCACCCCCTTAACTTTTAAGGCTAAAAATTATTCTTAATTTTAAAAAAGCTGAGCCTTACATTCTCTTCCTCATTCCTCTGTCTTTCCTTTACATATGGCTCCACATACAGATTATAAACTCTTTTTTTGTTGGCTTTAGCATTAAAAAGAATCTCCAGCTAATACAAAACCTTAAAGATGTTATTTATTTATTTTTTTACATTTATTTCCTATACTCTTTTAAAAGCTGGGCTTGTTAGAAAGGAGACTGTTTTCTCAAAACGTTTTTTCTTTTTAGGATCACTTTTCATTGCAGAAATGAAATCAGAGTCTTGAGTTCTTTTCACAAGGTTATCATAAACCTAAGATGAGATACTCACATTCTCTTAAGGTGGCCGACCATTCTGCTTTATGAACACATTCCTCTTGCTAGTCATTTTTGTGGTCCAGAATAGTAGCTTCAGTTTTTGCTTTCTCTGTTTCCTGGAAGATTAGATTTTAGGCATATAAAGAATTTACAGAGTTTCTGGGTTTAAAGTGTTTTTGTTTTTGTTTGTAGTTATTACAAGTACATGATAGGTATCTATATGGGGTACCTGTGATGTTTTGATAGAGGCATACGATGTGTAATAATGAAGTCAGGGTCATTAAGGTATCCAGCACTTCAAGCATTTATCATTTCTTTGTGTTAGGAACATTCCGATTCCACTCTTAGTTATTTTAAAATATGTAATAAATTATTGTTGACTATAGTCACCTTGTGCTACCAAAAGCTAGATCTTACTCATTTGATCTAACTATGTGTATGTGTGTGTGTGTGTGTGTGTATATATATATATATATATATATATATATATATATATTTGAGACGGAGTCTAGCTCTGTCTCCCAGGCTGGAGTGCAGTGGCGTGATCTCGGCTAACCTCTGGTTTAACTGATTGTCCTGTCTCAGCCTCCCGATAGCTGAGACTACAGGTGTGTGCCACCACCACGCTGGGCTAATTTTTGTATTTTTCATAGAGATGGGGTTTCACCATGTTGGCCAGGCTGGTCTCGAACTCCTGATCTTAAGTGATCTGCCCACCTTAGCCTCCCAAAGTTCTGGAATTACAGGTGTGAGCCACCATACCCACCTCGATCTAACTATATATTGTGCCCATTAATACCATCCCCAGTTTATCCTACCCCTTTCCCTCCCCACTACCCTTTGAAGCCTCATAACAATCCTTCAACTCTCTATCTCCATGAGATACATTGTATTGATTTTTAGCTCCCACAAAGGAGTGAGAACATCAGAAACTCTAGCTTAAGTAAAATAAGAACTAGAAATTTCCAGACAATCGGGGGTCTCTATCACTACTCAATTTTATGTTTAGTGTTTACGCTCCTCTTGAACACCTCGTGTCAGGCAGTGGCTTGTGTGCTTAAATACTGATTTTCTTTAACTGGCCTGGCATTTTGTAATGTACTTTCATAATACTATCTTAATTTCCCCTCTCTGCCCAAATATTTTCCACAGTGCATTTACCTTGGGTGTACTAAATTTCATTGCAAGTATACGTCTTTTCAGTATACTCCTCTGCCCCTTCCTTCTCATAAGTGTGTATTCCAGTCAGAAACCTCATCATACCATGTCAATGATTTCTATGTCTTACTTGCACTACCCTGATTTGTATGTAAGTTTTCTTGATCATAGTCTTGTATGTGCATTAGTGTGAAGACTTCTTGTTGTTATTTTCAGACTTCCTGCTCAGTTCTCTGGAGTGAATCATTTGGTCATCTCTAACCAGATGGTATATATAACAATCCCTTTTGTGATTTTTATCTTCTTTTTTCACCCTCATCCTCCTCATTGCAAAAAAAAAAAAAAAAAAAAAATCATTTTAACATGTCAATTATGCTTATACCATTACATTCTAGCCATCTTAAATTAAGTCTTGGAAATGAACATCTCATTTTAAATGTCATATAGGTAGAAAATCAATCATGTCTTTCTTGTACAGTATTTTGTCCTGAATCCTGTATTGACTTTGTCAGGGTGCCCTAAATGTCCTGTATTTATTAGGCCTTTTTAAAATATATAAATTACAAGAATATTGGCAATTAGAGCCCTTTTTACTCCACAGTAATGTGGAATGCTTAAATTACTTACGTGGTAACAGCAGCTGAAAATTATTCCTCCACAAGTAAACATCTGAACAATCCCTTATCTCTCCTGCAGGTTTGAATGAATACCAAAAGTGGGGAGTAAAACTTGAAAGTACTTTTGTTTCATATTTGAGAAAGAAAAAGGCTATTTGAATTTTAGCCAAAGCCCCAAGTTGTGAACAAGTAACCGCTGTTAGTTTAAGATAACTTTAGTAAATACACAAAAAAATCAATCAATGACATCCATTGGCCATGCTTCTGGAAATAAGCTAGTCAACAACAGCTTCACTCTAGTCTTCTGAAAGAAAGCAAGTTAATGACAGCCCCATGCTTCTAGACAATAGCTGATCAGCAAGTGCCTTGCTTCAGTAACCAGGCTGTAGAAAGTCTGTTGGTCAACAGCAGCTTCTTCCAGTGAAATACCACACCCAGGAATATTATCAGCCTTTTTGACTTCTTTTAACCCTGCTGCACCTTTCTAAAGAGTCAATTTGTTACACTTTTCTCAGCTACTCTATTACTGTTACCCTCTCTTTCCTTCTGTTACACTAAGATTCCAGGAAAAATGTTTCAAAAATGGGTTCTTCTTTTAAAAAATGCTTGAAAAGTACTGCCCTAACTAATGTGAACTATTAAACTTATTATGCAGTGCTTAGGAAATCAGAAAACTATGCACTCTGTATTTTGTATGCTATGTACTAAAGATGTAGAGAGATCTCCATCCAAATGTATTAAACAAGTTCTGGCATCTGGACTGGTAAGCTTTCATGGTCAAGACTATCCTTCTGCTGAGTCTTTATTCTGCAAGAGGACCAGTTTGGCAGAGTAGATTATGTCTCCTTTATTCACATTTAAAAAAAGAAATGGAGAAGAAGGGAAGAAGGCAAAGCAAGATGGCAGAACAGGACTTTTTAGTGCTTTCCCCTTGCAGAAACATCAGTTTGAACAACTATCCATGCACAAAAATATCTTCACAGGAGCTAAGTGAGTCGGGTGAACAATCATGGTACTTGGTAATAGCAGAATTTTTGTTCTTTTTTTGAGACAGAGTCTTGCTCTGTCACCCAGGCTGGAGTGCAGTGGTGCAATCTCAGTTCACTGCAACCTCTGCCTCCTGGGTTCAGGCAATTCTTCTGCCTCAGCCTCCCAAGTAACTGGGACTACAGGCACATACCACCACACCCGGCTAATTTTTTGTATTTTTTAGTAGAGACAGGGTTTCACCATGTTGCCCAGGCTGGTCTTGAACTCCTGAGCTCAGGCCATCTGCCTGCCACAACCTCCCACAGTGCTAGGATTACAGGTGTGAGCCACCATGCCCGGCCGGTAATAGCACAATTATTAAAAATATGCATTGAAGGGAGTAGAAAGGACAGTTTCACGTTACCCATGTCACTGCTTTCCCAACCCTAGGCAGCAAAGTGAAAAGATATCATGAAATTGGAGGGAAGAGAAATGAGCATAGGATTTTGTCTTCAAACCTAAAGTTAGGTAGCACCAGGCAGACCTCCCACAACCCCTGACTTTAGGGGAGTACCTGCAGACCGAGCCTCCAGACATGCCCTGGCATCAGCAGAAACCCATAGCTTCTATGAGGTGAACTCAGTCTGCTGTATGCATCACTGACAGCTTACTACAGTGACCTTGGGCTCTGGACAACCCCCAGTGGAAGGTAAACCTCAGCAGCTGTGAGTTTCAGTCACATCCCAGCTCCATGATATCCTCAGCAGACATGAGATTCCAGCCTGGCATCATATGGCTGCAGTGATCCCAGGATCAGGGCATCCCTCAGTGTCTCAATGGTACTTCAGTGGTACCAGCTTTAGAGAGCATGCCAGATGATTTACCTAGAATCTCTGCTCAGACATCAATGAACAGCAAAGATCAAGAATAATCAGGGAAACATGTTACCACCAAATGGACAAAATAAAGTGCCAGTGACCAACCCTAAGGAAATGGAGATGAATGAATGTGCTGCCTGATAAAGAAGTGAAAGTAACCATTTTCAGTGAACTTCAAGAAAACACAGAGAAACAATTTAATAAAAGGAAGACCATAAGTGATCAGAACAAGAAATTTAACAGAATGAAATAAAAATAAAAATCAAATAGAAATCCTGGAACTGAGAAATACAATGAACGAAATAAAAAATGCCATAGAGAACATAAACAGAAGAACCGATCAAGCAAAACTGTGAACTCAAAGGCAGGTTATTTCAAAATAAATAGAGGGGAAAAAAGGAAAAATAATGAAAAGAAATGAGGAAAGCTTATGGGATTTGTGAGAACGTATCAAAAGAGAAAATATTTGAGTTATAGGAGTTAGAGAAGCAGAGGAGAAAAATAAAGGGACAAAAAGTGTGTTTAAAGAAATGATAGCCAAAAAGCTTTCCCAACCTGGAGAAAGATATAAATATCTAATTATAGGAAGGTCAAAGATCTTCAGTCAGATTCAGTCCAAATAGGGCTACTTCAAGACATATTATTATCAAAATGTCAAATATCTAAGACAGGGAATCCTGAAAGCAGCAAGAGAAAAGAAGCAAATAACATATAAAGGAATTCCAGTACACATAGCAGAAGACTTCTCACTAGAAATCTTATAGGCCAGGAGACTGAGATGATATACTCAAAGTGGTGAAGGGAAGAAACAACAACAACAACTACTACCAATTAAAATACTGTACTCAGAAAATCTGTTCTTTATAAATGAAGGGTCAGGCATGGCAACTCATACCTATAATCCCAGCACTTTGGGAGGACAAGGTAGATGGATCACTTGAGGCCAGGAGTTTGAGACCAGACTGGCTAACATGGCAAAACCCCATCTCTACTAAAAACACAAAAAATTAGCAGGGTGTGGTGGCATACACCTGTAATCCCAGCTACTTGGGTGGCTGAGGCAGGAGAATCGCTTGAACCTGGGAAGCGGAGGCTGCAGTGAGCCATGATCATGCCACTGTACTCCAGCCTTGGTGACAGCGTGAGACCCTGTCTCAAAATGAAAAAAAAAAAAAAAAAAAGAAGAAGGAGAAAAGGATAAATACTTTCCCACACAAACAAATGCTGAAGAAGTTTATCATCGTCAGACCTGTCTTACAAGAAATGCTAAAGACAGTTCTTCAAGCTGAAAGAAAAGGATGCTAATGAGTAACATGAAAACATCTGAGAGTATAAAACTCACTAGTAAAAGTAGGGATACAATCAAATTCGGAATACTCTAATACTGTAATCGTGGTAAGAAAAAAAAAAGATCACTTGTACCTTTAGTGTGACGATTAAAAGACAAACTATTGAAAATAATCATAATAATTTGTTAAGGGATATTCAATACAAAAAGATGTAAATTATGATAAAAATTCAAAGTTAGGGGCAGTGGAGTAAAAGTGTAAAGTTGTTTTTTTTTTTAAATTGAAGTTAATTTATCACCTTAAAATAACTTGTTTTCATTATAAGATTTTTTTTGGTAAGCCTCATTGTCATCACAAAGCAAAGACCTATAGTAGATGCGCACAAAAAAGGAATAAAAACATACTACTAGAGAAAAACAATCATAAAGGAAGACAGCAAAAGAGAATGAAAGGAGCAAATAATCTACAGAACAACTAGAAAACAAGTGAAAGGGCAGTGGTTAAGTCCTCATCTAGCGATAATTACTTTTAATGTAAATACGTTAAATTATCCAATCAGAAGACACAGAATGGCTAAAGGGATTTTTAAAAAGATGAGATCTAAGTATATGCTGCAAATGAGAGACTCACTTCAGCTGTAAGGACACACATAGACTGAAAGAAGGGATGAAAAAAGATACTACATGCACGTGGAAATTAAAAGTATTAGATGCATATTAGGTGCATATTAGATGAGTATTAGACAAAATAGACGTTAAATAAAAAACTGTGAAATAAGATGAAAAAGGGCATTATATAATGATAAAGGGGTTAATCTGCAGGAGGACATGATATGACAATTACAAATATATATGCATCCAACATTAGAGCACCTAAACATACAATACATATATTAACAGATTTAAAGGGAGAGATAGACAATAATAGTATGTACAGTAACAGTACAGGACATTAACACCCCACTTTCAGCAATGGAAAAATCATTCAGACAGAAAATTAGCATTGAGACTTTGGACTCAAACTCCACTTTAGACCAAATAGACCTAACAGATTTATACAGAGCATTTCATTCAAGAGTTGCAGAATTTACATTCTTACATTCAAGAGTTGCAGAAATTACATGCTTCTTAAGTGCAGATGGAACATTATCTAGGCTAGATCATGCATTAAGTCACAAAGCAAATCTTAACAAGTTTAAGAAGATTGAAATCACATCAAGTATCTTTTCTGACCACAATAGTACAAAACTAAAAATAACAGGAAGAACTTTGAAAAATTCACAAATACATGAAAAATGAACATCTTGAACAACCAATAGGTCAATGAAGAAATTACAAGTAAAATTAAAAAATGTCTTGAGCAAATGAAAATGGAAACACAACATATCAAAACTTCTGGGATGCAGCAAAAGCATTTCTTTTTATATATATATATATTTTTAAGTTCTAGGGTACATGTGCACAGTGTGCAGGTTTGTTACATATGTATACATGTGCCATGTTGGTGTGCTGCACCCGTTAACTAGTCATTTATATTAGGTATATCTCCTAATGCTATCCCTCCCCCCACTCCCCACAATAGGACCTGGTGTGTGATGATCCCCTTCCTGTGTCCAAGTGATCTCATTGTTCAATTCCCACCCATGAGTGAGAACATGCAGTATTTGGTTTTCTGTTCTTGCAATAGTTTGCTGATGCAAGTTTCCAGCTGCATCCACGTCCCTACAAAGGACACGAACTCATCCTTTTTTATGGCTGCATAGTATTCCATGGTGTATATGTGCCACATTTCCTTAATCCAGTCTGTCACTGATGGACATTTGGGTTGATTCCAAGTCTTTGCTATTGTGAATAGTGCCACAATAAACATACGTTGTGCATGCGTCTTTATAGCAGCATGACTTATAATCCTTTGGGTATATCCCCAGTACTGGGATGGCTGGGTCAAATGGTATTTCTAGTTCTAGATCCTTGAGGAATCGCCACACTGTTTTCCACAATGGTTGAACTAGTTTACAGTCCCACCAACAGTGTAAAACTGTTCCTATTTCTCCACATCCTCTCCAGCACCTATTGTTTCCTGACTTTTTAATGATTGCCATTCTAACTGGTGTGAGATGGTATCTCATTGTGGTTTTGATTTGCATTTCTTTGATGGCGAGTGATGATGAGCATTTTTTCATGTGTCTGTTGGCTGTATGAATGTCTTCTTTTGAGAAGTGTCTGTTCATATCCTTTGCCCACTTTTTGATGGGGTTGTTTTTTTCTTGTAAATTTGATTGAGTTCTTTATAGGTTCTGGATATTAGCCCTTTGTCAGATGAGTAGGTTGCAAAAATTTTCTCCTATTCTGTAGGTTGTCTGTTCACTCTGATGGTAGTTTCTTTTGCTGCAGCAAAAGCATTTCTAAGATGGAAGTTTATAGCAATAAACACCTACATCAAAAAAGAAGATACCAAGTAAACAACCTAATATTTTATTTCAAGGACTTGAAAAAAGAATAAACTAAGCCCCAAATTAGTAGAAGGAAGGAAATAATAAACATCAGAGCAGAAACAAATAAAATAGAGACTAGAAAAACAATAGAAAGGATCAACAGAACAAAGAGTTGTGTTTTTGTTTTTGAAAAAAGATAAAATTAATAAACCTGCCAGTTGGACTAAGAAAAAAAGAAGACTCAAATAAAATCAGAGAGGAAAAAGGGACATTAAAACTGATAACACAGAAATATAAAGGATTATGAGACTATTATGGACAATTATACACCCAACAATTATACACCCAACTTCTGAAAAACCAAGAAGAAATGCCTGCATGAGTACACTCTATCCCCTGGCTCCCTGCCACCCCAACCCCCGCCAAATCTCCATTGCAGTTAAAGCCTTGGTAGGCACAGAGCCTGCCAGCCGACCCCCTGCACCCCACCCCTGTGACAACACTGCCATGGGAGTGAAACTAGGCACAGAGAAGCGTGGGCCCTTCCCCACCTTGAGCAGCCATCTCCACCTGTGTGAATGCTCATAGAGCGCACGCTCAGTCCTATGCCCACCAGCACCCTGCCCGCTGTGCTAACACCATCACCAGCACCACTGTGCACATAATTGCCAGAGGCCCCCTCAGCCATGCTGCCTCCTCTGCTACTGTGAATGCCTTCTCAGAGGCCAGCACCCCAGAACCTGCCAGCACCCTGCCACAGCAGAGAAGTCCACCCTGCTCTGCTGCTGCTGCCACTGCCACTGGCACATGCAAATGAGGAAAGATCCTGCTGCTGCCACCATACAAAAAGCTTTGAGTGTCACCATCCATCAGAGTGCTATGACACCCTGGTCCTGGAGCACTGTGGCACTGCCAGTGCAGTGGGTTCCTAATCTCAAGTTACCAGAGAACAAATTCTGGGGACTGATACCAGTTCCCCAGAGTTAGAGCATGCAGTCTAGGAGTTGTGAGATGAACCATGGCTCTCTCAAATCTTCCATAAACGAAACCACCTTATACCACAGTCAAATTCTCAAGGTCATCAAATAGGATAAAAGGGCAGCAACTTCAAAGACTGAAGGAACATCAGCCCAGGAAGATAAGAAAGAACCAGTGCAACAACTCTGAAAACTCAAAAAGCCAGAGTGCTGTCTTTCCTCCAAACAACCACACTAGGTCTCCAGTAAAGATTCAGAACTGAACTGAGATGGCTGAAATGACAGACATAGAATTCAAATAAACATAGGAATAAAGATCATTGAGATGCAGGAGCATATTGAAACCCAATCCAAGGAAGCTAAAAATCACAATAAAATGATACAGGAACTGATAGACAAAATAGCCAGTATAGAAAAGAATGTAATTGACTTGTTAGAGCTGAAAAACACACTACAAGAATTTTATGCAATTGCAAGTACTAGTGGCAGAATAGACTAAGATAAAGAAAGAATCTCAGAGCTTGAAGATAGGCTTTCTGAAATAAGACAGTTAGACAAAAACAGAGAAAAAGAATAAAAAGGAATGAACATTACCTTTAAGAAATATGGGATTATGTAAAGAGATCAAATCTATTAATCACTGGTGTGCCTGAAAGAAATGGGGAGACTGGAAGCAACTTGAAAAATGTATTTCAGGAAATCATCCATGAGGGCTTCCCCAAACTAGCTAGAGAGGCCAAACTTCAAATTCAGGAAATGCAGATAAACCCAGTAAGATAAGTCACAAGAAGATCATCCTCAAGACATGTAATCCTCAGATTCTCCAATGTCAAAATGAAAGAAAAAATGTTACAGGCAGCTAGAGAGAAAGGTCATGTCACCTAGAAAAGGAAGCCCATAAGACTAACAGCAGATCTCTCAGCAGCAACCCTACAACCCAAAAGAGATTGGAGGCCAATATTCAACATTGTTAAAGAAAAGAAATTCCAGCCAAGAATTTTACATTGGCCAAACTAAATTTTGTAAGCAAAGGAGAAATAAGATTCTTTTCAGACAAGCAAATGCTGAGGGAATTTTTACCACCAAACCTGCCTTACAAGAGCTCCTAAAGGAAGCAGTAAATATGGAAAGGAAAGACTGTTATCAACCAGTACAAAAACACACTTAAATACACAGACCAGTGACACAATAAAGCAACCACAAACAAACCAGTATAATAACCAGCTAACAATACAATGACAGGGTCAAATCTACACATATCAATACTAACCTTGAAGGTAAATGGGCTAAATGCCCCAATTAAAAGACACAGAGTGGCAAGCTGGATTCAAAAAGGCAATACCCAATGATATGCTGTCTTCAACAGACCCATCTCACACATAATGACACCCATAGGTTCAAAATAAAGTATGGAGGAAAATATACCAAGCAAATGGAAATCAGAAAAAAGCAGGGGTTGCAATCCTAGTTTCTGATGAAGGAGACTTTAAACCAGCAAAGATTAAAAAAAGACAAATAAGGGCATTACATAATGGCAAAATGTTCAATTCAACAAGGAGAGCTAACTATCCTAAATATATATGCACTCAACACAGGAGCACCCGAATTCATAAAGAAAGTTCTAAGAGACCTACAGAGACCTAGCATCCCACACAATAAATCATTGAAGATTTCAACACCCCACTAAAAGTAATGGACAAATCATTGAGGCAGAAAATTAAGAAAGATCTTCAGGACCTGAACTCAGCACTGGATCAAATGGATGTGATAAATGAGTTCAACAGAACTCTCCACCCCAAAACAGCAGAATATACATTCTTCTCATCACCACATGGCACATATTCTAAAACTGACCACACAATCAGACACAAAACACTCTACAGCAAGGGCAAAAGAACTGAAATAATAAAAAAACAAACACTCTTTTGGACCACAGCACAATAAAATTAGATATCAAGACGAAGAAAATCACTCAAAACCATACAATTACATGAACATCAAATAACCTGCTCCTGAATGACTTTTGGGTAAATACTGAAATTAAGGCAGAAATCTAAAAGTCCTTTGAAACTAATGAGAACAAACATACAATATACCAGAATCTCTGGAACACGGCTAAAGCAGTGTTAAGCAGGAAATTTATAGCATTAAAGGCCCACAGCAAAAAGTTAGAAAGATCTTAAATTAACAACCTAACATCACTTAAAAAAAAAAAACCAGAAAAAGCAAAAACAAACCAACCCCAAAGCTAATAGAAAACAAGGAATAACCAAAATCAGAGTTGAACTGAAGAAGATTGAGACATGAAGAAACATTCATAAGATAAACAAATCTAGGAGTCTGTTTTTTGAAAAAATTAACAAAAATATATAGATCACTAGCTAGATTAATAAAGAAGAGAGAAGATCCAAATAAACACAATTAGAAATGACAAAGGGGATATTACCACTGACCCCACAGAAATACAAATAATCACCACAGAATATTATGAACAGGCCTATGCCCAGAAACTAGTAAATAAATAAGAAATGGATAAATTCCTGGATACATACACCTTCCCAAGACTGAACCAGGAAGAAATTGAATCCCTGAACCGATCAGTAATGAGCTCCAAATTGAATCAGTAATAAATGGCCTACCAACCAAAAAAAGCCCAGGACCAGATGATCCACAGCTGAATTCTACCAGATGTACAAAGAAGAGCTGGTATGATTCCTACTAAACTGTTCCAAAAGATTGAGGAGGACAGACTCTTCCTTAACTTATTCTATGAGGCCAGCATCATCCTGATTCCAAAACCTGTCAGAGACACAACAACAACAAAAAAGGAAACTTTAGGCCAATATCCTTGGTGACCATTGATGTAAAAATCCTCAACAAAATACTGGAAAACCAAATCCAGCAGCATTATCAAAAAGCTTATCCAGCATGATCAAGTAGGCTTTATCCCTGGGAGCAAGGTTGGTTCAACATAAGCAAATCAATAAATGTGATTCATTACATAAACATAACTAAAGACAAAAACCACATACTTATTTGAATAGATGCAGAAAATGTTTTCAATAAAATTCAACACCCTTTATATTAAAAACTCTCAGTAAGCTAGGTTTTGCAGGAACATACTTCAAAATAATAACAGCCATCTATGACAAATGCACAGCAACATCATACTGAATGAGCAAAAGCTGGAAGCATTCCCCTTAAAAACTGGCACAAGACAAGGATGCTGTCTCTTACCATTCCTATTTAATATAGTATTGGAAGTCCTAGCCAGAGCAATTAGGCAAGTGAATGAAATAAAGGGCATCCACATAGGAAGAGAGGAAGTCAAACTATCTCTATTTGTAGATGACATGATTCTAGATCTAGAAAACCCCATAGTATTGGCCAAATGGTTCCTTAAGCTCACAGGATAGAAAGTCAAAAGAAAAAAGCTACTATCATTCCTACACCAACAATGGCTAACCCAAAAGCCAAATTAGGAATGTGTTCCCATTCTCAATTGCCTCAGAAAGAGTAAAATACCTAGGAATTCAGCTAACAAGATCTCTATAATAAGAACTACAACACACGGTTCAAAGAAATCAGAGATGACACAAACAATGGGGAAACATTTCATACAAATTGATAGGAAAAATCAGTATCATTAAAGTGGCTATACTGCCCAAAGCAATATAAAGACTCAGTGCTATTCGTACTAAACTACTGATGACGTTCTTCACGGGACTAGAAAAAAATTATTTCAAAATTCATATTAAAACAAAAAAGAGCCCAAATAGCCAAGGCAATCCTAACTAAAAAGAAGAAAGCTGGAGGCATCACGCTACCTGACTTCAAACTATACTACAGGGCCATAGTAACCAAAACAGCATGGTACTGGTACAAAAACAGACACATAGACCAATGGAACAGAATAGAGAACCCAGATATAAAGCTACACAACTACAACCATCTGATATTCAACAAAACTGACAATAGCAAGCAATGGGGAAAGGGCTCACTATTCAATAAATGGTGCTGGGATAACTGGCTTATGCAGAAGATCAAAATTGAACCTATTCCTTATACCATATACAAAAATCAACTCAATATGGATTAAAGAATTAAATGTAAACCCCAAAACTGTAAACATCATGGAAGACAACCTAGACAACACTATTCTGAATGCAAGAATAGGCAACAATTTCATGATAAAGATGCCAAAAACAATTTCAATAAAAGCAAAAATTGACAAATGTGATCTAATTACACTAAAGAGCTTCTGCACAGCCAAGGAAACTATCAACAGAGTTAACAGACAACCTACAGAATGGGAGAAAATGTTTGCAAACTGTCATCTGACAAAGGTCTAATATCCAACATCTGTAAGGAACGAAACAAATTTACAAGCAAAAAATAAACAACCCCATTAAAAAGTGGGCAAAGGGCATAAACACACACTTTTCAAAAGAAGACATACATGTGGCCAACAAAAAACTCAATCATTAGAGAAAGGTAAACCAAAACCACAATGAGATACCACCTCACACCAGTCAGAATGGCCAGTATTAAAAAGTCAAAAAATAGTAGATGCCAGCTAGGTTGCAGAGAAAAGGGAACACTTATACACTGTTGGTAGGAGTGTAAATTAGTTCAACCATTGTGGAAAGCAGTGTGACAATTCTTCAAAAAGCTAAAAACAGAACTACCATTTGACCCAGCAATCCCATTACTGTGTATATACCCAAAGGAATATAAATTATTCTGTCATAAAGTCACATGCACGTGTATGTTCATTGCAGCACTATTCATAATAGTGAAGACATGGAATCAACTTAAAAGCCCTTCAGTGATAGACTAGATAAAGAAAACGTGTTAGATATATACCATGGAATACTATGCAGCCATAAAAAAGAATGAGATCATGTTCTTTACAGGAACATGGATGAGCTGGAGGCCATTATCCTTAGCAAACTAATGCAGTAACAGAAAACCAAATACTGTATGTTCTCAGTTATAATTGGGAGCTAAATGATGGGAACACATGGACACATAGAAGGGAACAACACACACTGGGGCTTATTGGAGGGTGGAGGGTGGGAGGAGGGATAACACCAGGAAAAATAACTAATGGGTACTAGGCTTAATACCTGGGTGATGAAATTATCTGTACAACAAACCCCCATGACACAAGTGTAGGTATATAACAAACATGCACATGTACCCTTAAACTTAAAAGTAAAAAAAAAAAAAAAAAAAGAAAAGCCCAGTTCCAGATTGTTTTATGGTTGAATTCTACCAAACATTTAAAGAAGAACAAACACAAATTCTTCTCAAACTCTTTTCAAAAAATGAAGAGAAAGAAATACATCCAAACTCATTTTGAGGACACTTTGATCTGATACCAAAGCCAGACAAGAGCTCTACAAAAAGTAAAAAATGACAGGACAATGTGCCTGATGCAAAAATTTCCAGCAAAATACTAGCAAATGAAATTTAATAGTGCATTAAAAATATTATTCACCATGATCAAGTGGGATACATCCCAGGGATTCAAGGATAATTCACTATAAGCAAATCCAATAAAGATAATACATCACATTAATAAAATCAAGGACAAAAATCATCTGATAATTTCAGTAGGTGCAGAAAAAGCATCTGACAAAATTCAACATCCTTTCTTCATAAAAAATCTCAACAAATTAAGTATACGAGAAACATACCTCAAAATAATAAAGGTCATATATGACTAACCCACCTCTAAAGTCATACCAAATAGGGAAAAGTTGAAAGTTTTCTTCTAAGATCCAGCCTCTTGGCACTTTTATTAAACATATTACTGGAAATCCTAGGCAGAGCAATCAGGCAAAAGGAGAAACAGAAGGCATCCAAATTAGAAAGGAAGAAGTTAAATTTTCCTCACTTGCAGACAACATGATCTTATATATGGAAAACTCTAGGGACTCCACTGAAAAACTGTTAGAACCAATAAGTGAATTCAGAAACGTTGCATGATACAAAATCAACATACAAACATCAGTAGTGTTTCTATATACTAACAGTAAACTATCTGAAAAAGAAATAAAAAATATTTATAAGAGCTACAAAAAAGATTAAAAAAAAGTACTTAAAAACGAATTTAACCAAGGAGGTACACTGAAAACTATAAAGCATTGATGAAGGAAATTGAGGAAGACAGAATTAAATGGAAAGACAGCCCACATTCACGAATTGGAAAAATTAACATTGTTAAAATGTTCATACTACCCAAAGTGATCTACAGATTCAGTTCAATCCCTGCCAAAATACCAATCACATTCTTCACAGAAATAGAAAGAACAATCCAAAATTTTGTATGGAACCACAAAAGACCTTGAATAACCAAAGAAATCTAGAGCAGAAAGAACAAAACTAAAAGCATCATACGACCTGACTTCAAAATATATAAAGCTATGGTAATCAAAAAAAAGCATAGTAGTGGCATAAAAATGGACACATAGGGTCGGCAAAGCCTGAGTCCTGTCCTGTCGCCCTCCTCCCGGGACAGCATGAACTTCACCACTCACTCCACCTTTTCCACCAACTACCGGTCCCTGGGCTCTGTCCAGGCGCCTAGCTAGGGCGCCTGGCCAGTCAGCAGAGCAGACAGCGTCTATGCAGGCGCCGGGGGCTCTGGTTCCCGGATCTCTGTGTCCCGCTCCACCAGCTTCCGGGGCGGCATGGGGTCCAGGAGCCTGGCCGCGGGGATGGCCGGGGGTCTGGCAGGGATGGGAGGCATCCAGCAAGAGAAGGAGACTGTGCAAAGCCTGAGCGACCACCTGGCCTCCTACCTGGACAGCGTGAGGAGCCTGGAGACCGAGAACCCGAGGCTGGAGAGCAAAATCTGGGAGCACTTGGAGAAGAAGGGACCCCAGGTCAGAGACTGATGCCATTACTTCAAGACCATGGAGAACCTGAGGACTCAGATCTTCGCAAATACTGTGGACAATGCTCACATAATTCTGCAGATTGACGATGCCCGCCTTGCTGCTAATGACTTTAGAGTCAAGAATGAGACAGAGCTGGCCATGCACCAGTCTGTGGAAAACGACATCCATGGGCTCTGCAAGGTCATTGATGACACTAATGTCACTTGGCTGCAGCTGGAGACAGAGATAGAGGCTCTCAAGGAGATCTGCTCGTCATGAAGAAGAACCACAAAGAGGGCCTGCTGAACCTCAAGGTCAAGCTGGAGGCCCGGATTGCCACCTACCACTGCCTGCTGGAAGATGGTGAGGACTTCAATCTTGGTGATACCCTGCATAGCAGTAACTCCACGCAAACCATCCAAAAGACTACCACCCGCCGGACAGTGGGTGGCAAAGTGGTGTCTGAGACCAAGGACACCAAAGTTGTGAGGCATTAAGCCAGCAGAAGCAGGGTACCCTTTGGGGAGCAGGAAGCCAATAAAAAGTTCAAAGGTCATTGGATGTCAAAAAAGAAAGAAAGAAAGAAAAAGACCCATAGACCAACTGAACACAGTAGAAATCCCAGAAATAAATCCACACATTTATAGCCAACTGACTTTTGACAAAGGTGCCAAGAACATACAATGGAGAAAGGACATTGTCTTCAATAAATTGTGTTGGGAAAACTAGATATTCAAGTAAGTGCAGAAGAATAAAATTAGATCTTTATCTTACACCATTTGCAAAAATCAACTCAAAATAGATTAAAGACTTAAATATAAGAGCCAAAGCAATGAAACTGTCTGAAGAGAACATTGGGCAAAGTCTCCATTATATTGATCTGGGCAATAATTTTTTGACTTAAAAAACACAGGCAACAAAAGCAAAAATAGGCAAATGGGATTCCATTAAACTAAAGTGCTTCTTCACAGTATAGGAAATGATAAACAGAGTGAAGAGATAACCTACAGAATTGGAGAAAGTATTGGCAAACTATATATCTGATAAGGGTTAATACCCAAAGTGTATAAGGAATTCAATTAAATAAAAAGAAAGTAATCCAATTTAAAAAATGGACAAAGAACCTAAACTGACATTTCTGAAAAGAAGACGTACAAATGTTCAATGGGCATATGAAAATATGCTCAATGTCACTAGTCATCAGGGAAATGCAAATTAAAACCACAATGAGATATCACTTCACTCCTGTAAGAACGCCTATTATCAAAAACACAAATGAGAACAAATATTGGTGAGGATATAGAGAAAAGGGAATTCTTTTACATTGTTGGTGAGAATGTAAATTAATACAGCCACTATAGAAAATAGCACGGATGTCCCTCAAACAATAAAAATAGAACTACCATACGATTCAGCAATCCTACTAGTAGGTATATACACCAAAGAAATGAAATCTATATGTCGAAGAGATATCTACACTCCCATGTTTATTCACAATAGCCAAGATATGGAATCAATCTAAGTGTTTATCCATGAATGAATGGGTGAAGAAAATGTGAGATATATATATACTATGGAATACTATTCAGCCATAAAAAGAAGGAAATTCTGTTATTTATGACAACATGAATAAACCTCTATGACATTCTGTTAAGTGACATAAGCCAAGCACAGGAAAACAAATACCATAGGATCTCACTCATATATGGAATCTAAAATTGTTGATCTCATAGAAGCAGAAAAGAATCTTGTTTACCAGAGACTGGGCTGGTTGGCAGGGAGTGGGAGAGGGGGCGATTCGGAGAGATGTTGGTCAAAGGATACAAAATTACAATTAGGAGGAATAAGTTCAAGAGATCTGTAGCATGATGACCATAGTTAATGACCATATATTGTATTTTTGAACAATGCTCTCCATAAAATAACTACGTGAAGTAACTTATATTTTAGCTAGACTTAGTCATTTTACAATGTTTATATACTTCAAAGTATCATGTCGTACCTAATAAGTACATACAATTTTATTTGTTAGTTTAAAATACATAAATAAATTTGAAAAAATAACCAAATACTATCAATCTGAGAAAAGAAAAGAAATAACTCTGAGTTTGAGCTCTCTCACAAAAAGATGAATTATTATCAGTGATTTTGGACAATTGTGACTCTCAGATATGAGGGTAACATGGGACTCTGAAGAGAAGATGGCAGTTAGGATTAAGACAGAGTGGTGGTATGGTTGAAGATTTGAATTCTACAGTTGGGTAAACCATTTATATCATGGTCCAATACTTCCTGACTATGTGACCTTGGGAAACTTATTTAACTTCCTAAGCCTTGATTTCCTCATTTCAAGAAGGAAATCAATAAATCTCATTTTATGAAGTTTTAGTGAGGAAGATGTGATATGTTAATTGTAACAAAATCCTTGGTTCACAGTAGGTATTTAACGAATGGTAGTATTATTGGCTATTATCATTTAAGTCATACAGAGAGTAGAGATGTCAAGCAAAAGATGATGTGTGAAAACCCTGACTGCACATTTACTCAGCATGAAACTGGGGCACATGTTTGTAGTAATTCAAATCTCTGCAAGTAAGGTATTTGTGGCAACAAATCAATGAGGAAATTGAATTTATTTTGTAGAAAATAGAAAAGACTGCTGAGAGATGGTCATAATCCCATGTTAAGTAGGTGTCAAATGTTTCCTGTCTCCTTTCTCTTCTTCTTCTCTTCCACCTCAGCAGTGGCACAGTGGCCTCAGAAAGGGAACTGGATCCCTCATGCAACAGATCAGCCACTAACTAGTTAGTTGTGTCACTCAGTCCTTCTGGTCTTCAATTTTGTATCTATAAAGGAATATGTGGTCTAGGTGTCTTTGCCAAAACTCGTGTTGGAACCTTAATTCCCAGTACAACCATATTGGGAGGTCATGTCTTTAAGAGATCATTAGGTCATTAAAATAGATTAATATCTTTTTCAAGAAACTGAAATAGTTCTTATGGAAATGGATTAGTTTTTCTAGGAATGAATTTGTTTCTGCCAGAACGGGTTGTTACAAAGTGAGGTTGACTCTCATGTTTGACCTCTTTGCACATGCCCACTACTTCTACTTCTTCACCATGTTGTAACACAACATGACACCCTTCCCAGAAGCCAAGCAGATGCAGTTGCCATGCTTCTTGGACTTCCCAGCTTCCAGAATTGTGAGCAAAAAAAGTCTTTTCTTTATAAATTACCCAGTCTCAGGTATTCTGTTATAGCAACACAAGACAGACTAAGACACCTTCCTTCAAGAAAACAAACTAAAAGATTCTGTGGAGAAGATTCTCTTAGCCTTTGGCATTTTCATATAATGTGTTGATCACATGAAATAATGGATATAGAAGACTTGCTTTTCTGACGCTGCTCAACGGTCTTAATATTCACTATTTTAGCTTCTGACTGGCCTTCCTTCTCAGATCTAGGCCAATACTGCCCAATCCCCAGTAAATACATACATCCAGTCCCCTCCGATCCTAAAAACACAAGGAAAACACCCTCTCTTAATCCCGATCTCCCATCTAGTTATTCCTCTGTTTTCTCCTTTCTTTCCAGTCAGCCTTCTTGAAACAAGAGATATAGTATTTTCCTTTAATATTCCGGGGACTGAATCAGTGATTACTTGACCACTGCCTGGCCTTCTTAGGGCTAGCCTACTCTTGCTGCTTTGGGAGCCAGAACTGTAAAAGTAAATCCTATAGCATTTGAATTTGTTTGAAATGCAATTCTTGTTTTATTCTGTGTTTTGTGAACATCCATAGATAAGTACAGATAAATGCAAGAAAAAAATGGAAAATCTTAGAAGTCAGTTGGTGTGGTGTTTAAGGAAATTATTGGCTAAAACTCTTCTTCTGACCAGATCCCAAGTTAATTAATGAGTTCTTCCTATAAGACAGTGAGTGAAAAGTTCAGAACACCAAGGGACAGATTCAGCTAGAAAGGCTCTTCAACAAAAACCCTTCTATTTCTACTTAAGATTATATAAAGTGATTATTACATATTATTCCCATTAGTTTCTCCGTTCTTGCTTGTGTGGCTTCTTTCCTCGAATTACTTAAGAAACTTAAAGAATGAAGACAGCCCTATGTATTAGTCCATTCTTGCCTTGCTATAAAGAACTACCTGAGATTGGGCAACTTATAAAGGAAAAAGTTTAGTTGACTCATATATCTGCAGGCTGTACAAGCAGCATGGCTAAAGAGGCCTCAGGAAATATACAATCATGGTGGAAGGCCAAGGGGAAGCAGGCACGACTTACATGGCTGGAGCAGGAGGAAGAGAGAGCAAAGTGGGAGGTGTCACACACTTTTAAACAACCAGATTGCCTGAGAACTCACTCCCTGTCACAAGAACAACAAGGGGCAAATCCACCTCCATGATCCAATCACCTCCCACTAGGCCCCTCCTCCAACACTGGGATTACAATTCGACATGAGATTTGGGCAGGGACACAAATCCAAACCATATCACCCTATAAGAGGTTTATCTGTGATTAAGCTCCATGATGCAATCTAGTCCAATGCTCCTTTTTTTGTGTACCAAATACCAACAATGATATTACCTTTCCTTTCACATTTAGGACACTGAGAAGTATATTTCCTTTCTTCTCTCATAGAAATATTCAAAGCTGTAAGCATGTAAAAGTTCTCATGACATTGAGGGAGATAAAATGATTGAAAACTATTGCATGATTTTGCTTCCTTCTGATAGTAAGGTATATAAATTACTTCAAAGGAATAAAAGAGCAAGTTTTATGTTTTAGTGCTACCCTGCACATGGCTCATCTTTATCCCAGAGAAGGCCTTGGCATAGTTTTCTAGGAGCCTGACAAAGAGAGGCACAAATGGAGAAGGTAAACTTTCATGTTTTAACATATTTTTCTTAAGAAGTGGTGAGATCATGAGGAAATTACACATATAGACACACACGCGCGCGCACATATACATACACACACGCGCGCGCACATATACATACACACACGCACACGCACATGCACATATACGTACACACACGCGCGCGCGCACATATACGTATACACACGCGCGTGTGTGTACATATACATAATTTTCAAATGAAAATTTAAAACCAGTGAAGTACGTGAATGAAGAGGTGAGGAAACGGAGACTTTGAATTGCTTAAATTCTCTATTCAAGAAGCTTGGCTGAGAGGAAAGGAGACAGCAAAATAATGAGGGAGGAGCAGAACATCAAGGGAGAGTGTTTTGCTTGTGTTTTTAGGATTGGAGAAGCTTGACTTTGCTTACTGAGGGAAGAATCTATCAGTGAGGATAGACTAAGCTACTGGGGAGAGAGAGAATGTGGAGGAAACTAAAACCTTGGGAAGGTGAGCTAGGATTCCAAAGAAAGGGGAAAGTGAAAAGAAGGGGCTACCTAGATTTAGGCTTTGTAGGGATGGTGTGTATGAGGGAGGTGAGACAGGGATTGGCTATAGTGTTTTTGTTTGATTGAGATGTAAGTGAGTCTGAGAGAAGGCTGCCCACAAGTTGCTGTTTATCTGAGAGAAAATGGAACCATCAAGAGACTAAGGGTGGTTCTCAAAAATTTCAAAGAGCAAGCATAATTATTTCAAACTTAATTTTGTTATAATATTTGTTACTCATGGCCTTCAGTCTTCCTTTGGGCAATGTATAAAGTTACTGACATAAAAATGATTGAATTATAAACTTGTGTTAAAATGAAGAACTCTTTTCTCCTCTGTCATGTTAAGAAATAATTTTTAAAAGTATCTTTATATATAAGAAATATTTCATAAGCAAATTGCTCTTTTAAAGAGTTCTTGGCCATATTAGACGCATTATGCATGTACTGACCTTTCATGAATGTTCCATATTCATCATCTTACATTTTTTTGTATAGATGTAGAAATCTAATTAGTTCAAGATCTAAAAATTCAGTATCAATGCAATTTATCAGTTTGCTTTCAGATATGTACAGAGCACATGTACCCCTAAACTGAAAATAAAAGTTAAAAAAAAAAGGGACAAAAACAAAAACTCCCACTAATTTTATATATATACATTATGAAGATTATACACAAAGGACAAGGCTTTCCTAAATCAGGTGTTAGCCAAAATAAAAACAAAGAAAATACACAAAATTATATTGCTTCTAATTGATTTCATTAATGGAAATAAATAAGGAATGTAATTAAGCAGAACAGGAAAATGATCTTAGATTTCTTTGTTGTACATTCATCAGTTAAAAAACTAAATTCAAATTTTCATTTTATTTTAGAACATAACACATTTTATGTTTTAACCAGCTAAGGTCTGAGTCTATTTGCTGGTTTAGACACAGATGTATAAGTTTCTATTTGCAACATATTTGTATATCAGTGCAAATAGAAATTTCTTCTTCCAGAGGGGAAATCAGATTTCATTTTTTTTTTCCTCCTTTGTGCTTTCACAGTATACTTACAGTAAATAAAATGTATGTGACAAGAAAGGGAGATAATACTTTTAGGAGGTAAAAAGAATATGAATGCAGACCAGCAACACTTCTCAATTGCTCACTTAAAAGGGTTCTTCCTTCTAGACATTTTATCATTGGAAAAATATTGTTCTGTAATTAAAAAAATCTTAAAACAGGCAAAGTCTTGTACATTTCTCTGTCTTCGAACACAGGTATACATTAGGCAACATCCAACCTCTTCTCATACACTATCATCTATTTATTTATTGAGATCAAATTCATATAAAAATTCACCATTTACAGTGAACAATGTAGTGGCATTAAATACATTTACGTGTTGTACAACTAGCACCACTATCTAATTCCAGAACATTTTCAACCATTAATCTGCTTCCAGTCTCTATTGCTTTGTCTGTTCTGAACATTTCATATAAATGAAACTACATAAGATGTGGCCTTTAAAACTGGCTTCTTTCAATTAGCGATCCAAGTTTCATCTATGTTGCATCACGTATCAATACTTCATTTCTCTTTATGGCTGAATAGAATTCCATTTTATAGATATACCACATTTTGTTTATCCATTTAGTTAAAGGACATTTGAGTTGTTTCCACCTTTTTCTTACTATGAATAGGGTTGCTATTAACAATTATGTGAACCTATGTTCTCAATTCTCTGAGTAGAATGCTAGGCTATATGGTGACTCTGTTTTTAATAATTTATGGAACTGCCAAACTTTTCCACAGTAACTGCACTCTTACATTTCCATCAGCAATATATGAGTGTTCCAATTTCTCCACATCCTTGTTAATACTTATTATTCATTAAAAAATTTTTTAAAAAATTATAGACATCCTAGTGCATGTAGAGTCTTCCTTTTAATTAAAAAGACTTTTTTGTCTCAAAATATATTTTGTCTGGCATTGGTATACCCACTGCAGATCCCTTTTGGTTACTGTTTGCACAGGATATCTTTTTCCCTATCTTTTTACTTTTAATCTATTTGTGTATTGTGCATAGTCTTTTTCTTGGAGTGGCCAAACAGGAGGCCATTTTTCCTAGAGCATCCTTATTTATTGACATGTGAGCGTCTTTCATCTGAGATTGTTTAATATCTATAGGGAACATTGCGTGTCTCTCATTGAAGGGTATGTGCGTAGCCTTTAGTGTTCTATATTTGGTGTTAAAAAGGGAGCATAGGCCGGGCGCGGTGGCTCAAGCCTGCAATCCCAGCACTTTGCGAGGCCGAGACGGGCGGATCACGAGGTCAGGAGATCGAGATCATCCTGGCTAACCCAGTGAAATCCTGTCTCTACTAAAAAATACAAAAAACTAGCCGGGCGAGGTGGCGGGCGCCTGTAGTCCCAGCTACTCAGGAGGCTGAGGCAGGAGAATGGCGGGAACCCAGGAGGCGGAGCTTGCAGTGAGCTGAGATCCGGCCACTGCACTCCAGCCTGGGCGACAGAGCCAGACTCCGTCTCAAAAAAACAAAAACAAAAACAAAAACAAAACAACAAAAAAAGGGAGCATCTTCTTTTTATATTAACATATAAACCATCTTCCTATTTTTAATCTGTGTCTCACCCATAACACCTTCTTGCCTTGTTTCTTCAAGACCCTAGCCTCTTAAAGGTTCTGCAGGATAAAAATGGCTCTCATGTCATCTATATCTCTTTATTTGTCTACTCTACACTAAAAAACACTCTGCTAAATCTACTTCTTATATCTTTTCCGTAGTGGTCTCTTTCTCTCTCTGTGTGTGTGTGCATGTATGTGTGTGTGCGCTTGTGTGTGTGTGCGCCGTCTTCTATGCTTGTGGCTATTTTACTATCTCTGGGAGTCATCAATGATTGAAGTACATATGTTCAAAACAGAATAGAAGTTGTTCTCTACAACTTCAACAAATCCTAACTAAGTTTCCACCATCTGCTACTGCTTTCAGATTTGAGGGGTGTCCAAACTTTTCTCCATTGTTTTGAAGGAAAGGAGAACCACTATTATAATCATTAAAAGAAGAATAGTTGGGTTGATTACTCGTGTTCTTTTCCACTTCAAAACTCTGCCTAAAAGAAGAGAAATGAAGTAGTGTTGCCTTTAATGAGCAATGTTAAACTCCTCTTAGGTGTCAATTTTATGTTAAGATGTGAAGTCTCAAAGAAGGGAGAGTATGATTTTATGAAAGCTCTCAAACCAGGAAGGAAAAGTTTTTATGAGCCATTGGGAAAAGTTAAGGGTCGCCAGAAATAGTTGGTTAATTGATGTACCATAACAAGAGCAGAGGAAGGCCTGCACCTGAGAAGGTTAATCTCATTTATTTTTATATGCATTTATTTACCTGTCATTTCAGGTTTTCTGCTTTCTACTTCTTTGCTTTGAACCTGAAGATCTCAGTTTCAATCACAGGAAGAAAAGTGATTCATACTTTAGTTTCTTTTATTCAGCTAACTAGCGATCCAGACCCATGAATATACATCTAGTTTATTGCTAGAAAATAGCAAAATTGGTTCTTAGAAATTCATGTGGCACCTCTCTTTTTCATTCTCCTCCTCCTTGAGATGTGAAAATGTAGGAAAGATAAGGTTAGAAAAAGTATCTAAATAAAACAGATACTTTTGTAATCTTATCCTTCCTACTTATATGGTGGTCTTCCAAGGCCATTGTACTTACATTTTTATTATATTTTCTCTGTTGTTGGCAGAACATTTTACAACAAATTATGAAGTTTTAAATATAGCCAAAGTATGAGCATTTTTAAAAGAAATAAAACTAAGCCTCAGGTTGTTTGACTATCTGAATGTAGCAGCTATATACAACTGGACATATTTACTTCTAGTGATACCCCTTGTCCCTCAGTCCTTAGGGACTTTTAAAAAACGTAATATACTCTAAGTATTCTTCTATGTTATTACTCATTTTGTAAATGACCATTTAAAATGCAGTATAATTCTACCAAACTGTTATACTATAGTCTCTTTAATCTATTTTTTATTGTTTGATGTGTAAGGTTTTAATTATCTCCTACAAAAAGTGCTGTGGTGAACATCTTCCTCCATAATCACTTGTTCATATTTAGAACTACTTTTTCAGGATAAATCTTAGAAGCAGAGTTATTGAGAAAAAGGAAGGTACACTTCAAAGTCTCTTGATGAATAAACCAAGATGCAAAGTATTTTATCAGTTTCACATCGATCAGGAATATTTAGTGCCTTCATATCAACACTTTGCCCTAGGAACTGATGCTATTATCCCACCCCTGCCAATTAACCAACACAGCTATTTTCTAAATGCCAGAATCCCTCTAGAGCCTGCCATGTTCTGAACTCAGATTCCCTCTTCTCCTTTCACTATCCAAACCAGCATCCAGAGAACTGTCTGCTCAATTAATCCAGAGAAAGATGAATTAGATAGATTGGGTTGGTCTTAATACTAACCCTGGGCTTTAGTTACTAGTCTAATTCAGTGTCCTTTTCTAGCTAAAGTCTTATTTATTTTTTTCCCCAGTCGCCCAGTTTCTTAAAGAGTTGTGTATGCCTTATGTCTCCACTTACCTCCTCCACTGTGATTTGGCTACAGCCCACTCACTCTTCCCTTCATTCTAACAAAACTGCTTCCACTAAGGTTGCCAGTGACTGTCCTGTTGCTACATTTTATAGTTATTCTTTTACATGTCTTTTAATCACTTCTGCCTTAAAAGACATGACCATGTACCCAATTTGTTAAGCCAGAAGTCTAGGAGTCATTCCTGGCTTTTCTCTTTCTCTCCTTATCCAACTTGTTACCAATTCTTGTTTATTATACTTCCTAAGTATCTAACATATCTGCCCACTTACTTCTATTCTCAATGCCACTTTTTTAGATCAGGGCCCCTGGATTCTTATAATAGCCTTCAACAGGTCCCTTGCTTGCCCTCCTCCCCCATTATTTTTTCCATATGTAACCAGAGTCATGTTCTAAAACAGTGGTTCACAAAGTGTGACCCCCGAGACCAGCATCATCAATATCATATAAGGGGAGGATGGGACTCAGCAATCTATAGTTCTACAAATGCTCTGGGTAATTCTGATGCTTGCTTAAGTTTGAGAACCACTATTCTAAAATACTATATTTTCATTGTTTGAAGTCTTTTGATGGAATCTAGACAGAATTTAACTAGGTCCTCTATTTTAGGGCCTCTTACAAGCTGCAGTCGAAGTGTTGACTGGGCTGCGGTTATCTTAAGGGCTGATTAGGGAAGTTTAGGTTCATGTGGTTCTTTGCAGGATGTGGTTCCTCGTGAGTTGTTAGACTGAAGTCCTTAGCTCCTCAATGGATGTTGGCTGAACGTCACCCTCAGCTCATTGCCATGTGAGCCTCTCCAATGTGGCAGTTTGCTTCATCAAACTACAAGCTGAGGAGGAAGTAGAGAGAGTCTGCTAGCAGGACAAAGTCACAATAATCTGTAACCTGATCACAGAACTGACATTTCCAAATTTTGCAGTGTTATATTCATTAGAAGCAAGTCCCTAGCTATAGCTCACACTTAGAGGATGGGATTACACAAGGGCATGAATACCGGGAGGCAGGGACCTCTAGGTTTCATATCAGAAGCAGTACCACACCATAGCAGAAGATGTTGGACAGCAGGGAAGACCAGAGAGGAAATAACAAAATCAAAGTATGTGAGAGATGGGAGAGACCAAATATAAGCTTTTGACATAGAAGAAGGATCCTAACCAAAAAGTGGGGCTGATTCAGGAACTGGATTAAAGAGTGGACTGAGAACAGACCTGAAGTCTAAAATACTACTGTTCTGAGTTCTGAGGATTCCCAATTGCCATCATAAATGGCAATGCTTAGGTATGTGAGATGGACCTGAAGGTACAGAAACTACTCCTTAACTGAGGATAATTAATGCTGGAAAGAAAGCTATGTAAAGTAAATTTGAATAAAATTTAAAGTATAGTTTATAGTAAATAGCAACTTTTTAAAAGTGTGATAGGTTTCATGGTCTTGCTTTTAAAAAGGGAAACTGAAAAAATTTAAAAATAACAAATTTAATTTGAGCAAATGTAAGTTAGAATATAAATCAAAGAAGGAATTAATATTTTTTGAAGCAACATTTCTAACAAAATTGTATGCTATCGAGATATGACATTTCACTTTGGTTTTGTAGTATGCTCATACAATAAGTCAGTTTTGTAAAATTATTAGACAAATTTATTATTTTAACTTTTTGACATTTAATTTAACCTTTTTATTTGAAGCATGAATCTTCAGCTTCTATTTCTGATATGGCCAAATGAGCTCTTACTAGACCTGATCAGGTTATAGATAACCACAATAAACTCTGGAACTAGCGTGTGAACAAAAACAGGAAGACAATGTAGGGTTTTCAATACTTGGAAGAAGGGATGGCACAGGTAACTTACCCATTTTCATGGCTTTAAGACTGAAGAGGGCAGCGGTTGGTTTATGGTGCAGCTAAAATTCAAATGTAAAATCTGCACTATTTCTGCGCTGCATTACCAGACAGTAGACTTCAGAGAATCCACAGAGAATGTAAAGTGAGGAGGGAATTCCAGAGAGGAAATTCTTTGCGTAATCTTTGACAAAATCTCTAGGTAAGCCCTGCAAACTGCACATGTGAAGAGCAAGTTTTAGTTAAGGATAAAATAAATGAAATGAAAGTTGAGCTATCACACAAAATACACAATTTGAAGTTTGAAAACAACCTAATTGATAGTGTATTAAAACAAACAAGTGGCCGGGAGCAATGGTTCACGCCTGTATTCCTGACACTTTGGGAGGACGAGGCGGGCAGATCACTTGAGGTCAGGAGTTCGAGACCAGCCTGGCCAAAATGGTGAAACCCCGTCTCTACTAAAAATACAAAAAAAGTAGCTAGGCATGGTGGCGGGCACCTGTAATCCCAGCTACTTGGGAAGCTGAGGCAGGAGAATCCCTGGAACCTGGGAGGTGCAGATTGCAGTGAGCCACGTTCGTGCCATTGTATTCCAGCCTGTGCAACAGAGCAGGACTCCAGCTCAAACAAACAAACAAACAAACAAAGCAAAAAACAAGCAAACAAATGCAATCATCTTCATCTTTGGAGGAATACAATGTAATAGAGAGTCTCCATAACCTAACATTCATTGACAATGCCAAGATACCATCCAAAGTTATTCAATATATTAAGAAACAGGAGGCCAGGCGCGGTGGCTCAAGCCTGTAATCCCAGCACTTTGGGAGGCCGAGACGGGCGGATCACGAGGTCAGGAGATCGAGACCATCCTGGCGAACACGGTGAAACCCCGTCTCTACTAAAAAATACAAAAAACTAGCCGGGCGAGGTGGCGGGCGCCTGTAGTCCCAGCTACTCAGGAGGCTGAGGCAGGAGAATGGCGGGAACCCGGGAGGCGGAGCTTGCAGTGAGCTGAGATCCGGCCACTGCACTCCAGCCTGGGCGACAGAGCGAGACTCCGTCTCAAAAAACAAAAAACAACAACAACAAAAAAAAGAAACAGGAAAATGTAACTAATTCTTAAGAGTCAATCAGTAGAAACCAGACCCACAGTGGCACAAGTTTAAAATTAGCAAACAAGAATTTTAGAGTGACTATTAAAAGTATCCTCAAAGATGTAAAGACAAATATTCTTACAGAGAATAAAAAGGAAGGAAACCTCATAAAAAAATATAAACTACTTTTTAAAAACCAGATGGAAATTTTAGAACTGAAAAATAAAATATCTAAAATAAAAAATTCATTGGATGGGCATAATAACAGAAAGGAGATGACACATGAGAGTTATTAAACCTGAAGGTAAAGAAATTGAAATTAATCTGAAGAACACTAGAAAAAAATATTTACAAATAATAAATAGAGCCTCAGGCATCTGTGAGACAAAAGCAAAAGGATTAATACGGGTGTGATTGGTGTTCAAGAAGGTAAGAAGATAACATGGGGCTTAGAAATTGTTTGAAAAAACAGTGACTGAAAATTTCCCTAATTTGGTTCAAGTCACGACTTCTCATATTCAAGAATTTTAACAAACCCAAACATGATTAAAGATGTGTAATTATTACCCCCCGCCTCCTTTTTTTGTTAACTGGTCCAACTCTAGAAAATCCTTATTTGTTAACAGCTTTGGATGTGATCTGAACAGTTGTAAACATCACTTTCAATGACATCATGATATCTTTTATTTGCAAAATTTGAAACTTTGATTTGCAATTAAAGGCACTTTATACTATATTGTAGAATATTATATATATCCAGTGAAAAAATGATCTACAATATATTAGTATGATATGAGATATATATTAGTGGCAAGTAGAGGGAAATGTTTGTGTGGGCTCAAATTTTTTGAAGGAAATTTAAGTGGTTGCATTTATTTTATAAAGACTCTTGCTTACCTATGTCACCTAGAATCTGCTGGGAGGCTTAAATGCTCAGTTAACAAGGACTGACTAACAAGACTGAGATGGATTTTCTCTAGCATCCTTCCATCAGAGGCCTTGTTATTCAAAAATATGCTGGCATCTCAAAGTGCCCAGTATAGTGCTTTACAGATAAACAATACATTATTGTTTGCAGATTGGTTTTATCATTGAAGCCTAATGAAAAAGAATTTTTCAATTTATATAGGGGTCTACGCTGATGCATTTCCAGACTGCAGCTAGTTTTCTCCAAGACTCCTATTGACCAGGAGATCTCTCAACACTGCTTCAGAAAAATAGCTTTTATCATATAATAAAGTCCCATGTGTACATATTATTGGAATGTATTCTGTTCAATCAACTTGTTTACTCAGCTTTTAAAATTACCACAGCTTTATCATATATCTTAATATATGATTAAGCTAGTCATTTATGTTTGCATGTTAATTTTCTGACCTAATTCTTAAAATTTAATTTTTTTAGTTAAAGAATAGCCTGGAACAGTTTTCTTTTTTCTGGTATCACAATTTATATGATTTATGGAGATGTAAAGTCATTACAACCTACTGTCTCATAGAATAACAGGATATGCTATTATTTTAATTTGCCTGGGTATATTATTTGTGTATCTTTAAGTGTTCCCTTTTATATCCTAAACTATTTCCCATTGCTTGATTTATTAGCTTTAAACAATCCAGTAATAATATGCCTTACAAAATTAAAAAAATTCAACATGTTTACATTCTTATACCAAACTGTTTCTTTCGTTCTCTCAATATTTCTTAATTAGATTGTGAAAAATGTAATCATGATTTTTAATGTTTATATTTTTATTATGTCACAGATTTTTAAAATTTGAAACAGAGTGTCACTCTGTAGTGCAGGCTGGAGTGCAGTGGCACGATCATAACTCACTGCAGCCTCAACCTCCCCGGCTCAAGTGATCCTCCCACCTCAGCCCCTCTGTAGCTGGGACTACAGGTGCCTGCTACCATGCCTGGCTGATTTTTGTATTTTTTGTAGAGACGGGGTTTTGCCATGTTGTCCAGGCTGGTCTTGAACTCATGGACTCAAGTGATCTGCCCTCCTTGGCCTCCCAAAGCGCTGAGATTACAGGTGTGAGCCACCGTGCATGGCAGCTTTTATATGTGAGTGTAATCAATTTATTCCACCAAGCCTTTAACTATCATTTCTTCAATTATTTTTTAGTCTCCTTGTGTTTAATAATTTATGTTATTTGCCTTTATTTATAAAACTAGCTTGGCTGGGAATAAATATCTACCCTTTTACTTCTGGGGCTCAGTAGACTTGCTTTAGTCTTCTGGCAACAAAGGTTTTGCGTGGCCAATGGAGTAGTTCCTTGCACATCCCACCCCATAGGTGAGATGATTGATTGATTGATTGGTTGATTGTTGCCTGGGTGCTTATAGTATCTTTTAGGTTCATCTTTGAAATTTTGGAGTTGATTGTTATATATCAATTTCAGAGGGCCACAGTATGCCTCTTCAATCTTTTATAGAAGGTTTTTTCCTATTGTCCTTTTTTGCAAACCTTTCTCTTATTTCTTTTGTTTCCTTTTTTAGCGATACCAATTATTCCTATTTTGGAGCCCTTTTGTCTTTCATTTTCTTTCATTTTCTCTCTGCTATTTGTGCAGTATTTTCTCTTTTTCATGTCATTTTGCTCAGTTTCCTCAATGTGATTCTTCATATTTATGACTTTATTTTCACTAGTGTCTATGTCCTCTTTTGGTATGTCAAATGTTTCCTTCATTTAAATCATGGTTTTATTTTTTCTATTTATTTTATTTTATTAATTTTATGGAAAAGCTATTTTCACCTTGACCTTCATTTGCTTTTTAAAAATATGCTTTATAATGTAGTTTTCTGTCATATTTGGCTATCTTTTTGTTTTTTTCTTGAAGTATTTCTTTATATATACATTTCTTTTATATATGTGTATTTATATAGACAATATAATACATTCCATTACATGTATTATGTATGTAGTACATTCCATGCTTTATACATTTCATGCTGGTTCATTTCTAGTTACTATTCATCTTAGAGTTAAGGTTTTTGGGGAAAAAAAGTGAGGTAGGAGAAGATGGACCATTTAACAAAATAAAAGAAAACATAGTCCTTCGATGTAAGAGCATTGAGAAGAGATGAAAAAGCCTTAAGAAAAAAAAATGATACAACAGCAAAAAGAGATAAATAGTGAAATGGTAGAGCTCAAAAAGAAATGAGAGAGAAAAATAAAAACCCAACAGAAATCAAGACAACATTAGATGCTGCAAAGAATAGAGTAGATGGCACAGAAACACAGTCAATGATGAAGAGAGTAGGCTTGAAAAGCTATTTTTTAGTGGGCTGGTTATTTCTCTTAAAGATAAAATATAACAGAAAGGCTGCAAGAGTGAGCTGTGTTAATTGTCTTTGTAGGCTTTACAAAATAAAGAAAAAAAAACCCTTTGTGGGTTAGATTCTGCTATTATCTAGTAGAATATCTTTTTTGGTCACATTGAAAGTTCCCATGTCACAAGATTTCTTATGAATTGATGTTCCTTTTATCTTACCAAGAACAGGTCACTATTCTCCATCTCATTTCTTTCCTCTCACCCCAGCCGGTGGGTTTTTCTTTCAGTTTATCAGATTTTTCCCTTACTTATCTTGATTTCCATTGCCACAGTGTGTTGTCAAACAGTTATAAGGAGTCTCAAGTGCTTTGCCATGTATCCAGACCTTGCCTTTGCAAGTAAGGAGTTATTGATTTCCCTCCTCATCTGGTGATCTCCCCATAATACTGAAGATCTGCATTATCCCACTATCAGCTTCCTCTCTCAATGAGCTCTAACACTCACTGCCTTTGGTTGACTTCTTGAAGTTTGGTTCATCAATGTGGCTGCATACACATTTTATAAGTCTGTTTTCACACTGCTTTAAAGAACTACCCTGAGACTAGGCAATTTACAAGGAAAAGAGGTTCAATTTTCTCACAGTTCCACATGGCTAGGGAGGCCTCAGGAAACTTATAATCATGATGAAAGGCGAAGGTGAGGAGGCAAGTCCTTCTGAACATAACCTCAGATCAGACATGACAACCTACTGAATTTAAGCATATTAGTCAGCAGAGGAAAAGAAATTAACCAGGACTCCCTCAGCAGTAGCAAGTGAACAGGGAAGAGCCCAGTGTTGAATCTCTGCCCCACAGTGGGGTGTGGGAAATGGGGCATATTGAAGACCGACTCCCTGGCGATGTTCACGGCGGGCCCAAGTCCTTCTGATTGAGGCCCAGCCCATGGACGGTGTGATGCTGGTAGTGGTCCCCAGCTTACCAGGCCCAGTTCTTCCCAGAGTTGGGTTGCTTGGGAATGCAGACCAAAGTGAGTGGTAAACTCCATCTATGGCTAAATACTGGCGTGAGACCAATAGTCAACATGTACCATAAGGGAAAGTTGGAAAGAACTTTGAAGAGAGACTTCAAGAGGGTATGACCCGCTCTGGGGATGGTACCAAGTAGGGAGTTTGACTGGGGCAGTCAAGGCATGTCTTACATAGTGGCAGGAGGAGTAGGGGACTGCTAAAAACTTTAAAGCCATCAGATCTTATGAGAACTCATTACCCTGAGAAGAGCATGGGTGAACCACCCCATGATTCAGTCACTTCCCACCAGGTCCTTCCCCTACTTGTGATGATTACAATTGGAGATGGGGTTTGGGTGGGGACACAGAGCCAAAACATATCATTTCATCCTGGCCCTTCCCAAATCTCATGTCCTTCTCACATTTTAAAACACAATCATGCCTTCCTAACAGTCCAACAAAGTCTAAACTAATTCCAGCATTAACTCAAAGGTCCAATTCCAAAGTCTCATTTGGGACGAGGCAAATCCTTTCTATGAGCCTGTAAAATCAAAAACAAGTTAGTGACTTCCTAGATACATGGGAGTACAGGCATTGGATAAATACACCCATTCCAAATGGGAGAAATTAGCCAAAACAAAGAGGTTACAGGCCCTGTGCAAGTCCAAAGCCCGGTGGGGGAGTCATTAAATCTTAAAGCTTCAAAATGATCTCCTATGACTCCATGTCTCACATCCAGGGCGCAGTGATGCAAGGGCCAGGCTCCCAAGTCCTTGGGCAGCTCCACCTCCTACCATTCTGGGGTCTAGAGAAAGGTGGCCCTCTTCTCACAGCTCCATTACCCAGTGGGGACTTTGAGTGGGGGCTCCAATCCCACATTTCTCCTCTGCATTGCCCTAGTAGAGGTTCTCCATGAAGCTTCCACTCCTGCAGCAGACTTTTGCCTGGACAGCCATGCATTTCCTTACATCCTCTGAAATCTAGTCAGAGGCTCCCAAAGCTCAACTCTTGTCCTCTGTGCACCTACAGGCCAAATACCAGGTGGAAGCCACCAAAGCTTGAGGCTTATACCCTCTGAAGCAAAGGCCCAAGTTATACCTTAGCCCCTTTTAGCCATGGCTAGAGCTGGAACAGCTGGGACACAGGGCGCCATGTCCCAAGGCTGCACAGAGCAGCAAAGCCAGGGGCCCAGCCCACAAAACCATTTTTCCTTTCTAGGCCTTCAGACCTGTGATGAGAAGCTGCCATGAAGATCTCTGAAATGCCCTGGAGACATTTTCCCCCATTATCTTGGCTATTAACATTCAGCTCCTCATTACTTATGGAAATTTCTGCAGCTGGCTTGAATTTCTCCCCAGAAAATGGGTTTTTCTTTTTTACCACATGGTCAGGCTGCAAATTTTAAAACTTATATGTTCTCTTTCTCTTTTAAACATGAGTTCCAATTTCTGATTATCTCTTTGTGAATGCATTTGACTACACACTTTCACAAATAACCAGGTCACATCTTAAATGCTTTGTTGCTTAGAAATTCATTCTGACAGATACCCTAAATAATCTTTCTCAAGTTTAAAGTCCCATAGATCTCTAAGGCAGGGGCAAAATGCCACCAGTTTCTTTGCTAAAACATAGCAAGTGTGACCTCTTTAGTTTCCAATAAGTTTTGCATCTCCTTCTGAGACCACCTCAGCCTGGATTTCATTGTCCATATCACTGTCAGAATTTTAGTCAAAACCGTTCAACATGTCTCTAGGAAGTTCCAAAGTTTCCCACATCTTCCTGTCTTCTTTTGAGCCCTCCAAACTGTTTCAACCTCTGCCCATTACCCAGTTCCAAAGTTGCTTCCACATTTTCAGGTATCTTATAGCAGTGTCCCACTTCTCTCGGTACCAATCATCTGTATTAGTCCGTTCTCACATTGCTATAATGAATCACCTGAGACTGGGTAATTCATAACTAAAAGAGGCTTAATTAACTCACAGTTCTGCATGACTGGGGAGGCCTCAGGAAACTTACAATCATGGAAGAATGTGAAGGGGAAGCAAGGCATGTCTTACATGGCAGCAGGAGAGAGAGAGAGAGAGTAAGAAGGCAACTGCCAACAACTTTAAAACCATCAGATCTCATGAGAACTCACTCACTATCACAAGAACAGCATGGGAGAAATCGCCCCTATGATCATCACCTCCCACTGGGTCCCTCCTTCAACATGTGGTGATTACAATTTGAGATGAGATTTTGGATAGGGACACAGAGCAAAACCATATCACACATATACCTTTATATTTCATATTTCCATTTATATTTTGTACTTATGATTTTTCTTCACATTGTAGTTTTGTGTTTATTTCAAAGAGGGGAGTCTGAGTTCTGCCACATTAGCTAGAAATTTTTTTTTTTTTTTTTCTTAGCTAGAAATCTTTATAGTGATCACACGCAAAAGCCATTCCTTTGGAGAAGGCATTGCTCTCTCACTGTCAGTCTCTTTCTCGAATGGAGATATTCCATTAAGGACACTTTAATGCAATAAGATGATGCATTAAAGACAATGTATTAAAGATGATGACACTTTAAGTCAGAAACACTAAAGTCTGAATTTATTTTTATCACATTTCTAAGGCCATGGAAAAGTGCCAGTGAAGCATGAGTGACAGCTGTCTATAGGGTGAAGAAGCTGAGGAGGGAAGAAGTAATGCCTTGTTCCAGGCACTGCCCTGACAGTAGTAGCCACTGATGTCCTTCTCCTGATGACTCTGTACTTCTTTGGTTCCCAAGACAACCCTGACAAAGGTAAAATTAAGATGTTGACAAGCCCAGATCTATTTGTGGATAAGACCCGGAATTAGCAGTGCTACCCACAGGTTAAGGAAAAGTCCAAGGTATTCTGGTGGACTTCAAGTCACAGAAACACCCTCCTACTACCCCAGCTTATATTATTTGACTGGACCATATCCATCAAATTCTGGGTCTTTCATAAAACATCTGCTGAATGAATAAATGCCTTGTCTTCTAGAGACAGTCAGGCTTTTAACTTGCCTAATAATTTGGGTTCCCATTACTGTGCCTTTGTCTTCACATGGCTTTCTCCTCTAGTCTCTCTCTCTTTTTTTTTCTGTCTGTAAAAAGGGCACTGTCGTTGGATTTAAGGTTCACCTGGTTAATTGGGATGATCTCATCTTAAGATCCTTAACTTAATTATATCCACAAAGACCCTCTTTTCAAATAAGATCACATTCACAGGTTCTGGGTGGACATATATTTGGGGGGCTATTCAACCCATTACAATTGCAAAACACATATTGGATGACATTGTCATGTATAACACACATATATGTCCATCTGTAAAAAGGTGGTATACAGGAAAGTTGTAAGCTGAGATTTATGGGAATTCTCAGCTTCACCTCTTGCCCATTGATCTCTAGTAATAGTGAATTGTGCAGTGGTGGTTGAAGACCAAGGAACAATTGTAAGACCACTTAAATGCCTATTTTTGGATATAGCCAGGATTTTACCTGTTGCTGTGTCTTACCTGAAGACTGGACTCCCCTGACATTGATACTTGTCCCACCCACAACTAAGTTTGCTCTCTTCTTTTTTCATTGTGCTTTGGTTGACCCTATTTTGGACCCAAACTTTGACACACTGCTTGGCCCTATAGAACTTTTTTTCCCACTTTCAGCCACATTGTGGGGGTCCTGGCCTGGTTTCAGCACTCACTGGATTTTCAATGAAGAAAATATTTGCAAATTTTGCAACTGTACCTAGGCTCATTTTGTTGAAATTCCGTAAGCAAGGAGTAATGATGATAGAGCAGTGAGTGCTCAAAAATTTGATGAACGCAGAACAAAGGAGGCTAGGCAAGCTGCCTAGGTTTACAGAGTAAACGACAGGCAGAACTAAGTTTTAAACCCAGGTCTTTCTAATCTCAGAGCTCAAGCACTCAGTCACTGTGCTGTAAGGCTCCATTGGAAATCAGTCGCTTACAACAGGACTGGGTTTGTGTTGCTCTTGTGTGCAAGTTTAATAGGAACCCAACAATAGGCAATCTCTGTGAGCTTATCTGACTCCTCAAAATAGTATAGAAAATGAAATAAATTACTTTATCCAAGGGATTAATTATGTGATTAAAGAAGTTTGCAGAACAATTTCATTAATGTAACTCTTGCTTTCTGGTTGGAAAAAAAGGCTGCATTTAACTTAAATTTTTAATGGCTGTTATATAATTTCTATAGGTGGCTGAGTATTAGAAATAACCGTGTTCAGTTAAGAAGGGAAGGGAGAAAAGGCAGGGGAGAACAATGGTGAAAAAACAGGAAAAGAAGGAACAGTGGAAGGCTCTACCATAAACAGTAAGGAAAGCATTTAAATTATACTCCACAGCCTAAAGACACAAAACATTTCATTTCCCTTTGCATAAAACTAGTTTGACCTTCATAGTTCTGAAATAACAGGAAATATTTCTCCAGTAACTGTACTGCATTTTAGGCTTGTAGTTAAGCAGACTGTTCAGCATGAATAAATATAGTTTGAAATTGTTAGGGCAGATTTCTATGAAGAGTGCATGTTAAGCAGTAATATAAATGTAAGAGCTTACAGCAAAATGAAATTCATGCTATAAAGGTCAAACCTGCCTAAGAGAGACTTTTAGGTAAACTATTGGGTTGAAAAGCTGATTCCCATTTTGTTTTAATAGTTGGTAACGTATGGTGGCTGAGGTGATGTGTTTCAGTTGAGTAGATCATGGAGCATTATCCTGTGCTTGGCTGAGCAGAAATGTGTCTGATTTCAGCAGGACTATGAAAAATGGCTGAATCCTCTCTTCCTGAATCTGAAATTAATGACTAAAAATGTTATCAACAAGGTAGGTTGTCAAAAAAATAGTGTACGTACTTTATCTAGAAATGGTATATTTTTCCTTAGATAAACACTGAGAATTTTATGGGATAGTTTAGGAGGAGAAATTTATGTAGCTTTCTATTTAACTACAGTGTTAGCTAAAAACAACTTGAGATAAGAATTAGAGATGATTATTTCCTTGTTTTTAATCTCCTCCTTGCTTCTCTGAATTTGAAGTGTATCATCAAGGCTTATTCCTAATTGAGAAGGCTAGGCTGGGGTCACAGAACTTGCAGGAGGGTCAGAAGATTCCTAATATCCTATCTGGATGGGTGTGTGAGCTATCAGAGGGCTCTCATCCTTTGGGCATACTTACATAATTCCTACATTTTGTGTTAATTTTGTATTTAATTGATATATTTATCAAACATATATTGAACCCCAACTGTATACTAGCTATTTTTCTAGAGATGAGATAAATGAAGCATAGTTTCTGGCTTCAAGGCTGTGTAGAGGGGCGGATGTGGTGAACAAGTGGATACGTGTTATGACTCAGAGTGCTACGGGAATAGTGAGATTGTGAGGGAGCCCAGTCATACTACCCAACCTAATAACAGTGGGGAGAGGGATTAGGGAAAAGCTTCTTGGAGGAGATGTGTTTTGAGGAAGGAAGCTACTTAATCTCTGGACCTATTTCCTTTTCTGCAAAATATTGGGAAATTGCCACCTATCCTTCAGGGTTGTAGTGAGAATTATACCAGGTAGCATGTGTGAGAAAGCCTGGAACATGTAGGCTTTCCATGTTTTCATTATGTTCACGGTGGATGGCTTTATTTTCTCTCTTTCTAGCCTGAAATGCATGAATTCCAAAATTTGAATGGGAAAACTAAATTAATATTAGACCAGTTTGACTCTTAGGCCAGCTACATAAAAAAGCACAATCTAAATTATCCACTACTCTGAATATGGAAAGCAGGAGATATGTATTAGTTTCATGTTACTGCTATTACAAGTTATCACAAAACTAGTGGCTTAAAATAACACATTTATTATCTCACATTTCTGAAGGTCAGAAGTCTGGAATCAGTGTTACTGGGCTAAAATCAGGGTACGGTAAGACTGGTTTGTTTTGGAGGCTTTGGAGAGAATCTGTTTCTTACTTTTTCGAGCTTCCAGAGGCTGCCCATATTCCTTGGCTTATCACGGAATCACTCCAGTCTCTGCTTCCACAGGCATCATATTAACTTCTCCTCCCTCTGATATCCTAACTTTCTTTTATAAGGATACTTGTGAATACATGAGCCCATGTGGATAATCTAGGTCAATCCCATCTCAAAATCCTTAACTTAATCATTTCTTCAAGGTTCCTTTTGTCAAATCAATTAATATTTATAGGTTCTGGGGATCAGAACATGAACATCTTTGGGGCCATTATTTAGCCAACCACAAGATGTAAAGATCAGAGGAGAGTATCTTTGCTTGCAGTGCTACAGCGTTTTGTCCCTGACAATGTTTCACTGCCCCTAATATGTTTGGGCCATTGGAATGACTCACAAAGAGAGATGCCTATCAGAGCCCTTGGGCTACTGACATTTAAGCTTAGAAAGCAAATGGTGAGTCTTACTGGTTGGCCTTGAATTTAGAATTCTGTCCCATCTTCACATCAATTTCATCTGTTAATTGCCATTGATAATATTTCATTTAAATCTGTGTAACAGCCATGTTATGGGCAAAGTGTGAAGAGAATGACAGTAGACTAAAAACTCTGGGTAATAGTTGAATTTAATGCAGTCATGTTGTTTGAGCACAATACATTTTTTGCTGAGGGAGAGCTTGTGGTGACTATGATTGAGGCAGAGATGTATTTGTTTCATAACACTTGAGTGCAAGACATGTCGTATTGCTTTATTTTTCTAAGTCAAATTAAATCTAAGCCTCTGTTCACATAGGTTAGCATGACAACCAATATCAGTCATGACTGGGAAGGCCCTCCCTTACCCTAGAGCTGAACAAATCCTTGAGAGTTTCATCAGGCCAGAAATCTGCAGTAGGGGCTCTGGTTTTCTGTGAGCATAGTTGATCAGACCCTGCTCGTTGTTTCAGTCCAGTTGGAACAATTAAAAGTGGATTGGTCAGTTGTTCAGAGCATCAGTTTTCCCTATAAACAACTAAGCCAGTGGAAATTCTTCTGTAGTAGCCAAGGCCATACCTCCTAGGTTTCATTTTTATCTCAGTCAACCTCATCAGGACACTGTACTAGAGGGAGATTCTGGTCTTCTATACAAGAACCAGAACCATCCCCTCCCCTGTCAATTCCGAGATTTCCAGTTGTTTCCTAGCCCACCTGCAACTTCACCCCTTAGAACCAAACCCCATTTTCTCTTCAAGACCTTGCATTCTCTCACTTAAACTACATGAAATAGTATATGTGAGAAAACCTGGTTCACATAGGCACTCGAAGTTTTCATTGTGATCATTGCTGCTTTCCTCAGGATGTAAAAACAAAAGCTTCTCAGCTGTCTTCTTAACAGTTCTTAACTGGGATAGTGGCAGTCCTAAAATGTATGAATGAAAATTTTTTATTTTTGTGTGGTGAGCTATATGAAATTAAGGCACAAATAACTTTTTCAAGAAGGTGATTCTGTTAAAATAGTTAATGGCTTGGCCGGGTGCAGTGGCTTATGCCTGTAATCCTAGCACTTTGAGAGGCTGAGGCTGGTGGATCACCTGAGGTCAGCAGTTCAAGACCAGCCTGGTCAATATGGCAAAACCCAATCTCTACTAAAAATACAAAAATTAACTGGGCATGGTGGTGGGTGCCTATAATCCCAGCTACTCGGGAGGCTGAGGCAGGAGAATCTCTTGAAACCGGCAGTAGGGGGCGGGGAGCAGAGGTTGCAATGAGCTGAGATAGCACCACTGCACTCCAGCCTGCGTGAAAGACTGAAACTCTGTCTGAAAATAATTAAATAAATAAATAGTTAAGGCTTGAAAGTGAATTGTTGGCCCCGTAAAACATCTAGACTAGAGGAAAATAATGGGTTAGTTCAGTTTTCAGCTTTTTGTTCTCTCAGGTATCTGCTTTTTTCCTCTTAGCCCCTTCCCTCTTTCAATATACTACTCATGTCAGTTGTCTTTCAAGACACAAGGGAAATAATGTTCCTATCTAATTTCACATACAATACCCAAGATATGCATTTTAAACATTTATTTAGATAGGATTGATCAACTCATGAAAGCACATCAACTCATGTCAATATTGTATAATCATTTTAGCAGAAGAACATAAGAGAGCAGCTTCTTGGTGATTTACCTTTTTCTTATTGACTCAAACTCTCACCCAAAACCTGTTGGTCCATTTTAGTGGAAGGGTTAAAATGAATTCACTTTCAAATGTTACAGCTTAATTAGTAATAATTTTAGGACCTCATGATTAGGTACATGTAACTTTATTAACTAAAATTTCATGTATTAAAATCACCTGGACTCATTTACTCCTCTGGTTGGGCACTTATGATACATATTGGTAACTTCTGCTGAGACTTTCTTTCTTACTACTATGTCCAACGTTGTGGTATCCATGGTCTCTATTGAACTTGACACTTCCCGGTGAAAATTTTGCCTGCCACATCCTGGTAGCTTTTGGTTTTCGCTCTCAGTTGTTTTCTAGATTGTCATTTCCAGTCATCATGTCCTCAGTAAGAAGACCTATCACACCCAAGTTTGTGGGGAATGAGACAGCTTTCCCCGTTGTCCTATGATTCTCTGGTGTTAGTAACAGCTCACATTTTCCATGAGCCTTAGAGTTTTCCTAAGCTGCATGGAATATTATGGAGGTATCTTTTCCTGGAGGATTATAACATAGCTTTTTTTGTGGCTGTCAGACCACTTTAGTGCATTTTGAAGAAGCATTGAATCATATTGTGAAAATTATGCAAATAATATCAAACTCAGTGGGTTACCATCACCTTTCAGATAGTCCTTTTTCTTCTCCTCTCTCTCGAGTGAACAAGTAAATTGTGCCAGAGAATAAAAAGGAATTTCAAAAATTACGTAAAAAGGGAAAGTATTGTTATTTGTAAAAGCAACTCTGAAATACAGCTATTAAAAAAAGAAATCTTTAATTCAGGATATGCGTGTTTAAATTCTCAGTTTAAAATGACTTACAAATATAGTGAAAATGTTTTAAAAATTGTTGATGCTGATGAATAAACATAGAAAGAGGGAGTGAGGTGTGTTGAAATTGGGCTATTATTTATTATGATTATTTGTTAAATTTTGGTTTCCTATTTTAGATTGTATACCTCCTTCAGCCAGGAATGGGTTTCATTGTCCTTGCCATGGATGAGGGAAGAGTAGAGTCTTTCAACTACTACTCAGTGGATCTCTGACTGCTCTTTCACCAGCAGTTTCTGGTCTGTCTGTTTGTTTACTGGTGTATCTTTGCCATTCTTTTTCTTCAAGACTTTCAGAAAATTTTATATAGAAAATTTTTCCTTCTTTATCTAATATGAGGGGATTATATACACACATGGGTTATGTTCTTCTCCTTTACATTTAGAATTTTGACAACTACTTTGGACTTAAAACCTGTAATTTTATCAGTAATCTTTTAGTTTTTAATCATTTTTTGCTTGCTATATGCTCTAAGATGTCTATTTTAAAAATGTGTTTGCATATGTAAGTCATGATTTGAGGTGGTATTACTTTAAGATTCAATGTCTGTTTGACTCCCCCTCTAAGAGGTGTTGAGGTGAGTATGCTTCCTCTTTATCTTACTTCCCCTCCCACTTCTTTCCTTATATTACTTGAAGTGGATTCTATTATCATTTCTAAATTGACCTATTACATTTATGTTTTGTTCTATAGTACTATTAATTCTCACAGTTGAGTAGTGTCTTTACAATGATTTTTCCATTCATCTCCAAGTTTATGCTATAGTAGTTGTCTTAAAGAATACACAATGCTAATTTAATTTATTCATTTGATTCTTTTTCTACTTTAGGGCAATTTTATTTTATTATATCTTTGAATATTTATTCTGTTATATTTCTTATTTAGAAATATCAATTATACACATGTTGGATCTCCTTTGGTTCGATAATGGTAATTTTCCCTCTGATACTTTAACAATCTGTATTCTTTTATATTGTTCTGTTTTTGGAAATGATTTTTTTTCCTTTTGATGCCTCTAATGTAACCTTCATTTATGGAATAGTTTTATTTTTTCTTTCTATTTTTTTCACTCTGACACATAATTTTTCATTACCTTTATTTTCTTATCTTTTCTCTTGGGTCCTATTATGTCTTGTCTGAACTCTTGTTTCAGAGGGGTTATAATTTTTTAAATTCCTGATATTTTAAGAATACTATGTTTTGTGTGCCCGATTTATGTGTTAATTTTTTGCCTGATTTGTGTTTCAGTCTTTTGTATTTTTTGTCTTCTGTTTGCCATATTCTTTTCTTTAGGTTTTGGTACTGTCTTTGTACATGCCCCAAGCTGATTTTTTTTCTGACTATTATTCATCTTTAATGCACACCTGAATCAGCTATTTGATGATGGATAGCACAGAGGAAGACTATGTAGAGTACAGCAGGTAGTTTGAATTTTAGGCCATGGCTTTGAATACATTCTCACTAATATTCTTCCCTATGAATGCAAATCAACTATGAGATAGCAAGAAACCTCTGACACATAGGGAAGCCACAATTGTATTTATTTACTTTATCATCTATCTAGCCTCTTCTTCCCTTTTTTTCTTCCTTCGTTCCTTTCTTTCTCTTTTCTTTCCTTCTTTCTTTCTCTGTTTTCCTTTCTTCTTTTCTTTCTTTTTTGGTAGTGATTGTTTTCTTGCTTCTCTGCAGGGCTACTTACCACTGATAATGTCTCTACCACCCTGTTTCACCTACTGTCTTGAAAACGGGCATGTCTGTAGGCTTTCTTATTCAGCCTGATAATATTGCCACTGTGGTATAAAATAAGGTTTACCGAGGGTTCCACAACATCTGTATGAAAGTCAGTTGGCCATTCAAGTAAAGGATGATTCTTTTTGTCATGCTGTCTTTCACTTAGTGTGAAAAATGCCTCACTCAAGGCCTACAGAGTGTGATGTCTTTCATGGAGCACTCCTCTATCTTTGTATTATTTTCTTGACAGCGGCTGTGGTTTAGCACTGTGGTTGTTTTTTCATATGTTGTGGTTTAGGTTTATGTTTTTTTCTTAGCATATTAATGATATATTGTTATTAACAACCCAAACTTAGACTTAAATAAACCACAGTTTATTAATTCTCCTAATTCTGCTGGTTGACTGGGCAGTTCTGCTGGTTTCACCCAGGTTCACTTATGTGTCTGTGGTCAGCTGGTGGCTCAACTGGAATGGCTCAAAAAGATGAAATGTCTGGCCTTTTTCTCTCCACATGATTTTTCATCCTGGGTGCCTTCACAGCATGGAGATCGCTGTGTACCACGAGGGTGAGAAGCTGCAGACCGCTAATGGCTGAGGCTAGAACAACACATAGCATCAGCTATTCTGCATTCTATTGGTCAAAGTAAGTCAGGAGACCAATCCAGTTTTAAGGGGTGGCAAAGTCACATTCAGAATGGGTGGGCATCCACTGGTAGGAGGATTATTGTGCCTTTCTTTGGGCAAATAATCTACCATCGAGTTCATCTATTGATCTGTTTTTTGACCTTATTTTTATTTGGTGTCATAGTAAAGAATAGAGCAAAGACAATTTTATACTGCTGCTTTTAACAGGAAATCAAACTATTATTGATTTTAATGATGACAAATAATTTTAAAAACTCAATGTTATGCCTTTTAAAAAATGACATAGCACATTTTATTTTATTTTTTTTATCTTTTAAAGGATTATAAAATAAAACTTAAGAAATGCCTCTACATGTAGGTAATAGCTTCCATTAATAGTGCAAGGATGCTGAGACCTGATATGGGAAAGTATTTCCCAGTTCATGCAGTCTGGGGTGAGAAATTTTGGAATGGAGGCAAGGAAGGCTGGCTTCTACTTTTGATTCTAATTCTCCAAGTCTAGCTTTGAGATCTTAAGAAAATCAGTTTAGTCGCTCCTTAACTACAATGAGGAAGTTCCTAAACTATAAGGTCATACAAGTTACCTGTGGGATTTATTAAAAATTCAAATTCCTGGTCCCTTTTCACCTTGACATTTTGACTCAATAGGTCAAAAATAAGGTATAAGAATCTGAATTTTTAAAATAAGCACTTCAAAAGAGAAGATTCAAATAAACACAATCAGAAATGACAAGGAGCATATTACCACTGACCCAATAGAAATACAATGACCACCAGAGAATGTTATGAACACCTCTATGCACACAAACTAGAAATGTAGAAGAAATGGATAAATTCCTGGACACATATGCCCTCCCAAGGCTGAACCAGGAAGAAACTGAATCCTTGAACAGACCAATAATGAGCTCTGAAATTGAGGCAATAATACATAGCCTACCAACCAAAAAACAAAACAAAACAAAACAAAACAAGCCCAGGACCAGATAGACTTACAGCTGAATTCTACCAGATGTACAAAGAAGAGCTGGTATCATTCCTGCTGAAAGTACTCTAAAAAACCGGGGGGGAAGAACTCCTCCCTACCTCATTCTTTGAGGCCAGCATCATCCTGATTCCAAAACCTGGCAGACACACAACAAAAAAAAGAAAAATTTAGGTTAATATCTTTGATGAACATTGATGCAAAAATCCTCAACAAAATACTGGCAGACTGAATCCAGTAGCACATCAGAAGGCTTATCCATCACAATAAAGTAGGTTTTGTTCACAGGAGCAAGGTTGGTTCAACATATGCAAATCAATAAACGTGATTCATCACAATAACAGAACTAAAGACAAAACCACATGATTATCTCAATAGATGCAGAAAAGGCTTTCAATAAAATTCAACACCTCTTTATATTAAAAACTTTCAGTAAGCTAGGTATTGAAGGAACATACCTCAAAATAATAAGAGCCATCAATGATAAAACCACAGCCGATATCATACTGAGTGAACAAAAGCTGGATGCATTCTTAAAAACCAGCGCAAGACAAGGATGTCCTCTCTCACCACTTTTATTCAACATAGTGTTGGAAGTCCTGGCCAGGATAATCAGGCAAGAGAAATAAATAAAGGGGATCAAGATAGGAAGAGGAAGTCAAGCTATTCCGGTTTTTAGATAACATGATCCTAAACCCCATAATCTCAGCCCAAAAGCTCCTTAAGCTAACAAACAGCTTCAGCAAAGTCTCATGATACAAAATCAATGTGCAAAAATTATTAACATTCCTATATACCACAAACAGTCAAGCTGAGAGCCAAATCAGAAACACAACCCCATTTACAATTGCCACAAAAAAGAAAAAGTACTAAGAATACAGCTAACCAGGGAGGTGAAATATCTCCACAAGAACTGTAAAACACTGCTCAAAGAAATCAGGGATGACACAAACAAATGGAAAAACATACTACGCTCATGGATAGAAGAACTGATATTGTTAAAATGGCCATACTGCCCAAAGCAATTTATAGATTCAATGCTATTCCTATTAAACTACAATTGACATTCTTCACAGAACTAGAAAAAGCCATTTAAAAATTCATATGGAACCAAAAAAGAACCCAAATAGTGAAGGCAATCCTAAGCAAAAAGAAGAAAGCTGGAGGCATCATGCTACCGGACTTCAAACTTTACTACACAACTACAATAACAAAAATAGCATGGTACTGGTACAAAAACAGACACATAGACCAATGGAAAGAAAAGTGAGCCTGGAAATAAGTCTGCACACCTACAACCATTTTATCTTTGACAAAACTGACAAAATCAAGCAATGGGGAAAGGACTCCCCCACTGGCTTATGCAGAAGATTGAAATTGAACCCATTCCTTACATTATATAGAAAAATCAACCCAAGGTGGGTTAAAGACTTAAATGTAAACCCCAAAACTATAAAAACCTTGGAAGACAACCTAGGCAATACCATTCTGGACACAAGAATGGACACAGATTTCATAACGAAGATGCCAAAAGCCATTGCAACAAAAGTAAAAATTGACAAATGGGATGTAATTAAACTAAAGAGCTTCTGCACAGCAAAAGAAACTATCAACAGAGTGAACAGACTACCTACAGAATGGGAGAAAATTTTTGCAAACTATGCATCTGACAAAGGTCTAATATCCAGCATCTATAAGGAACTTAAATTTACAGGAAATAAAAGCACTATTAAAAAGTGGGCAAAGATTATGAACAGACACTTTCAAAAGAAGACATACATGTGGCCAACAAGCAATGAAAAACGCTTTATATCTCTGATCATTAGAGAAATGCAAATCAAAACCACAATGAGATACCATCTCACACCAGTCAGAGTGACTATTATTAAAAAGTCAAAAAATAACAGACGCTGGTGATGTTGCAGTGAAAAAAGAATGCTTATAAACTTCTGGTGGGAGTGTAAATTAGTTCGATCATTGTGGAAGATAGTGTGGTGATTCCTCAAAGAGCTAAAAACAGAACTACCATTTGATCCAGCAATTTCATTACTGGGTATATACCCAAAGGAATATAAATTGTTCTGTCATAAAGACACATGCATATTTATGTTCATTGCAGCACGGTTCATAATAGCAAAGACATGGAAGCAACCTAAATGCCCATCAGTGACAGACTGGTTAAAGAAAACGTGGTACATATACACCATGCAGCCATAAAAAAGAATGAGATCATGTCTTTTGCTGGAACATACATAGAGCTGGAGGCCATTATCCTTAGCAAACTAACACAGGAACAGAAAGCCAAATACTGCATGTTCTCATTTATAAGTGGGAGCTAAATGATGAGAACATGTGGACACATAGAGGGGAACAATGCACACTGGGGCCTATCAGAGTGTGGAGGGTGGAAGGAGGGGGAGTACCAGGAAAAATAACTAATGGGTACTAGGCTTAATATTTAGGTGATGAAATAATCTGTACAACAAACCCCAATGATGCAAGTTTACCTGTGTAAAAAACTGGCACATGTACCCCAAACTTAAAAGTTTAAAAAAACAATAAGCACTTACAATTTCAGTGCCAGGAATGGTGACTCTACTTTGAGAAATCGTTTATATTATAAATTTTATAGACCTTTGGAAACCTCAAAACCTGTGCCTACTTTCAAAATTTTATTAATTATGAAATTCATACTTAAAATGTTTGTTCACAGAGCAATGATTATCTATTTGTCTGCATCATTGTAATGTCTGCGAATAAATATTCTAACTTGTATGCGATGCTTTGCATCTGTTATTTTGCAAATAAAAGAAAAATTTGATTTTCATGACCATTATTAAATCTTTTGATTTAAAAAAGTGCACATTTTTTTGATTCTCAACATCATATCAGACTTTACTTTCCTGACACATGAAATTGAAATAATATCATTAATATTAGAATTAATCATAGTGACATGGGGGCGGAGGTTTAAGGACTTGAAAAGCTGTATCTCACACGGTTTAATATGTGAAAGCATTAGTTTGTCTTTTAGGGAAATTACTTATTATCATTCAGACATATCCCATCCACTTCAAAGTTGGTCCTAAGCAATGAGAAGTGGAAATTATTAAAATGAAATTTGCAGATATTAGGTGCTCAGCCTACTAAATAAAACGATTTATTTTTATATCAGAAAACAAAGTTCAGTGACTTAACATTAAATGGTCCAAGGTCAATTGTCACCAGCATAAAACTTGCAACAGACCGAATAAGAGATCAGGACATATGATTTAGTAATAAGCTACTGTGGGAATATTCACTTGCAGAGTTTTGTTGTTTTATTTTTTTTTTTCCAGACTTTATGGGCCACATTTTTAACTTGAGGGCCATACAAAAATGGGCCACACACCGCATATGGCCCCTGATTATGATAAAAATGTATATCAAACTATGAATAAGATTGATAGCTGATTTTAAACATTGTGTTAGTAATTTAGCTGACAACTTTTTTGGTTAGGGCAACTCTCTATTTGGCCACTTGATGGCAGCATTTACTATGTGCTAACATTGAACTTCAATTTTTCTTTTTTCCCCGCTTTAGGTTGTTCAGCCTCGTTTAACATTGGTGGTGGAAAAAAGATTGATAGCAATGCAAATGTATTTATAACCACGAGAGATAGTCACCTTCCACCCCAATTAGCCTTTGCATTGATTTACTGAGGAAAAACATCTATTACCGAAAAAGTCTTACAGATTAGTGTTGCATTATTTTGTTACAGTTGAAATATCTGTAGGAAAAGTGATCTCACAGATCTCATTTTAATCTAACCAAAAATGTACTTTCCCAATAATTAAAAAATAAGATTTATCGTTGAGAACGCAGCTCTGGTTCAGAATACTATACCACAGCTTTTCCCCTTAAAGCTATATACTTAGTTATTTGAATATTTTTTTAATAATGAGCTTGTGTCACATTTTAGGTCTTTAAAAAGAGATTTATTCATGAGCCGTTGCTTGAATAAAGCCATTGATCTACCAAAAAAATTTCCTATTTCTCAATTTCTTTGTGAGAATATAATTATGATCTGAACTAGTCTTTAAAAAAATAAAAGAGCATACTGCTTCCTGAAATACCCCCCAAATAATAGAACTGCAGCTGAGACTTTTCCTGCAGGAAAAGAAAAAAAAAAAACCTTACCAGTAATGATTCTATAAACATCCTGGCAACAACTTTCTAGGGGAGGGTTCACTAGGAGAACTCCCATTTGAGATTTACATAGGGCACAAATTGGTAGAGATTTATAAGGTGGTTATGATTTCGTGCTTTTGGCTTGAAAGGAGGGAATCATTTTTTTGTTTGTTTTTAAACCACCCCTTCTTCTCCTCTGGCCCCTTATTTCTCCTAAAAAATACTGGCATTTGGAAGAGTTTGGTGGCTTTTTTTTTTTCTTTTTGCTTTATGATTGGAGAAGATTCCCATATTATAATATATTGCTATTTGAAATTGTATGTCAGAGCAAGGTTAACGTACTCAACAGTAGAGCTGTAAAGGAGGCTCTTCTGGGGCCACTGGGGCTGCATCAATGGCAAGAATGTAACATGGGAAGTCTTGGACCATGAGTTGATATAAATAACTTTGTGGGTGTATATAAATATTCTGGGGAGGCGATCCCAGCTCTGCTATTTTCACAGGCTCAATTCTATTTTCCTGAGCTCTGTGTATGTTTACCTACATACAATTGTACATTTCCTTCTGTTTATACACAGTTGGGTTTTCTGGCCCTATATAAGGAGATTTATGTTCCACACACATTCTTCCTATAGCTCATCTCATGCTAGTTAAAATATTTTTATATAAGAAAACTAATGCAAGACTACTGTAGAAACTTTAGAAAATATGGATAAGTGAAAATAAATAAAAGCATATAATATCTTACCATGCTATTATTTGTTACAGTCTAGCACTCTCTCTCTCTATATATATGTATGCACACACACATACATACACACACTTATAAATAAATACAAATCTATACTATAAAAATTAGAACATACATTAGTTTTGCATAGCTTTTCCCAACCCAGCTGAACATAATTTCTATTGCTATACAATTCACCTCTACTCCTCTTCTTTTTAACACAAGCATATATTTCTTATTATGCTTCACCTTTATATTTCTTATTATGAGGAATACTACTTGGCTTGGACCCCTGGAAAAGACACTACCTGACTTGGACCCCTGGTATGATTGTGTCCCTGTGGGAATTCATACGGAGGACCCAACTCCAGATGGCCTGATGACAACAGGGAATACTTTCAAAATTATATAGGAAGTTTAATTCTAGATTTGACAGGCATAATTGCTGATATGTTCAGTTTCAGATGAAATCAATGTGGGAAAGAAAAGGGAAATAATAGGTCTGACAGCTTTCCCAATCTGCAGCATTTGCTGTCTGTAAAGTCTTGTTAAATTCTAGCCAGCAGTTTAGGAAGGAAAAGCTGAAGTGAATGCACTAAAGAGGGGCTGACTGTCCTTTTAGGAGAGGCTTGTTTTCAATCTGCCTGGTGCTCAGAGATATTGAGTGCCCACAGGACAATGCTGTCCCTCCCACTGGTAATGAAAGGTACTGGGAATTTCTTACCTATAAATGCCAACTGTAAGTTGCAACAGCTTCAGCAACAACTGTCTCACCAATTACCCAGTGGGGTGTGTGTGTGTGTGTGTGTGTGTGTGCGTGCGCACGCATGTGCACACACACACGTCCCTGCATTCATGAACATTGTTTCATTTATGTTGACTCTTCTGGTTAGCATAGTCTATCAAAGGCCAACTACTGGAACCTGGGTCAGTGTACCTGGCCTCCCACTGTGCGGTGTCTGAATACAGGGACCTACTTTGATTATAGTGAGATTTACTACATTATCCTCAGCTGTGGGTCTCATTTAAGGCATAACAAAAAGGTCTCAGAAAAGAGAATGAAGCATAGAAGGGCTGGCGGTTTGGTCTGAGAGAAGGAGTAGAGAAAATGTGAAAGTGATTGAGGTGCTCCTGCTTGTCAGAACATTTGCCAGTCTCCCTAAATTCTGAAGCAAACTTAGGGTCTAGCAAGTTTGGTCAATGGACTTGGTAAGCCCTGTAGCCTAAAGACTGGTTTGGGTTTAGAACAGTAGAGTGCTGTGCCAGATTTTTTTTGTTGTTGTTTCATTTGTTGTTTTGCTGTTTGCAAGTGTTGAACCCATGTGAATTTTTTATCTGTTCAATAAAAAATGACTCAGAGAGTTGAAATTGGCATTGATTTTTAATTTCTACAGAAGTTATTACAAATATATATCAGTGTCAATTAAAACAGTTTCATTGCGTACTACATATAGGAAATCAAATTTCTTAGTTGCATTTAGCATGTGGGCAGTAGTACTGATTTCAGAGATTAAAGGTCATTGGTGATTAGGCTCTGAGTTTAAATAAAATTACATTATATATTTTCCTCTTCCTCCTAGATTGCAAACACAATGGACAGAAAATGCTGGCATGAGTTAGAATTACCTAGTAAAAGTCATGTTGATGCCTGTTTTCTGTTTGCCTTCTTTTTTGCACCCCATCCTCTGTAATTGCAAAGATAACTTGAAGGTAAATGTATTTTTTTTTTTTGAGGCAGATCTCACTCTGTTGCCCAGGCTGGAGTGCAGTGGCATGATCTCGGCTTACTGCAGCCTCTGCATCCCGGGTTCAAGCAATTCTCCAACCTCTGCCTCCCTAGTAGCTGGGACTATAGACATCCACCACCATGCCTGACTAATTTTTTTTTTTTTTTGGTAGAGACAAGGTTTCACCACATTGGTCAGGCTGGTCTCGAACTCCTGACCTCAAGGGATCCACCCGCCTTGGCCTTCCAAAGTGCTGGGATTACAGGTGTGAGCCACCATGCCCGGACCATATCATTGTTTTAACAGTGAGAACAATCATACCAATATGCGTAATAAAATACAAATGGGCACTTTGGCTTTGATTTACAAAAATGACATGAATAAAGATAGTTTTCATTTATTATCATATGACACCTTAAATAAAATAGCATTTGCAAATTTATGTTTTCCTCATTGATGTTGCTTTGTAGGATTCTTCCTCTAAGTTCTGTTTCCCATCTTGCATTTTCAATTCTCCATCCTCCTGTCATCATTACCATCACTACTAAGTTTGTAGTTTCTGGGAATTTTGCTTCTTTTCTAGTGTGTTAAAGTAAGAAAAAAAATCAGTTTATTCTCAAGCTGTAATCAGTGGTCTGAAAGAGTTCTGGTTCTCACTGCATCATCTTGTACATGTCAATTCTCCAGGCCAAGCCTTTCTCAATTGCAAAATGAGGGCAACGAACTATTTTATTTCTATGGTCACTTTTAACACCAAACCACACTAAATCATGTGATTCTAAGTTTAGTTTCATTGCCCCTATAAAAAATTTTTGAAAGAGTTCACTTGGCTTTCCTTTTATTTTTTAACCACAACCACCACAAAACAAGTAAGTATAAGAAGTTCTGTCACAGCATGCATTTTTACCAATAGAAGTGTTTTTGTTTCTTGGGAAACATGATTTATTTAGGGAGAATGCTATTTGTTGTGATGTGGTGACCCCTAGGAAGATAGCTGTTGCACGGTCAACTCAGACACTTTGAGGTTCTAATGATTTGTCTGTCATAATAGCAGTGATAACAATGACATGATTTAGGTACTAAATATGTATAAGAGGGCCAGACAAATGAAAATACTGGTCATAATAAGAAAGAAACCCCATTGGTCTTGAGCACTATCTACATGTAAAAAAAAATTGATTTGCTTCATTATATTTTGAACTTATATCTACAGAAAAAATGTTTATAACCAAAGCATCTGGAGAACATTAGCATTGTTAATCTATGTCTAAAGGCCTCCAGCAGAGAACAAAATTAAGAACTGGTTTGAAAAGATTTATGAGAGACAAACCTCTACTGAGACTAATCTAGATTGGGCAATATAAGAGGGGAAAAAAAAGACAAAGTACAAAAAAAATTGCCCAAGTACAGAAAAAATTGCCAAATAATTACAGATAGCACAGGGTTTAAAATAAGAAAAATATTATAAAAAATATATGCAGACAGTTTAAAATGTAGATGAAATGGGTGATTTCTGAAAATGCCAAAATTGATATGAGGAAAAAGAAAGAAAATAAATAGACCAATAATCATTTAAAAAAAAAAGAAAAAAAACCCCCAGCAATAAAGATCAAAGAATTTTCTCTGGAAAATCTCATAGATGATAGAAGAATTTTACCAAAAAATTAAGTAATAGACTATCTCTGTATTATGCAGATAATTATAGAAAATATAAAAAAGAAAGTCATCCAACTCATTTATAAGCTACTATAACCTTGGTTATAAATCCAAATGAAAATACAAGAAATAAAATTATAAGCCTATTTCACTTATAAACCTAGATGATAACTTCCAAAAGTCCAAGGAATACAGTTCTGAAAAAAGAAAAATAGACTTCATCCAATTGAAAAATGCCTTCTGTGTGGGTTACATATATTTAACCACAGAACTGGGACTAAAATAAATGTGGTGATTAGAATAACAACACAGTATATATACATATTTACTCTAATGATGTGGAAATGACACAAGAAGCAAAGTTAGAGAGGAAGGAGAGAAGGGGTTGCAGAAAAGTTAGCATGCTAAAGACTTTATTTTTAATTGCTAATAGTCAAAGGTTATTTAAAATTTACAAATAAAGTAAGAATCATATGGATGCCTAAGATTTAAGATATAAGGACAAACATGCAAGACTTGCACACTACAAACTACAAACACTATTGAAGAAACAAAAAGAAAATGTATTTAAGTGGAAAAATATCCCATGTCCCCATGTCTATGGACTTAATATTGTCGTAATGGCAGCATTCCTCAACTGATCTACAGATTGGATATTATACTTATAAAAATCCTACCTGGTGTTTTTGTTTTGTTTTGTTTTGCTTTTCTCCCAGAAGTAGACTGACCAGTCTTAAAATTCATGTGAAATTACAGGAAACTCTGAATAGCTATAGCTATCTTGAAAAAGAAGAACAAATTGGGAGGACTCATACAAAAGACTTAATATTTGTGTCATTGGAGTTCTGAAAGGAGAGGAGAAAGGAAACAATAAAAGAAGGAAGTCTGGAACATCAGGAAGATAAAAAGAATATGAGCAGCAAAAATATGGTTAAAAACAATAAGCATTCTTTCTCTTTTTGATTTTTCTCAAGTATGCTTGATGATTGAAGCAAAAATTATGTAACAGTTTGGTGTGGTTCTAAATATATGTAAAAGAAACACAAGATAATTATATAATAAATAGGGGAGGGTGAGCGAGGTAAGGTTTCTGTATTTCACTTGACCTGGTGAAATGACAATACCAGAAGACTGTGGTATATATATTTTCTAGTGTAGTGGAACAACCACTAGAAAAGTTATATGAAGTTGATACATTCAAAATGCTGTAACTAAATCAAATGGAATTCTCAAAATTATCCAAGTAATTTTCAGGAAAGCAGGGGAAAAAACCCAGAGAAATGAAGAACAGAAAAAACAGAAATCAAAAAAATTAAAATGACAGATGTAAGGCATAATATAGCAATAATTACATTAAATGCAAATGCTCTAAATACACATGTGGATTAAAAAATCTCACCCCATTCTAAGCTGTCAATAAAGAAACTCACTTCAAATATAATAATATAGTCACGGTGAAGGCAAAAGGACAGAAAAAGATATATGATATGAAGATCAATTGAAGGAAAGCAGATGTGTCTATATTAATACCAGATAAAGTAGACTAGAGAGCAAAGAATATTATAAGAGACAGATAGTGTCATATAATGATAGAAATGTCATTTCACAAGGAGATGTGGAAATCCTAAATGTGAATGCACCGAACAAAAGAGCTGCAAAATATGTGAATTAAAACTAATAAAACTGAAAGGAAAATGTACACAATTACTGTTAGAGGCTTCAATGTTACTCTCTCAACAATGATAGAACAACTAGACAGAAATCAGAGAGAATATAGAGTAGCTAAAAGATCCCTATCAATCAATTATATCTGATCAATGTTCATAGAGCACTCCACCTAACAATACTAGAATCCACATTTTCTCAAGTGCCCACAGAACATATACTAAGATAAACTATATCCTGAGCCATTAAAAAATTTGAACTAAATTGGAAAGAATTGAAATTATACAGACTGTGTCCTCTAACCACAATGGAATTACGGCAGAAATAAAGCCAAAAAGATAGCAAAAGGATCTCCAAACACTTGGAAACTAAATGACACTTTTCTAGATAATCCATGGGTCAAAGAGGAAGTCTCAAAGAAATAAACATACACATTGAGCTGAATGAAGATAAAATTAAACATATCAAAATTTGTGGAACATAGCTAAATCAGTGCTGAGAAAAAAACTTATAGTACTAAATGCATACTTTAGAAAGGAGGAGAGTTTCAAATCAATAATCTAAGCTCTCACATGAAAACTCTAGAAAATGAAGAGCAAAATAAGCCCAAAGGAAAGAGAAGGGAGGAATAAATAAAACCAAGAGAAGAAATCAATGAAGTTGAAACCAGAAAAACAATAGAGAAAATTAATAAAATAAAGACATAGTTATTTGAAAAGATCAATAAAAATGATACACTTCTAGCAAGACCAACTTTGTCTGGGTTCTTCAGAGAAACAGAACCAATAGGATGTGAAGACATAAAGATATAAATAGAGAAAGAGAGAGAGGTTTTATTTTTCTTGTGAGGATTGGCTCATGTGATCATTAAGGCTTGCAACTTCAAAATCTGCATGGTAGGATGGCATGCTGGAGACCTAGGAAAGAGCTGATGTTGCAGTTCAAGTCTGAAGGCCATCTACTGGCAGAATCCTCTCTTGCTCAGGATAGATCAGTCTTTTGTTCTATTCAGGTCTTCTACTGATTGGTTGAGGCCCACTCACATTCTGGAGGGCAATCTGCTTTACTCAATGCCCACTAACTTAAAATGCTAATCTCTAAACTCTGAAATTGAATTAGTAATAAAAAACCTACCAACTAAAAAAGTCCTGGACCAGGTGAATTCACAGCCAAATTATACCAGATGTACAAAAAAAACTGGTACCAACCCTACTGAAACTATTCCAAAAAATAATGGAGTAAGGGCCCTTTCTAACTCATTCTATGAAGCCAGCATCATCCTGATACCAAAATCTAACAGAGACACAACAGAAAAAGAAAACCTCAGGCCAATATGCTTGATGAATACAACATAAAAATCCTCAAACAAAACAAAACAAAACAAAAAACTAGCTAGCTGAATCCAACAGCACATCAAAAAGTTAATCAACCACAATCAAATACACTTTATTCTTGGAATGCAAGGTTGGTTCAATATATGCAAATCAATAAATGTGATTCACCACATCAACAGAATCAGAAACAAAAAACGTATGACCACCTCAATAGATGTGGAATTTGATAAAATCTAACATCCCTTCGTGATAAAAATCCTCAACAGGCTAGGCATAGAAGGAACACAAAATAATAGGAGCCATCTATGACAAACCCACAGAAGCATCATAGTGAAATGGCAAAAACTGGAAGTATTCTCCTTCGGAACTGGAACAAAAGAAGAATGCCCACTCTCTCCTATTCAACAGAGTACTAGAAGTTCTAGCAAAAGCAATCAGGCAAGAGAAAGAAATAAAAGGTATCCAAATAGGAAAAGAATTTAGACTATCTCTATTTGCTGACAACATGATTGTATGCCTAGAAAGCCCTAACAACTCTGCCAAAAGGCTCCTGGAACTGAAAAATGACTTCAATAAAGTTTCAAGATACAAAATTAATGTACAAAAATCAGTAGCATTTCTATACACCAATAACATTCTAGCTGAGAGCCAAATCAAGCACACAATCACACTTACAATAATGCCACATAAAACAAAATACTTAGGAATACATCTAACTAAGGAAGTGAAATATTTTTACAAGGAGAGCTGTGAAATACTGCTGAAAGAAATCACATTTGACGCAAAGAAATGGAAAAATATTCCACGCTCATGGATTAGAAGAGTGAATATTGTTAAATGGCCATACTACCTAAAGCAATGTATACATTCAATGCCATCCCTATCAAAATACCAATGCCATTTTCACAGTAGAAAAAACTATTCTAGAATTCATATGGAACAAAAAAAGAGACTGAATAGCCAAAGTACTCGTAAGCAAGAAGAATAAAGTCATTACCCAACTTCAGATTATACTATAAGGTTACAGTAACCAAAATAGCGTTGTCCTGGTACAAATACAGACACATAGACCAATGGAACAGGTTAGAGAATTCAGAAGTAAAGCTGTGCAACTATAGCCATCTGATCTTTGACAAAGTTGACAAAAGTAAGCACTGGGGAAAGGATTCCCTATTCAATAAATGGTGCTGGGATACCTGGCTAGCCATATGCAGAAGAAGAAACTAGACCACTACATTTCATCGTGTACAAAAATTGACGCCAGGTGGATTAAAGATTTAAGTATAAGACATCAAACTAAAAAATCCTAGAAGAAAGCCTGGGAAATACACTTTCTATATCAGATTTGGCAAAGAATTTTTGACTGAATCCCTGAAAGCAATTGCAACAAAAACAAAAATTGACAAGTAGGACCTAATCAGACTAAAGAATTTCTGCCCAGTAAAATAAATTATCAACAGAGTAAATCCCTACAGAATGGAAGAAAATATTCACAAATGGTGCATCTGACAAAGTTCTAATATCCAGAATCTAGAAGGAACTTAAACAAATTAAAAACAAAAACCCAAACAAACAAAACAAAACCAAACCAATTAAAAATGGGCAAAGGACATGAACAGACACTTCTCAAAAGAATATGTACAAGTGGCCAAGAAACATATGAAAAAATTCTCAACATCACTAGTCATTAGAGAAATGCAAATCAAAACCACAAGGAGATACTATACTGCCTCATGTGAGTCAGAATGGCTATTATTAAAAAGTCAAAGAATATCAGTGCAATGCTTATACACTGTTGGTGGGAATGCAAATTGGTTCAGGCACTGTGGAAAGCAGTTTGGAGATTTCTCAAAGAACTTAAAACAGAACTACTATTTATTCCAGCAATTCCATTACTGGGTATATACCCAAAGGAAAATCAATCATTACACCAAAAAGACATACACTCATATGTTCATTGCCGCACTATTCAGAAAAGCACATACATGTTATCAACCTAGGTGTTCATCCATAGTGGACTGGACAGAGAAAATGTGGTACAGATATGCTATGGAATAAAAAAATAAAATCATATCCTTTGTGGCAACATGGATGTAACTTGAAGGCATTATCCTAAGGAAATTAACATATGAACAGAAAACCAAATACTACATGTTCTTACCTATAAGTGGGAGCAAAACATTTAATACACATGGATACAAAGATGAGAATAATAGACACTGGGAACTACTAGAGGAGAGAGGCGGGAGAGGGTTTGGGGTGAAATATTACCTATTGGGTACTATGCTCACTAACTGGGTGATGGGACCGTCTATACCCCAAATCTCAACATTACTCAATATACTCATATAACAAACCTGTACATGTACCCACTGAATCCAAAATTTAGAAAAAAATTAAATTAAATGTTAATATCATCCAAAATCACCTTCCCAGAAATACCCACAATAATGTTTGACCAAATATCTGGGTACCATGACTCACCCAATTTGACACATAAAATTCACCATCACACTGACAGAAAAAGAGAGCAGACATGATCATCATTTGGAATAAAACAAGGAATATCACCACAGACCTCACAGACATTAAAAAGCTAATAATGAAATATTATTAATAACCCTACACACATAAATTTGATGAAATGAATCACTTCCTTGAAAAATACTAGCAACCACAACTCTCCCAATAAGAAAAAGACAATTTCAGTAGTTCTGTTGAAATTTTTAAGGAAGTTGAATTCATAATTATAAACTCCCAAAAAATCACTAAAACCACATGATTTCCCTGAAGAATCTTACTGAGTGTTTAAACACTAATTAAGATCAATTCTACATAATCTGCTTCAGAAAATGCATAGGTAGAAACATTTCACAACCAATATTATGAACTACTGTTATCCATGTACAAAAACCAGACAGATACAGAAACAAAACAAAACAAAAACCAAAAGAACTACAGACCAATATCTCTCATGAATATAGATTCAAAAAGACTTAAAATATTAGCACTTATAATTCAGCAAAATAAACAAAGAATTATACACTGTGACCAAGTTGGGTCTGTTTCAGGGATGCAAGGCTGATTCAGCATTTGAAAACATATTCATGTAATATACCACATTAATAGGTTAAAAAAGAAAAATCACATAGTCATCTAATTCAGTGCAGAAAAGCATACTCAAAATGATTAAGGTTTAATGAAAATGCTATCAAAATCTCAGCAAGAGTTTTTGTAGATATAGACAAGATAATTCTGAAATTTATTTGAAAAGAAAAAGGAACTGCAAGAGCTGGAACAGTTTTGAAAAAGCAGAATAAAATGAGAAAAATTCATTTTCTCAATTTCAAGCATTATTACATAGTTATAGTAATCTGTACTGTGTGGTATTTGCAGAGGGACAAATAGATCATTGGGACAGAATGTAGAGAATCCAAGGAATATATCCACACAAACATGCCCAACTGATTTTCTACAAAAGTGCAAAAGCAATTTAATAGAGTTAAGGTAGAATGTTCAGCAAATGATGCTGGAACAATGGAACATCCATAGCCAAAAAGTTAAGATGAACCACAGACTAAAATATAAAACATAAAACTATAAAACTTTCAGAAGAAAATGTGAGAAAAACTTCAGGATCTCGGCCTAGGCAAACGTTCTTAGGCTTAACACCAAAGCACAATCTATAAAAGGGAAAATTGATAAATCAGACTTTATAAAAATTAAAATCTTTTGTTCTATGGATGACTCTGCTGAGAACAAAAAGACAAGTTACAGAGTGGGAGAAAACCCATGTAACTGAAAAAGGACTAGCAAACCATATATCCAACAAGGGACTTGTATCTAAGCTGTAGTAATAATTCTCAAAATTCAATGGTAAAAAAAAGCAAACAATTGAAGTAGCACATGGGCAAAAGGCATGAAGAGATATTTTACCAAAGATACAAAGATACATGGGTGGTAAGTAAATAAATGAAAAGATGTTCAACATCGGTGGACAACAAGAGAATCCAAATTACAACCATAAAGATATATCACTACATACCTATAAGAATGGCTAAAATAAAAAACCATGCCAACAGAGAATACAGAGAAACTGGATCCTTCATACATTGCAGATGGGAATGTAAAATGGCACAGGCACTCTAGAAAATAGTTTCACAGTTTTTATTTTTTTTAAATCTAAACATGCATCTACCATAAAATAGCAATCACACTCTTGGAAATTAAAACTAGAGAAAGGAAGACTTGTGTTCTACACAAACATGTACATGAATATTTACAGTAGTAGTTTATAATAGCCCCAAACTGGAAACAATAGGTGAGTGGTTATAAAAAACAGTGGTACCTCCAAACCGTGAAATACTACTCTGCAATAAATAGGAAGGGACTATTGATACATGCAACAACTTTGAAGAATCTCTGGCTAATTATGCTGAGTTAAAATAAACTCAGTCCTCAATATATTATATACTTTATGGTTACATTTATATAATATTCTTGAAATGACAAAATTATAGAAAGAAAACAAAGAGGTTATGGTTGCCAGAGGTTGGCCACATGGGTGGAGGCAGGAGGGAAGCAGCTGTGGCTATAAATAACGTGAAAGATATTTGTGGTGACGGAAATCTTTTTTCTTCTTTTTTTTGAAATCTTGACTGTATCTAAGTCAACATTCTGGTTGTGATATTGTACTATAGTTTTACAAAATGTTACCCTTGGAGGAAACTGGGTAAAGGATACATAGAATTTCTCTGTATTCTTTCTTACAACTGCATGTTAATCTGTAATCATATCAAAATATTTAATTACAAAACACAAAACAACAAAATATAGAGGGAGTCAAACTAAAAAGAAAAAGTTTTACCCTGGGCTGGATGGTAGAAATGGTAAGTAGAAGGGAGTTAGCAGAAACAGGGATAATTGTTACTATATGTCTTTTTCTCAACATACTTACAGGAAAATGCACAAATGATGTTCATATCTTGATGACTTAACACAAAATGTACCTACCCATGTAAGCACCACTCAGATTAAGAAGTAGGATAGGAGCAGACCTCAGAAATTCCCTTTGTGTCTCCTCTCTTGACTACTCCCTCTATCTCTCTAAATGTAGTCATTGCCTTGAATTTAACAACCACAGATTAGTTTTGCCCGTTTCCAAATTTTATAAAAATTGAACCATACAGGTATCATTCTTTTGTATCTTGCTATTATAACTCAATATCATCTATACGAGATTCATCTGCCGTGGTGCATGTAGTGATAATTTGTTCATTTTTATTGCTATCTGGTATCCTATTGTATAAATTGCAATTTAGTTATTCATTTCACTCTTTGTGGACATTTGATTTGCTTCAAAATCTTAACCATTATGAATAACGTTGCCATGAAAATTCTTTTTTTTGTGTGTATGACCTTTGGTGCACATAGGTCCACATTTTTCTTATGTAAATTACAGAGAACAAAATTGCTGGGCTATCAGGTATATGTATGGTCAGCTTTACTTATGACCAACAGTTTTTCAACTATTTGTATCTATTTATACTTTCATCAGCAGTATATGCGAGCTTCTGTTGATTCACAGGAGTACCTCATGTTGGTGTCAGTCTTAATTCTAGCTATTTCATTCAGTGTGTAATGGTATCAAATTGTGAATTTTAATTTGCATTTCTCTAATTTCTTATAAGGTTGAGTAACATTTTGCCTATTTATTGCAATTTTAATTTTAATATTCTTTTCTAAAATGTCTGTTCAAATCTTTTGGCTATTTTTAATTAGGTCATTTGTCTTTTTCTTATTGATCTGTTGGAGTTCTGGAATGGTGAGTCAGTGCCACAAATTTCCCTGCTGTTTTCAATGTGATTGGCTTCATGCTCTCCTCTGGTGCAGTAACCTCTTAACTTTTCTCCGTATTTCTCACAAAGGATTATAGTCTATGTACTCTTGTTGAGTCAGTGTCTCCCTGGGGGAAAGGAGGGTCTGGAGCTTCCTATTCCACTATCTTGCTCTGGACTCTATTCTGTTACATTGGTTTGTCTATTTTTACACCAATACGTCACTGCCTTGATTAATGTAGTTTTATATCCATTAGTGGAAGTTTCCCAATATGTTTTTCTCTCTGATTATTCTGGGTGTGTCTGTGATCCAATCTGTTTTTCTTCAAGAGGTCTTAGCTGTAACAATCATTTTTATTTCTGTATATCATTTAAATTAGCCAGTTTCCACAAACACACTTGCTGGGATTTTGTTTGGAATTTCATTGAATCTATAGATCAACTATGAAAATGAACATCTTTGCAATACTGATACATAATTCAGGAACATATTACATCTCATTATTTACTTAGGGCTTCTGTATTTCTCTAAGTAATATTTTGCAGACTTTTTTATTTTGTCAGATTTTTTCCAAGCTGTTAGATTTTTTTAATGTCATTATAAAATTTCTTTAAATTTAAATTTTGTTTGTTACTAGTATATAGACATAAAACAGATTTGGGATATTGTAATTGCTCTGAATTCATGTATCAGTTATAATATTAATTTGTAGATACTTTGGGACTTCTTTACATACCCAAATATCATGTCATCCGGAAAAAATGATCATTTTAGTTTTTCCTCCAATCTTTTTCTTATTTTTGTCTTGCCTTGCCTTATTGCAATAGCAAGGACTCTGATGATGAGAAGTGGTGAAAGCAGATATCTGTATCTTGTCCTTATTCTCAGATGTAAAGTTTTCAATATTTTACCATTCACCATGATGTTTGCAATAGGATTCACAGATACCTTTTTACACAATACGCTATTCCATATATTCCTAGTATGATAGCAATTTATATCATGAATAAATGATTTAATTACATTTTAATTATATTAAAATGATTTAATTTAATAACATCATTTTCTTGCATCTACTGAGATTATATGATTTTTCTAATTTAATATTTGATGAAGTGAATTACATTGATTTTCAAATGTTAAATCAGCCTTATATTACTAGAATAAAACCAATTAAATCTTGGTATATTATCCGTTTCATGTATCTTTGCACTTTGTTAATATTTACATAGGATTTTTACTCTTGAAGCTTTACCTTAGGGTCTGTTTCTGGGGAAACCTACTATAAGACAGAAGTGTATAATTTTTTTTTTTTTTTTTTTTGAGACGGAGTCTCGCTCTGTCGCCCAGGCTGGAGTGCAATGGCCGGATCTCGGCTCACTGCAAGCTCCGCCTCCCGGGTTTACGCCATTCTCCTGCCTCAGCCTCCCGAGTAGCTGGGACCACAGGCGCCCGCCACCTCGCCCGGCTAGTTTTTTGTATTTTTTTAGTAGAGACGGGGTTTCACTGTGTTAGCCAGGATGGTCTCGATCTCCTGACCTCGTGATCCGCCCGTCTCGGCCTCCCAAAGTGCTGGGATTACAGGCTTGAGCCACCGCGCCCGGCCAGAAGTGTATAATTTAAGATGAATTCAGCTTCAAATCACAAAAAAACTTAGCCATGCTTAAACAAATGTGATTACTTTTCTTACATACAAAAACTATAGTGCTTAAAGTTGATAGAATTGATTTACTTGTTTAATGATACTATCAGAAACCTAGTTTCTTTTTAACCTTTTTATCTCTATCCTTTTTATTTTTGCTTTTTTATCGTAATGGTTGATACCACATGTTGTGACTTAGAGCCTCACAATCTCAAACTAGAGTTTCTAGGAAAGGAAGAGGCAGGGATAGGGCTTTCCCCAAGTGCGGTTATTTATATATTAAGGAAGGGAAGTTCCAGAACACACGTCCTTGGCCAGAACTAGGTCACATGCAGATTCCCAGGCAGTCACCGGCAGAAGAGTGTGGAATTCCTATGACTGGGATTAAACCAATCCTGATTCATCTTCTATGGTCAGAGAATGGCCTACTTTGCCCCTGAAATCAAGGAATCTATTCCTGCTACAAAGTCTGTATTCTATTGCCTGGGAAAAACTAGGGGGATCATAACTGCTCCCAATAGTTCAAGAAAGACTACTTTTGTGTGGCTCTCCCTTATGAATATAGATGTAAAAATTTTTACTCAAATGTTAGCAAGCTGAATCCAGAAACTAAAAATAATTATGATGTAGTTGGATTTATCTCAGAAAAATGTCAGTCAATTCAGAAACCAAAGACTACTACAAGGCCATAGAAATGGAACAAAATTAAATGCTCTAAAAACAAGCCCATGCTTACATGAGAAACTGATATTTAATAGAAGGGGGCCAAATGGAAAAGGATTGTTTTTTAATCAATGGATATTGGGAAAACTGGCCACTACATAGAAAAAAAAAGTTAGTTTTCAAATTTACAATTTAAATTGACTACAGGCTTACGTATGAAAGGTAAAACTATGAAGTGAAAAAAAATACATCAGAAAACAGCTTTGTGATTTTGAATTGTGGAAGACTTAGTATATAAGATCCCAAAAGTATGTCATAAGATTAAAAACAATGAACTTGACTGGGTGTGGCGGCTCAGATCTGTAATCCCAGCACTTTGGGAGGCTGAGATGGGTGGATCACCTGACGTCAGGAGTTTGAGACTAGCTTGGCCAACGTGGCAAAACTCCGTCTCTACTGAAAATACAAAAATTAATTGGGTGTAGTGGCGTGTGCCTGTCATCTTAGCTACTTGGGAGGCTGAAGCAGGAGAATCACTTGAACCTGGGAGGCAGAGGTTGCAATGAGCTAAAACAAAAAACAAAAAACGAAAATAAAAGAACTTGACCACATAAAAAATTATACATTTCTATTTAATAAAGGGCACCATTAATAAAGTCAACCAACAAGGAACAGATTGGGAGAAATTATTCTTTTTTTTTTTTTGAGACGGAGTCTCGCTCTGTCGCCCAGGCTGGAGTGCAGTGGCCGGATCTCAGCTCACTGCAAGCTTCGCCTCCCGGGTTTACGCCATTCTCCTGCCTCAGGAAATTATTCTTATTTTAAAAATAGAGACAGGGTCTTGTTTTGTTGCTGAGGCTGGCCTTGAACTTTTGGCCTCAAGAAATTCTCCTAACTTTGCCTTGGCTTCCCAAAGTGCTGGGATCATAAGCCTGAGCAACCATGCCTGGTCAGGAGGAATTATTTGAGAAGTCAAAAACTGAGAAGATATTGATAACTAGAATACAAAAAATTCCCCCAACCCTACAAAACCTTAGAAAAAAATAGGGAACCAATACAGAAACATGTGAAGCAGAGACTATCAACTCAAAGGGCTAATTTGGAGAGTAATCTGGAGATATTTTGTTTAGATATTTTAGTCTAGTTTCGTACACATAGGTCTCCTGCTCATCCTGTGGAATTTGTGTTCTGGTCCCTAAGGAGGCATGTGTATTTGATTAAGCATTATTTGTACAATAGGGCATTGTAGACAACCTATGCAACTGTATCTAGGGAACCAGATGGGTGAAAAATATTGGGGATGCTCCCAGAGGAAACAAAACTCCTATGTGGATGAATCTTTCAAACATAATGTTCAGAGGAAAAAGTAAGGTAGCAAGTTCTATAACATCATTTACTTGGGCAAATTTAAAACATAAACACACAATAAAACAGTACCATATTTGAAATATACCTACATATCAGGGAAAATGCTACACACAATAGAGTTATTTCCCACAGGTCTAGGAAGAGATTGTCAGTGCAGATTGAGGCAAAAGGAAGAAAAATAAAAGCAAAAGAGGAGCCTTATACGAATAATTGATGACTGTGTTATAAACTTGGGAGGATGAGCAACTCATTTCTCTGCATTTTAGGTTATATATTTATTAGTGAGGTCCTATTATGATTTTAGCTTGCACATTAACACCCGGGTTAAACATAGCCACTATTTAAAATATTTGTTTCTAAAACACAAAGTTTAAGAGAGAGATTTTCCTGTAATTATTTAATTTGTAGAAGCCACTACATATCAATCTGTGACCTAAAGCCCCTGTAAATACATCAGTATTTTTCTCCAAAATCATGCTTTGCATTACTTAGAGGAATATCTTGTCTCTTTCCATTCTATCTCCAAAGGTTTCAGTTTCTGGAAAACTGCAGCCTACTTCATCTGTAATTTACTCTGTTAATTTAAGTTCCATTTTACTCTCTACTTTCCCCTTCTTATCAACAACACATGTCAACATTTAAAAACTCTTCTGGTATATTAGCCAGGGTTCTCCAGATAATCAGTGTGTGCGTGTATGTGTATATGTTATTGGTATATATATATTCTATGTTTATATATATAATCTAGAAAGAGATTTATGATAAAGTATAGGCACACGATTATGGAACCTGGTAAGTCCCATGATCTGGTGAATGGAAGCTGGAGACCCAGGAAGGCCAGTGTTGTAGCCTGAAGTCCTGAGAGCTGGAGAGCCAATGGTGTAGATTCCAAGTCTGAATCTGAAAACCTGAGAACCAGGGGCACTGAGAACAGAAGATTGATGTTCCAGCTCAAGCAATTAGGCAGAGGGAGGGCAAATACAACTTTTCTCCGCCTTTTTGTTCTATTGAGGCCCTCAGCGGATTGAATGATGCCACCCACACTGGGGAGTGGCCATATACCTTACTCAGTCCGTCAATTAAAATGTGAATCTTTTCCAGAAACATCTTTACAGACACATCCAGATATAACGTCGAATCAGATATCTGAGCATCTGGTGGCCCAGTCAAGTTGCCACATGAAATTAACTGTCAAGTGAGCTACTGGTCAGGTTTTCACTTTTTTTCCCCCATTTCTCATGAGCGTGAAGTTAGTGAAGCAGTTTGGAAGAACTACATCTTGGTTTGAATACATTTTATAACTGAAGATTTGAATGAATTTAAATCCACTTTCTATAAAGTGAATGCAGTGAATCTTAAATTCACAATCTTAAGTGAATTTAAGCCATGACTCAAAAGTGGCAACACTGCATTCATTTTATAGGCAGTTTTGAAATTCATTCTGAGGTGTAGGAGTGAGAAAACTTTTCATGTAAACATTCCTTTTGAATTGCTAGAGAAATTCTCCTGTACTTTATGTCAGCCAAATTTATTCCTTTCCTGATGAAATCCTGATTTCATGTTTATTTCTTGCTTATTATGATACAAGATATATGTGTTGTTTTATTAACCATGGATAGGTTTGCCTGACCTCAGAAGTTCACTGAGATTCTAATGATGGTGACACCAATTAATTGATTAGGACATTGCTACTGAAAATGTTGTCTGAGTAAACAGCATCACCTGGGAGCTTTTCAGACATGCAGAAACTTAAGCCCAATCCTAGACCAAAAGAATCAAAACCTGCATTACAACAAGATCTTTAAGTGGTTCTTATACATGTTAAAGTTAGAGAAGCACCAGAAATCCACACTGGGAACCCTGTTATCTGACAGCAATGCCAGATTCAAGAAAAGCTGCTTTAAAAATTATTATTATTATTATTTTTGAGATGGAGTCTCACTGCAACGCCCAGGCTGGAGTGCAATGGTGCAATCTTGGCTCACTGCAACCTCCGCTTCCTGGATTCAAGTGATTCTCTTGCCTCAGCCTCCCAAGTAGCTGGGATTACAGGTGTGCATCACCACGCCCAACTAATTTTTGTGTTTTTAGTAGAGACGGGGTTTGCCATATTGGCCAGGATGATCTCGAACTCCTGACCTCAAACAATCTACCAGCCTCAGCCTCCCAAAGTACTGGGATTACAGGTGTGAGCTACCATGCCTGGCTGTATTATTATTTTTTTGAGACAGGGTCTTGCTGTGTCACCAGGTTGGAGTGCAGTGGTGTGGTCATGGCTCACTGCTGCCTTGATCTCCCCAGCTAGAACAATTCTCCTCCCATCTCCACCTCCTGGGTAGCTGGGAATACAGGCACGTGTCAAAATGCCTAGCTAATTTATTTAATTTTTTTGTAGAATTGGTCTCATTATGTTGCCCAGGCTTGTTTCTAGCTGCTGGCCTCCCAAATGGTTGAGATTACAGGCGTGAGCCACTGGGCCTGGCTAAAAAGTTTGCTTTTTAAATTAAATCTATTTTTACATGGTTATCCTTGAGTTCCTGATTAATTCTATCATTTATTCATTCATCTATTCAATAAGTATTTAGTGAGTACTTATTATATTTTGGGCTCCATAATGGGTGTATACAAAAGCAAACAGGACATGCTAAGAAATTGCTGTGTTTCGAATACAAAAATAGATGCAGAAAGAAGCACATAAGCTGGAGTGAAATATGCTGCTGATCCTCTGGGAAAAGTTCCCAGCTCAGCAGTCTGACAATGACAGCACAAGTTATGAAGACAACCATCCAGAACATGTTCAGTGACTGCACCCTGCAAGCTCTCAGCAAAGTAAGCAGGCACTGCTTGGCTGGGGAAGCTTGGTTTCTGGGCTCCCAGTTGGGCCTGGGTTGGCTCTAGCTCTCCAACTCAGAACTGACAGCTGGCACCCACACCCTCCTCCTCAGCTTCCGGGATGGCCTGATGGGCAAAGAGAAAGAGAATGGAATCTGGATGACAGGACTGGGCAGAGTGTGTCCAGAATGCTATAAGCCTGTATGGTCTGTTACAAGTGCTGTGAGCAAAGGAGGACTACAATTTTAAACATTGAAAAACAATGCATCCAGGCTTAGTCCCAAAGGACTAAGCAGAACAAGAAAATGCCATAGGCAAGTTCTTTTATGTTAAATCTTATGCCACACTAAAATTATGTTGCATTAGAATTTTAAAAATAATGTCAGCATTGATTTTATAATTCTTTCTTTAAGTCTTAGAGATGAAGAATATCTGACAGCCAGTCCTTTTTTGAGTAAATTAATGACAGAATAAGTGATTTGAATCCCAGAAGAGGACATGGGTCATGTCTAATATACAGAAACAACCATCTCTTCCATGTCCAAACACCATGATTTTTGTTCTTAGTCTTTATTTTCATGAAGTTGGAAATACTGTTAAGAGAAAGGCAAGGAAAGCGAACTCTAGTTATGGGAAGAAAATCTCAGCTTTGGGGAGATGCATTTTCTTCTTCCCTTCCTACCCACAGTGCAAACAGCAGTCATTACTGTCTGTCTCTGTAGTATCTATCAAATGGATGAAGAAGAAAGAAAACATCTGAAGTGACTGATTAGTCATTGGGGATAATTTGTGCAACTGCTTGGCTATAGATATGACTTTATCATATCTTTATCATATAGATAATTTTGTTCATCCTTGGGCAAGTTGCTTAATAGTTGTGAGATTGAGTTTCCTTACCTGTGAAATGAAGATAATTAGACACCAAGATTACATAATATTCATTATATTTAATTAGAGCAGTGACTGGCACATGGTAAACACTAATAAATTCTATCTATGAGAGTAGGGTCAAAATTAATACATAACGATTGGTGTGTGTGTGTGTTTTAAAGTAATTCTATTTTCTTTAATTGTATTTTTTTATAATTCCATTTTGTCCTCTACTCTCCCAGTCTGTCTTGATCAGACAACTTATTCCTTTTTTCTAATTCCAGTATTTTCGGTCCAATCAGTGCGTTTGCAGTGACATTAAAATATTATTACAATAATAGTTCAATTTCTATCTTAGCTACTTTTGCATACATTCTCAATCTTTCGTGTTTTGTTTATGTCTCACTTGTGTCCTTTTACTACCACTTGAGAGTGGTCTATTTTCACAGGACAGCTTACATATTATTCATCTGCTCTTGTTTGGACTTGGGCATCAGTCTGTCACTGTGTTACCTGCAGTGATGTTCCGTGGTGTACCTGTTCCCTGAACATCCTGAGCTGGTATCCACCAAGGTGTGGTGCATATTGGCAATTGGCTTTTGCCTCCAATTGCAAAAGCCCTGAACTTTGCAGCTACCACCTCCTGACCTCATATATCTTCCTATTCACCACCTCCCATAATATTTCTGCCCCCTCTAATTGTTGTTGTAGGTGGAGTACTAAGAACTCTTGATTATTCTTTATATATCCTTCTGGAGTGGAACCCTACGTTGTTGTCCTGACACCCATCTGCCCTCAGCTATTGCTTACTCCATCTCTCTCATGTTGAATACAGCATCATGTTAAATGTGGGACTTTTCTTATTTTATTTTATTTTACTTTAAGTCTGGGATACATGTACAGAACGTACAGGTTTGTTACATAGATATATATGTGCCACGGTGGTTTGCTGCACCCATCAACCCATAATCTAGGCTTTAAGCCCTACATGCATTAGGTATTTGTCCTAATGCTCTCCCTCCCCCTGCCCCCCAACCCCCTGACAGGCCCCAGTGTGTGTGATATTCCCCTCCCTGTGTCCACGTGTTCTCACTGTTCATCTCCCACTTATGAGTGAGAACATGCAGTGTTTCATTTTCTGTTCCTGTGTTAGTTTGCTGAGAATTATGGCTTCCAGCTTCATCCATATCCCTTCAAAGGACATGATCTCATTCCTTTTTTATGGCTGCATAGTATTCCATGGTATATATGTGCCATATTTTCTTTATCCAGTCCATCATTGATGGGCATTTGGGTTGATTCCAAGTCTTTGCTATTGTAAACAGTGCTGCAATAAACATACATGTGCATGTGTCTTTACAGCAGCATGATTTATAATCCTTTGGGTATATACCCAGTAATGGGATTGCTGGGTAAAATGGTATTTCTAGTTCTAGATCCTTGAGGAATCGCCACACTGTTTTCCACAATGGTTGAACTAATTTATACTCCCACCAACAATGTAAAAGCATTCCTATTTCTCCACATTCTCTCCAGCATCTGTTGTTTCCTGACTTTTTAATAATCACTATTCTAACTGGTGTGAGATGGTATCTCATTGTGGTTTTGATTTGCAGTTCTCTGATGACCAGTGATGATGTGAGCTTTTTTTCTTATGTTTCTTGGCCGCATAAATGTTTTCTTTTGATTGTTTTCTTTTGAGAAGTGTCTGTTCATATCCTTCACAAACGTGATACTTTTCTAAAAGGGTTGCTATCTGCCTAGGTTAGGAGAGAAGCGCACTAGCCCTACTATTTATCAATTCAGGCCTCAGCTATCTGGGTGTCTCTCCCTCCACAAGTTTTTATTTTTCCTTCTGAGCTGTGAGTCAGGAACCTTGAGTCTGGATATTTTCTCTCTTGCCTTATGCTCAGTCCTCCTTTTCTGGCCCCAGGAAAGGCTTACTGGGTCCAGTGTGGCACCATGCTAAGGACTTGACCCTGGGTCTTTGATTACTACTGCAACAGAGAAATTAGTATCTTCCATGGCTGTGCTCATCAACAGAAAGAAGCAGCACAAGTTGAGGTTCTGCCTCTGGCCTTCCAAATCACATGTGGGTGTGTCTACTTGGTAGAGACTGGGTCATGGAAGGAGCCCAAGCTATGTCAGTGCCTGGGAGCCCTAAGCTTTCCTGCCCTAATTGTCAGTGGAGTATATTCCAAAAGAATTGGGCTGGAGTTGTGAGACAAATTCTATAATTGTTGCCACAGGGAGGAAAGTTAAAACATCTGTATATGCAGCATGGTTGGCTAGAATTCTTGTTGGAGGTTGAGGATGCAGGAAAGAGTAAGGTTTTAGAAAGCAACTGCTATTTGCTCTCCTTTTAGTTTTTTTTTTTTTTTCTAAAAGGTGGCACTAATTAAATATTCATGAACGTAACTTCTCCTTTGGATTAGATCAGGAGCAAATCTTACTCAAAGTCAAATAGTGGAGATGACCTGGACCTTAATGAATAACTTTTACATGTATTTGCCTCAAACATGTTGATTAAGCAAAGTTTGATTCCACAAACATTTATGGAACATGTATTTAAGGCTCTCTGGTTGGTAATGAGAGGCTTTACATTTCTTCAATTATTCTTATAAGGCCATTAGATTCTGCAGTCGGGTAAGAAACTTACGGGAAAGAAGCTATTTACTTATCAAACTTGCAGAGATGAGGAGGAAAAAAATAATACTCTAAGCAAATAGCATGTGTGTAAGAGCTAACATTAAGGGTTTGGCACGTTAGAGAGCAGGCAATGCTGTCATTCCAAGTTTCCATTGTTGTGCTTGTTGTGCTGTGTGAACTCCATGGTGATATCTCTTCAAGTCATCCCCACAATGACCCACAGCAGAAAGAGGAAATCTTTTCATTCTCTAGCATCTGACTCATGAAATTGAAATGTTATTACCTTATTTGTGGCTCTCCTCTGTCAGGGAAGAGGCAGCCAGCTTCTTTGGGCTGTTTGCTTATGTCTAAATCACCTGTTTTCTGGCACTTAGGAAAAACATTCTTTTGCTTCCTGAAACACTGGTCCTAAATGTATTTGCTCCACAACATGGTCATCTTTGAGAAAGAAAGACTATTTGATTTGCTGAATGAAATGGCTGGGATGCTCATTGCATCTTGGTATACAGAGGCACATATTTTAATACTGAATTATCCAGCCTCCTGAAACATAACCCATTGTGCCTGCCTGGATCTATTTTATTCCACCCATACTAGTGCGGTTTTGTTGCACTTAGTTTATTCATCACTGCATTGTAGAAAGGAGAGCCGGGTGATGATGCTGTTCGGTTAGGGAAGAACCAAATACAGATCTTAAGGGGCTTATTCCATTCAGAACAGATTTTCTGGTCTAGTTGTTCTAAAAAAATTGTGGACAGCATACCATTTTAGAGGTACAATATGTAGTTTTCAATGGGCAGTCCCTCACCCTGTGGCTGAAGCCCACTCTCTTTATACATGAGAGAGAATCTGAAATTTGGTGTCACAGATGACATCAGATGCATTCTTGCCTGTTGTAGGATTTTGCTAACTGTTTCTATCATCTTTATTTGTCACATGGGTTATTTTTGTGCCTGACATTTCCCCATAAGACAAAGTTTTCCCATGTAGGAGATTCTCTGGTTTCACCTCTTATGGATGATGTGTTCTAGAAATCCTGGCAGTGGTTAACTTTTCTGTTTTGCTACTTTTTGCTTGTTCTGCTTGTGGCGCTGCTTTCCTGATGCTTTAACTTCATGGTAGGTCTCTGGGTGTGTTTTACATCAGTGCCACATGATTTGAAGCCAAGTCTGGCAAAGTCCAAGTAAGTGAAGAATTGAAGTTATAATCCTGATAATTCAGGAAGCAGAAAAATTGCCTTAATCTTTTAAAGTAAATACTTGGTTCCAAGGGGATGTGATTATTTTTGGTCAGTTTACTTTTTTGCCTCTGTTACTTAAGAATCTGCAATTTAGGGGTTGACCCATACTGATTCTGCCTTTCTGGCATCATGCGCATGCCTAGAAATTCTCAATGGAATACATTTCCAAGGCATAGAGTGAAATGAAGTGTTAGAGATTGTGGACTAGAAGAGCAGACTGAGTAATACGTAATCAAAATTCAGCATATCTATTAATCTCCAAGTGGAAACAAACCTACTTAGTATATGCATGAATGCATGAATTCAGTTTTCAGTATCATAATGGATTTAATGTGACTTGGATAAGAAATTTTTGCTTGGAGCCTTGGTTTTTCCACTCAAGATACTGATATACTCTGGGTTATTACATGGATATTCTGAGGATTAGTTCTTAAATGATATTTTACCTACCTTGCATTCACAATTTACATTACAGCTGAAAGACAAATATAGCCAAGAGTATGATAAACAACCAAATTAGGTAAGAGTACCTTGCACTTTTCATAGGAACATCTTTCAGATTCTCCCATGGGGGCTATCCACTACCACTTACAGGATGGCTTCTATTTTCTAAGCTATAGTCCATTAGGGGGTACAGATTTCCAGTTGGTAAAAGAGTTCCTGCATTCAGACATATTGGCCACAAGGAAATTCATAATAAGAGACGGGGAGGAAAGGGGCAAGAACAAGATAAGAAATGAATGTGAATTTAAGAAGTATATATGTCTGGGCTGATTTGGATATTCCACAGATGTTAAGGGCATTATTTCATTCTTGCATGAAGGTACAGAAATTGGTATTCATCATAACAGTCCCAAATCTACCAATAAGATATCACATTATGTCTGATGTCTTTTGAATTAGAACATAACATTTATTTTTGCAAGTTTTTTGATTTTAAAGTAAAAAAGCCTTTTGATATGCAAAGGGCTATACTCTCTATTACGTGGTATTTGGAATAGCTCTTCTTCCTTAAAACGGAGATTGGAAGCTGTAGCTGTGGGTGGCGTTTGACTTATAGATGTGTGGATGCAGTGGAATGATAATGGAAGCTTTGAGTATGTCAGTCAGTCCTAGCTCTAGCCCACATCTGTGTCAATAGAGAAAGAAGACTGCATTAGGGCTACATCTGAAAGAAAGAATAGGAGTTTTCCATATATTCACAAACAGCCCAACAAAAAACAAACTTTCCCTCCTAATTCTTTTTCTCATTAGATTAGCTAGAATTTTAATTTTCTGTAAAAGCTAAGGAAAATTATTAGATTTTATTTTGAATTTTATTAATTTCATTTACTCAAAGCTAAAATAGCTATATCCTCAAGATTACAAAATGAATGGAAAATAGCAAAAGCAATTGAAAGAATATAATTCGAAATAATCCAAAGTTTTTTTTTAAGGGTTGTTTTTAATGATTAAGGAAGATTAGAAGCATGGAAAATTCCAGAATTAAAAAAATCCAAGTCCTCAATCCAGCTGGGGTGAAAGAAATGTAATACCCAGAAATTCTTGACCTTCATTGGTGCCTTATTCTTTTTGACCAGAGGTGGAGTGTGAGGAGAATGGGAGTGGCAAAAGTTAGAGTGGGGGCTGTCCAGCCAGCCAGTTGCACCAAACCTGATGTGTAGATGAGTGGGGTGGAAGATACTGTGGCTTATTCTCTTATCTATTTGGAATAAAGAAGTAGGCTGATCATTAAATGTTTTATTTAAAAATAAAACTTGTAAGAAATGAGAAATATTCTAGTTTTGTCAAATTATGTGCTCTAAATTCCTCCCAAGTAAATGACTTCATGTCCCTAAAAGACATGAAGGGATCTCAGGACTTAGAATGCTTTTCTCTGCTTTCCAGATTGATCTCTTCCCCACTGAGTTAGCTGCTGCTTCCATGCTTGCGCTTCACATTTTGTAATTAAATGAATTCCCAGGAAAATAACTAGGAATTATTTATGCTACAGGCTAAAACTAAATAAATACATTCAGTCATCAGCCAGGAAGTCAAAGGACATGGGACTTTCTAACTAATTCATCCTCACTTCACATGACATAGATTCATAAAGACCAAGGGTTTCTAAAGTTGGGGAGGAGAGTAGGGTGGGCGCGGTGGCTCTCGCCTGTAATCCCAGCACTTTGGAAGGTTGAGGCAGGTGGATCACCTGAGGTCAGGAGTTTGAGACCAGCCTAGCCAACATGGTGAAGCTGTGTCTCTACTAAAAATACAAAAATTAGCTGGGTGTGGTGGCACGGACCTGTAATCCCAGCTACTCTGGAGGCTGAAGCAGGAGAATCACTTGAACTTGGGAGGCGGAGGTTGCAGCAAGCCGAAATATTGCCACTGCACTCCAACCTTGGCGACAGGGTGAGGCTCCATCTCAAAAACAAAAACAAAACAAAAACAAAAACAACAAAGTAGGGGAGGAGAGTGTGAGCATCCCAGGCAGTGCTCAGGATAATCCATATTAGAATACACCCACATACACACACATATGTGTGCACATATAGACAACTCCTATTTTAAATTTTAAATTTACATTTCTTTCTTCATTATTTTATGATTTTATTTTTTGTAGAGGTGGGGTTTCCCTACGTTTCTCAGGCCAGTCTCAGTCATCATTTGAGGCTCAGCTCAAATGATCCTCCTGCCTCAGCCTCATCCACTCAAAATGCTAGGATTACAGGCATGTGCCACAGTACCCAACCTAAATTTTCATTCTGGGTGTGCTTTTATAATATTCATAATATGTTAGCATTTTGTATATGTGTATAATATTTAATATATGAATAAACATATGTAGTGGGGGTTATAAACCAAAATAGCTTTTTCCTGATCAAACCATAATGTCAATATTTTGGAGATTATTTATTTATATGATCATCTTCACACTTGCCCATAAAGCTATTCTTGTTTTTCAGTGTAGCTCTTACTTAATAAAATTATTCTTTATAATTTCTCCTTTTGGTGTCTCTATTCTCACACTCCATCATGGTTAAATGTGTTCTATGTCAGACACAAAGTAGTTGGCAAGAGGTTCTTAGTTGGGCTCCGGGGTTTTGGCCTCAGAGACTTCCCTTACTTTTTTTTTTTTTTTACATCTCAGTTATGCCTTTAAAAGGATGTCAGTTGCATGTCACCCAGTATTTCCAGAAAGTTTTAAAAAATATATTATATGTTGTAATTCCAAAAATAGAGTATATTATATTTCAATCAGGGTAAATGCCTTCTCATTACTCTTCTATTGTTTTAATGTACAGTTGAATGAATTTTTCCTTTTTACTCTTTTTTTCTTAATTCATAATTATTGTTATCTATTCATTCTTCCAGGTAAATTTAGTATTAATTTTATCAAGTTCAAAAAGAAATTACCATTGAGAATTTCATTTTGGGTGGATTAGTACTGTGGATACTACATACCCTCAGATGTAACCATATGGTTACTACACATTTTCAGATGTATGTAGATGTGTAGTAAGCCGTTTCCTACTGCTCCCAGCTAGAGAGTTACTCAGTCTCACATAAATTAAAAATTTCAGAATCAGCATTTTCTGTAGCTTTGGTACATATATTTATAAGATGAGGATATTATGAACATTGTCAAATGGATAGAAAAATTGAACTAATTTTAGGGTAAACTCCCAAGTACATCTTACTTGGCTGTACCTTGTTTTAGAGAATACTTGCTTTATTACATGCCTATAAATTCTTCTGTCAATCCTTCAATTCATAGCTTATTTTTTTGATGCATTGCAAGGTAAATTACAGATACCTATATACTTCCCTTTTAAAACTTCATAATGCATTTTATTAACCAGAATTCAATACTTGTTTATGGCTTTTATTCTTTGAATTAAAATTTAGACATAATTAAATGCACAAATCCTAAGTGTCACATTTACTAAGATTTGAAAAATGCATATATGATCCTCTATCAAGATATTGAAAATTAACATTACCCTATACATTTCCCTCATACTAAAGAAGGATATTTTTATATGTCTCATTTGCAGAGTTGCAACACACAAAGTGACTCTGTTGAGAAGGAATGCTTTTGGCTGCAAGGAACAAAAAACCTGGCATATGAAAATATCAAGTGGAGTTAAATCTTGTCATATAACAAGAAATATGGAAATGAGCAGCTGTTGGTATTAATTCAGTGACACCATGATATCAAGGATGATGTTTCTGGAATTCTCCCGATTTCCTTTTAAGTCTCAAGTAGCTGCTCTAACTTCTGGCATCATTCAAACATATTTATTCATTTATTCAACAAATATTTATGTTCCAGGCAATGTTCTGATGCTCTGGATAGAGCAACAAACAAAAAAAGCCTATCTCCAAGTAGGAATAAAAAGGAAGAGGAAATCTAGGCCTGATTGTTAATTTAACCATGAAGGCAAAAGCTTTCTGAGAGCATCTTTCAACCCTTTGGCAGAGTTCCTATTTTTTTCTCATTAAGCAGTAGGAAAAAATGAGTGTTTTCGAACCTCTATCCTATGAGGGAATTTGGAATAACTGTGGAGTCAGTCAATCAACACTGTCTGTCACAGGAACATTCAGAACAAAGTTGTGATCTACTCCATCTCCTTGTAACGATAAATTGTATCAGTACTTACAGTAGCATTCAGATGTCTGTTCTCCCTTAATTTTCTAAAGTAATGAACTTTATACTCAATTTCTCTCTAAAGCCAATAGTAAGAAAGTTACCAAGGATCCTCAGTCACTGGTATGTGGTCTTGTGTAGGAAAATAACCCTGAAGTGGGAGTTAAGAGACAGGGTTTTGAAGTCAGTCTCTCACTCACAAAGTGTGAAAATGCAGGTGAGTTTCATCATGCCTTTGGGTATGAAGCTCCTTGGCTGTGGAATGTTGACTCTCATGCTTCAACTTCGGGGTCACATGAGGTAACTTCTGCAGAACAGTCAATAGATAAAGCACCTCTCTATTGTAGTAATGCAGATATTTTTAAGGGCATTCCATTTGCAAAAAAAGTACCTCAGCCATGCACATGCAGGATGAAGAATTGTCCATTAAAATTAGGTATTTTCATTTTCAGAATGACAATGTATAATTCCTTTTTTTTTTTTTTTTAGAACAAATGGACTTGTAAAATGTTCTGTGTACTCTTTACTCTTTGGTCTTTTTCTGGCTGAAACTCACTGTTACCTTCTCCCCTTTCATAGTAGGCAGAATAATGGCCATCCTAAAATGTCCATGTCCTAGTCTCTGGAACTCGTGAATATGCCATGTTACATGCCAAGAGTGGAACTAAGGTTGCAGAGGGAATTAAGATTGCTAAGTCAGATAACTGATATGGAGAGATTATTTGAGATGGGTCCTTATAAGTAAATGAGGGAGGCAGGGGAGTCAGTGTCAGAGTAATGTGAGGTGGGAGAGACTTGACTGGTCACTGTTGGCTTAGTAGGTAGAGAAAAGGGCCACAAACCACAAAGTGCAGACAGCCTCTAGAAGCAGGAAGAGGTAAGTAATGATTCCCTTCTAGAGGCTCCAGAAGGAATTCAGCCATGCTGACTCCTTCATTTTAGCCCAGTGAGACCAATTTCAGATTTCTCATATTCATAACAGTAAGATAAATCTGCATTGTTTTAAGCCACTAAATTTGTGGTAATTTGTTATAGCAGCAGTAGGGAACTGATACACTTTTCCATATTACTATGACAGATAAATTAACATAATAAAGCTAAGTAGAAACTGGCACAAGTAAGATCACATAAGCCAGGGAAAACATAATGGCTGCATTTCAGCAGGCTAGATAATTTAATATTAGAATATATGTTTTTCTACATCAAGAATCTTGCTCTTGTTGCCCAGGCTGGAGTACAGTAGTGCAGTCTTGACAGACTGCAATCTCCGCCTCTGGGGTTCAAGTGATTTTCATGTCTCAGCCTCTGTGAGTAGCTGTGGCATAGCCACAGGTGTGTACCACCATGCCTGCCTCATTTTTGTGTTTTTAATAGAGATGGGGTTTTGCCTTTTTGGCCAGACTGGTCTTGAACTCCTGGTCTCATATAATCTGCCCACCTTGGCCTCCCAAATTACTGGGATTACAGAAGTGAGCCACTGTGCCTGGCCAGATGCTTTTCCTAAGTGTTAGAAAACAAGTGAGTTAGGCATACATGAACTGCCCCAGAGGACTTGTCTGGTTCTTCCCTGATAGTGGAGGAGAGCCAAAAATAAGATAATAAGGTACCAGAATAATGAAATCAAAATGTAAACGTTGTCTCTTTTTGGCATGGGTCATGGTGGGAATGATTTCAAGCTGAGTCATGTGCCACAGAAGGACAACAAATGAAGACTTGGAGTCACAGTGTTTTCATTTTCTGGTCTTTCCAACTCATCATGTATGCAGTTATATCCCTGCTCTTTGCTTTGGGTAGGTTCCCCCCTCCTTTCTGCAATCTTGAGAAATAAATATTTCCTTACAAGTTTTCTTTTAGGCTGTTGAATATTTGTTTTGATAAGAATAATTGAAGACATGGGAAACCCTTCATTACATTGCTGAGTGACTTAAATAGAGTACACATTCCATAAATATTTGTTGAATTGAACTATGTTTAATCACCATCTGTTTAAGGCAAATCAATGGAAAAATTATTCATTGGTGCCCAAGTCACTTCTTTTGTTTGTCTTTGAATGAGAGAGACTCAGGCTGTAGCCTAGGGAAGAAATTATGTTCAAGAATAATATTATCTTCTAAGTCTCATCTTATAGAAAAGAAAATATCTGAAAAGGGAATTATTCAAATGAATTCAACATTTCCAAATATTAAAACAAATGATAAGTTATTACACAGATGTTGGTTTATGGTCATTCTTTCCTTTTTATTTGGGTTGAAGATGTGAAATACGGGGTTTAGGTGTGTGATTGTAGCTGTGTTCTGGAGCTGGCACACACCGCTGATGAGACTCAATTGTACACATCCCTTCCCAAATCTCTGTTCATGATGTTACACTGCTAACTTGAAATTGGTCATAGTGGAAGTATTTACACAAGGGAAAGAAATAAATGCTATAAATCAGGATATGCCCCCCCACAAGATGGTTTTGCAACATTTTTCAGCTCATAACTGGTAATACACCGTTCCCAAATAGACCATATGCTGGGGGAAAGGTAGACTAAAGAGGGTTGATTTTTTTTGACAGAGGGATGAGTACAGCAAATCATTTTGATTCTATAAATGGCTGTTTTTAAAGGGTTCATATTTCTCTCTTAATCCTAGAATGTAGTCCTCATACCTCGGGTGTGACCATTTGGGTGCACAGAAATTTCAGCCCCTCTAACATGGCTGGGGCCTTGAACTCTACCCCTGTCTCTCCAGCACTAAGAGGCGGCTCAGCTGGTGCTGACGTTTTTTAACCTGCCGGCTGCTGTTTACTTCTGGACTTGCTGCAGCACAATCCTGTGCACATGCAATTTAGTGTCAGCTGACTACAAAAGAGGAATTTGTTTGCAGATTTTGAGGTTCTTTTCTCTGTGGTCCCTGTTCCTTGAGTCTTTGCCCTTACATTTTAATCTCTTTCGCTGCCCTTTGTTGGAGATCGGCTCTGCCAGCCCAGTGAGACCACTGCTTCTGCTTGGGCTCCATTGATTCTTCAGCTCTGTAAACTGGGAAATGTTTTTAGGAAAAAAAGCCAAAGTGATTATAAAGTTCATTTCCCGTGTTTCGTTTTGCTCAAGGAACATGCAGTCCCCTAAATACCGCCTGCAATGACTGCTCTGTAATGCCTTCAAGTAATTTTTAAACATGTTGTTCAGCTTTCATAATTGCATTGGGCATGAGAGTTAGCCCAGTATCATCTACATTGTCACGGCCAGAGCTAGAAATTTGAAGGAAAACTTTTAAGTCTAGAAACATTGTCAAATCTTCAACAAAACTTATTTCAAAATCCATTCGGTGTCTGATAATCACAGTTGAGGGCAGTTTTCACTCAGAAAAGTTCAGTCTTGGCCCTGAACAAAAAAACATAGGAATAAAACTTTACCATGCTAAACCATGGAACCGCTGTATGGTATGATAAGTGAGGCAATTTGACTTCTATTCTGACAAAACAAATGCCACTAACAATGATTTTATATAATTTTCATGGGTCAGAAAGTATTCCTCTTTGGACTTTTGGAAAAACAAATTAGAAGTTGAAAAACATTCTTAGCTCCTGGACCCTATGAAAACAGACCATGGGCATGGTTTGCCAAGTTGTGGTATATTACTAAAAAATTTAAACTTTCATTTTGCAACTCAGAAGCCAAGAACTGAGTCCTTTAGCTGAGTGCACTCTGTCTTTAGATACTAGACATTTTAAGTTTCTTTCCCTGTGTCTCAGTTATAAGCTCTGTGATCTTGGACAAGTTACTTCTCTGTGCTTTCCCTCACTGGTGAAATGGAGATAATAGTAGTACTTATAGCTTAGGGTTATGATGATTAAATGATTTAATATGGATAAAGTAATGATGTAGTTTCCCTGGCTACCTTGAGAACTGACTGCTGGGAAACCCAAGGAGAAATAATAGAAGTTAGAAACAACTCATCAATTAATATTTCATAAGTATTATCCCACTAACATAATTATTCTTTTTCAATATGAGCATTTATAGCTATTAATTTCCCTGTAAGCACTGTTTTAGTTGTAACTTGCAGGTTTTGGTATGTTGTGTTTTTTATTTCATTAAAAATATTTTCTAATTTTTCTTGTGATTTCTTCTTTAACTCATCGGTAATTTAGGAGTATTTAATTTGCATATTTTTGTGAATTTCCCAAGTTTGCTTCTGTTAGTGATTTCTGTTTAATTCCATTTTAGAGAATATATTTTGTATGATTTCAGCCCTTTTAAGTTTAGTTAGGCCTATTTTATAATGAAGCATCTTGTCTAATCTGGACAATATTCCATGTGCTCTTGAGAAGAATGTGTATTCTGCTATTGTTGGGTGGAGTGTTCTGTAGATGTCTGTTAGGTCTAAGTGGTTTATAGTGTTAAAGTATTCAATAGCCTTATTGATCTTCTGTTCAGTTGTTGTATCCATTATTGAAAGTGGTAGTGTTGAAGCCCCCAACTATTATTTTTGAATTGTCTCTTTTTTTAAAATTCTGTCAGTTTTGCTACGTGCATTTTGGGTTTTGGTTGTAAGATGCATATGTATTTATAATTATCATGCTGTGCTGATGGATTAACCATTTTATTATCATGTCTTTCTTTGTCTCTGCTAACAGCTTTTGTCTTAAAGTATATTTCATTTGATATTAGTATAGCCAGTAACTCTAGCTCTCTTTTGGTTCTTGTGTGCATAGTATTGTATTGTTTCCCACTCTCGTACTTTCAACCTTTTTGTGTCTTTGGTCTCAAGTGTGATCTCATATAGTTGGGTCATGTTTTTTCTTTTTTAATCCATTCTGCCAATCTCCACCTTTCGACTGGAATATGAAATAGTTCTCTATGGCTTCTATAACAAATGACCACAAATCGGTGGCTTAAAGCCACAGAAATATATTCTATCACTGCTCTGGAGGCCAGAAATCAGATCTAGGAGGGTCATGTTCCCTCTAGCTCTAGGGGAAAACCTGTTCTTTGCCTCTTCCAACTGGTGACTATCAGCATTCCTTCACTTGTGGCCATGTTATTCCAATCTCTAATTCACCTTATTTTGGAGTTTGCCATTGCTTCCTTCTCCTCTGCCCTTCTTCCTCTTCTGTTTCTTTTAGGCATACTTATCATTGGAGTTAGGGCTTACTTGGGTAATCCAGGATAATCTTGCCTCGAGATCCTTAATTATATTTGCAGATACCTTTTTTTCCCCCAAATAAGATAACATCCAGATTCTGATAATTAGGGCCTAGACATAACTTCTTGGGGGGCCACTGTTAAACCTACTGCAGTTTGTACTCTGGCTTCCCAATATTCATGTAACATCTCACATGCAAAATACATAGAGCTCCTTCCAACATCCCTCAAAGCCTCAACTCATAGCATCAGTCCCATCTAAATGTCATCCACTCAAAGTTACAAGTCTCGTCTTCTAAATTATCTTAACCAGGTCTGGGTGAGACTCTGGGTATGAACCATTCTAGGGAAAAATTCTCTTGTTATTTCCTTTACTATATTTTTTGATTTGTTTTCTTAGTGATTGCCCTGGGAATTAAAATTAATATCTTAACCAGAAATAGTCTAGTTTGCATTAATACCAACTTAATTTCAATAGTACACAAAACTTTGATCTAATATAACTTCATTTTCTCCCCACTTATTTGTGTGATTATTATCAGATTACATGTTTATATACTATAATCTCCTAAATACAGTTTTATAATAATTGCTTTATACAGTTGCCCTGTAAATCAGATAGAAGAAAAACATTATAAAAATATATTTGTACTGTCCTATATTTACCTATGTAATTACCGTTACCAGTGTCCTTTGTTTCTTTGTGTGAACTCAAGTTGTACTCCTGTGTCCTTTCCTTTAGCTTGAAGGAATCTCTTAGTGTTTCTTGAAGACTGGGCCTCATAGTGATTAGTTCTCTCAATTTTGCTTATTTGAAAATATCTTAATTTCTCCTTTATTTTTGAAGGATAATTTTTCTGCATATAGAATACTTGGCTGACTATCTTTTTCTTTCAGTGTGTTGATTTTGTCAACCCACTCTCTTGAGGCCTCTAGTTTCTGTTGAGAAATCGGCTGTTAATTTTATTGATAATTCCTTGTATACCATGGATCATTTTTCTCTCACTGCTTTCAAATTTTTTTTTCTTTGTCTTTGTCTTTAAGAGTTTAATTATGCTTTGTTTAGGTGTGGATATCCTTGAATTTATTCTACTTGGAATTTACTGAGCTTGTTGGGTTATAGATTAATGTTTTCAGCCATTATTTCTTCCCATACTGTTTCTGCCCCCTTCTCTTTTTCTGTTCCATCTGAGACTTCTTTTAGGCATGTCGGTATGCTTGATGGCCTCCCAGAGATCTCTGAGGCTCTATTTATTTTTCTTCATTATTCTTTCTGTTTCTCAGACTGGATTGCCTCAACTGACATATCTTAAAGTTTGCTGATTCTGTCTTCTGCCAGAATAAATCTGTTGTTGAGTTCCTCTGATACATTTTTTATTTCAGTTATTGTACTTTTCAACTCCAGAATTTCTGTGTTACTTTTATAATTTCTAATTCTCTATTGATATTTTCTATTCTGTGAGATATTGTTGTCATTATATGAGAATTGTTGTCATTCTTTCCTTTAATTTTTGAATATATAGATCTTATTTTTTAGACCAGTTTTAGGTTCATAACAAAATTTAACAGAATGTACAGACAGTTCCCATATACAACCCTCCCCACACACAGCCTCTTCTACTATCAACATCTCACATCAGAGTAGTTACATTTTTTATAACTAATGAACCAGCACTAACACATAATTATCACTCATAGTTTGGATTCACTCACAGTGTTGTACATTACACAGGTTTTGACAAATGTATGACATGTACCCACTATTACAGTATCATGCAGAATAATTTCACTGCCATAAAAATCCTCTCTGCTCTGATTTATTCCTCTCACCTGCTAGGAAAGTGGAAACCACTGATTCTTTCTATATCTCCATAGGTTTGTCATTTCCAGAATGCCATAAAGTTGGAATCAAACAGATATAATTGTTTTCAGATTAGCTTCTTTCACTTAGTTATATGCAATTAATGTTTTGATATGCTTTGACTGTGTCCTCTCCCAAATCTCATCTTGAACTGTAGTTCTCATAATCCCCACATGTTGTCAGTATTTCACTTAATTATATGCAATCAAGGTTCTGATATGGTTTGGCTGTGTCCTCACCCAAATCTCATCTTGAGCGGTAGCTCCCATAATCCCTATGTGTTGTGAGTATTTCAATTAGTTATATGCAATTAAGATTCTGATATGATTTGGCTGTGTCCTCACCCAAATCTCAACTTGATCTGTAATGCCCATAATCCCCAGGTGTTGTGGGAGGGACCTAGTTGGAGGTAATTGAATAATGGAGGCAGTTACCTCCATGCTGTTTTTGTGATAGTGAGTTCTCTTGAGATCTGATGGTATTATAAGGACTTTTCCCTCACTTCACTCTGTACTTTGTTGCTGCCACATGAAGAAAGACATGTTTGCTTCCCCTTCCACCATGATTATAAGTTTCTTGAGGCCTCCCCAGCCCTGCAGAACTGTGAGTCAATTAAGCCTCTTTTTTTTTAAGAAAATAAACTACCCTTGGATATGTCTTTATTAGCAGTGTGAGAATGGACTAATACAGGTTCCTTCATGTCTCATCATGGCTTGACAGCTAACTTCTCTTTAATGTTGTATGATATTTTGTTTATATATATTGTAGTTTATTTAACCATCCACCTACTGAAGGATATCTTGGTTGCTTCTGAGTTTTGGCAATTATGAATAAAGCTGCCATAAACATCTGGGTTCAGGTTTTTATATAGATATAAGTTTTCAACTAATTTGATAAATATCAAGGAGTGTGATGGCTAGATTGTACAGTAAGAATCTGTTTAGATTGTAAGAACTGCCAAATTCTTCCAAAATGGTTGTACCATTTACATTTCTGTCAGCAATGAATGAGGATTTCTGTTGCTCCACATCCTTGTTAGCACTTAGTGTTGTCAATGTTTTGGATTTCACCATTTAATGATGTGTAATGGTATCTCAGTGCAGCTTGGATTTGTAATTTCCTGATGAGGTATGATGTCAAGTCTCTTTGCATATGATTATTTGACATCAATATATCTTCTTTGGAGAGATATCTGTTCAGTTATGTGGATGTTTCTCAGTCTAGTTGTTCATTTTGTTGTTGAGTTTTAAAAGTACTTTTGTATATTTAGCACAATAGTCCTTTATCAGATATGTCTTTTGCAAATATTTTATCTCAGTTTATGGCTTGTCTTCTCACTTTCTGGCTTTAATTATTTTTTAAAATAAATTTTATTGTGCATATTTAAGGTACACAACATGATGCTATAAGATATACATAGTAAATGGTTACTATAGTGGGACAGATGAACACATGTGCCATTTCATATTGTTACCGATTCTTCCCCCCATGGTAAAAGCAGCCTTAATCTTAACTATAATACACTACTATTAATTATAGTCCTTATGTTGTACATTAGATGCTTTGAGTTGTTTATCCTACATATTGCTACTTTGTTTACTGTAATTGTTTATACACTGGTTTTCTTTTGTCCTTTTAACATATTCATAGTAGAAAGATTTTTATAAGTTTGAAAAAAATTATTAATTTCAAATTAAAAATTTGTGACCAAATTAAGTGAAAGTAGAAATACATCTAGACATATTCTGACAAAATTTTGAATTTGTATGACTAAAAAAAACCTCCTTCAAGTTTCCAGACAGAAAAAATAATTGGTCCCATATTCTAAGGGGCTCACAGAAAGTAATCCTCAATATTCCCTGCAACACAGAATGCTGGAAGATAATAAAGCATCTACCCAAAGAGATTTGGGGCGAAAGTCTATGCTTCAAGTATTCTGTTCCTAGTGAATGTGTTATTCATATGTATAGACAATAGAAAGACATTCTCAAATATGCAAAGGTTTGGGTAATTTACTATTTACCCATCCTTGAAAAACGTACTTGTGCTTCTTGCTGCTCAAACGTAATGCATCAGCATCACCTGGGAGCTTGTTAGCAATACAGACTCTCAAGCCCCACCCCAAGATCTCCAGGTGATCAATATGCACATTAAAGTTTGGGAAGCACAGTCCTAGCTGATTAAACATAGAAAGAAAAAAGTAAAATGTGGAGAAGTCTGACTATTAAAAAAAAAGTATCCACTGATACCAATTAAACATATAAAGATGTCCAAATAATCTTAGTGCTTTAAAAACCATCCTTGAAAAATGATATATAATAATGTAATAAAACAAAACTTTGTATTTAAACCTGCATTAGGCCTTTTTTGTGTGTGTTGCTATAAAGAAATACGTGAGGCTGGGTAATTTATAAAGAAAAGAAGTTTAATTGACTTACAGTTCTGCAGTCCGTACAGGAAGTGTGGTGCTGTCATCTGCTCAGCTTCTGGTGAGGGCCTCAGGAAGCTTATAGTTATGGCAGAAGGCAAAGAAGGAGCCAGAATGTCACATGGCAAGTGCAGGAGCAACAGAGCAAGGCGGCAGATGCCATACACTTTTAAACAATTAGATCTCACATGAACTGAGAACTCACTTATCAAGGGGATGGTGCTAAACCATTCTTGAGGCACCCCCCACCATGATCAAATCACCTCCCACCAGGCCCTACCTCCAGCATTGAAAATCACATTTCAATGAGATTTGAAGGAGTCAAACATCCAAACAATATAAAAATCCTTAGGTTTTATTGGCTAGGGATTTCTATATAATTTGGATGCTTGTCTTTTCTACCTCACTAGGGAGATGAGTATGATATGGAAAATAAAGATGGCACTAAATTGCTTGCCTTTATAAGGGTGATGTCATTTCACAAAGGAAGTGGTGTGCAGTGCCTAAGACAAGATGATACATGAACCTATTAGCTATGGAAATTAAAACAAATAAATGAAGCTAGTATTTAAAAAAAAAAACTTTAAGATAGGATTGAAGAAGGGTAAGCAATGATTTACTATTAGTACTTTGTGTTTCTATTGGCAATGTCTGTTCACTCTGGGAAAGGTCATACCTTGACTCCTTTTTTTTTAAATGCAACAAAATGAGAATTACAAAGAAAATGAAACATAGAGAATGGCCAATGAATTGTGTCAGTTTCTTCCCTATAGATTGCAAGGCCAAGTATTAGAGGATGACTTCCTGTTCTTCCCACCCCTTCCTGAAGATAGATTCTACACAGGTTCAAACAGTCTTTGGGCAGTGGCTGGCGGGGTCAACGGCAGAGGGGTTTTTCATGCAGGCAGCAGCCAGCTGCCACCAACTGCAGGGATAACCAGTGAATGATCTACTCTGGGAGTTGGGGCAGGAACAAGTGGAAAATAGAACATGCTGATTTTTAAAATTACTTTCTTCAGAGTAGGTAGTATGAGCCCATGTTCGCAAATTCTATTTGCCTTATTTTAGGTACAAAGAAACAAATTTCATCTAATCTCATTTTATTTTATTTAAAAATCAATGTTATAAACATTTTACTTTTGTGGGAAAGTATAGAGGTCAACATTGTGGGCGTCTACATATCTACCAATCAGATTTGTTAAACTTTAAGATTTTACATGTTCACTTCAGATATATTTTTTAAAAACCTCAAATCATTATGGTAAGAGTTTAGGACTGCTGTGTTAAATAAAGTTTATGAGAGGCTATTGTTTTGGACTAGCCTCCTGTACTAGGCCCCAGCAGACTATGCCAAACCATAGTAGAGTGACTTATGCTATGTGCCACATAATCAAATTGAACTTTGAAACAGGCCAGTTTTCCAGACAGCTGGAGATTCCATTCAACCTGAGTCAGCATAATAAGGAAGTCCCCTGTTTTAACCCTCTTAGGAAAGTAACTTCAAAATAACCAATCTACTTTTTGTTCTTTGATTATGCTTACTTCTGCCCTTTTTCTGCCTATAAAGACAACCTGTGCTTGGCTCATTGGAGTATTCATTCTGTTTTATAGATAGAGTGTTGCTAGATTCTAGAATTGCAAATAAAAGCCTATTAAATCCTTAAATTAAATTTGTTGTAATTTTGTCTTTTGACAGTTGAATACTCCTCCCCAGTCCTATTCCCCTGTCCTCCATACAGAAATAACCACTATCATGGATTTGAATTTGATGTCTTTTATTTTAATGGTTTTTAAAAGTACTTTTGGTACAAATCTATATTCTGTAATTGGTGTATTTTTGCAGATTTTGAAAACTTGCTGTACTGTATGTGTTTTTCTACAACTCATTTTTTCTTACAACATTATGTTTCTGAGGACTTTCCATGTTAATGTGACCCCAATTTATTCATTTTAACAGTCAGAGTTTTCCATTGTTGAATATTCTGTGATATATCTAGTCCCTTGTTAATAAGCCTTTAATTTGTTTCCCGTTTTTTTGCTCTTGCACAGTGCTGTGAGGAATATTATTATGCAGTTCTTGTGTATGCATGCAAATTTCTCCAGAGGAATAGAGTGTAAGCTCAACATCTTTAAGTTTACTTGTTATAACCTAATTGCTCTATAAGATATCTGTACCAATCTTCTCTCTCCCGGGTGGTATATGAGAAGTCCTATTATTCAACAACTTCAACACTTGGTATTGTCTGACTTTAAGATGTTTGCCAATTTAATGGGTGTAAAATTGTATCTCATTGCTGCTTTAATTGGTACTTTCCTTATAACTTTAGGAGTTGAACATTTTTTCATAAGTTTATTTACTATATTCCACAGAAAGAGGGGGGAGATAAAAGTCACTTAACATGTTCAACAATGATATTTCATCTCTTATTCTCTCCTTTTCAGACCTGGATATTGCCACATAATATTTGTTTTTAAATGACTAGGTGATACAGCAGTCCCCAACTTTTTGGCAGCAGGGACTGATTTCATGGAAGATATTTTTTTCCACAGACAGAGGAAGGAGGAGGATGGTTTCAGAATGAAACTGTTCAGATCATCAGACATTAGACTCTCATAAGGAGTATGCAACCTAGATGCCTCACATGTGCAGTTCACAATAGTGTTTGCACTTCTATGGGAATCTAATGCCACTGCTGATCTGACAGGAGGCAGAGCTCAGGCAGGAATGCTTAAGTCATCCACCACTTACTCAGTTACTAACAGGCTGCGGACTGGTACCAGTCTGTGGCCTGGGGGTTGGGGACCCTTGATGAAATGGATTCCATAGTATCTATTACTTACCTGAAACAATTTTTCCTTTTTGGTAGAACAGATGGATTCATGTTGCTGTTGTTCTTGTATTCTTAGGCATTCTAAGGTATCTGTGACCTTTCAGAGACATGGACTGTCTCTTGGAAAGAAGAGAGAATAACACTAAACACTCTTAGCATGTCTTGATTAAAGTCCCTTTGTTTAGAAATCATGCTTATGTTCTGGTGTACATCAGAAACACCATTCACATTTTCATTAATTCACCAGTAAATTTAAATAGCTACTATTTAAGGGGCATAAATACCTTTAAAAAAAATCCAGTTGGAAAGACTTGCTTTAATCAAACATTTCCACCCAATGAGATAACTGCCATGATGTCTGAGAAATCAGCATCTTATGAGGAGCCACAGCCTAGTAGTTTAAATGGCATGTTTCCTCTAGGTACACATGGATGTACATCCCTTCAAGTACATCGTGGCATAAAAAGAGGCACGTCACTGTGCAGGCCAAGCTGCTGCTGCAGCCACTGATGTACCTGTTAGAGGGGCCACCCAATGGGAGGAGGATGGACTGGGCATGAAGAGCCCTGGGCTCCTATCTTGTTTCAAGACAATGTAATTATGACACAAATAATGTTCACAGATTTTAAGTCAACAATAAGTTGCCCCACCCATTGCAGCAAATGACATTATTTCATCCCCTCAACAATCTTGAGGCAAGAACCTTCCCTTATCACATGCCATGATGAAGTGTGAGCTCCTCTGAGACTTGCTTAACTCTTCATATCCCTCCAGTATCTTCTAAAGAATCAGGTTTCCCTCCTCCCTTAACTCTTCAGATGACCTTCTTAAATCTTCTTAGGAGTTTTGTAGAGTAAAGGTTTGTGTTTTATCTTTTCTCTTAATAAACTAAGAGATTGCTGAGGGTAGGAATTTGGTGTTATTCACCTTTCTATACATGGCCCTAGAACAGTGTCTGGGGCCAAAAGAGAGCAGACACTGTGAAGTGAAATGAAGTGGAACCTTGCTTTGGTCTCCTGAATCTTTTAGGTGGGCTACACCCACTTTTGTGTGACCCACACTGGGAGTCTATGATTAATCAGCTTCCTTTCATTCCAATTTGTACAGGTGGTTTTTCAGTTTTGTTTTTTCTCTGCCCCAAAAGTTTGAATGTTTATAGAAATTGGTAGAGTAAGCATAAATGTCAGTTCTAAAGAGTGACTATTTAAGGCTCCTAGCTTTATCCTGGTCTGAGTCATTGGCTAAAAATGTCAGGACAATTTATAACATTAAATGAATGGTAAGTTCCAAGTGATAATATCAAATGACATGATGAAAATTGAAAATTTATTAATATATCAGAACTTGTCACCAGAGCTAAGATCTGTCTAAACGATTTGGATTTGTCAGTCTGTCTCTCTTACTGCATTTGTCTTAGGTCAATTCTCTAAATACACACTTCCTGGGATGAATCTTGTGATGCTGGTTATCAGGACTAGTAGCGTTTGAGATCCCTACTCAGCAACATTTTACTGAGTCATTCACTGTGACGGGTGAGAATGGTACTGCCGAGTAATGATTATTTTTAGACAGGCAGCTAGATACTAGACATACATCAATGTTCAGGACACTCAAAAGGTAACAGTAAATAGGAAGACATTTAATTCTCCTTTTTTTGCTGATGTGATATTTTTGTTGATGGATTATATTTCTGGGAGAAAGGAGGTTTCTAGATAAGTAGTACATTCTTTCAAATTGAAAAATATGAAATGTGTTAAGAGTTCCTAGGGACTTGACTGAATAATCAGTTCTAGGAGCTTTGTCTGTCTATAAGACCCAAATTTGCTTCCCTGCAAGAGCGTATTGGTCCTTGGAGCCTACAGGAAGCAAATGTTGACAGCAGCGCTTAAATCAGTGTGTCGTTCTTTACTGCAGGCATTTTCGCCTTGTAGAGACATCATGGTCATGCTGTCGTACACTTTTTTTCTTCTCCCTCATTGTAGATTACATTTTCCAGGTGAATAGAATTGAAGCCCTCAGATGATATAGCATCCCTGTGAGAAATTATGTAGCTAGTATAGAGACCTATTCCCAAACAATTACCAAATAAAGCAGCCTTCAGAGCCTGCCATTACACTACTGTTGCACTCAGTCAGGCACAGCCATCTGTATCATTTCCTAGGCAGGAAGCACATCATTTTTAGTGTCATGCTGTGGCCCCTTGTGGCAGATAGACTTTGGGTGTAGGGCCTGAAAAAGTCTTTTTTGCTACTTTGGCAATAGCTTATCTTTCATATGCCAAACCGTTTTTAATGAGGGAGTGTGAGTGGTTAACACATGCTCTCTTCCCTTTTCTTTTGGTATTTATGAAGTCAAGAATGCTGTAGCGGTTTGGTTTTCTGTGTGCTCATGGGGATACATATTTTGGTAAGTGCTGACACCTTTTTTTCCCCAGAGTAATCCATTGTCTCCTTTTTGCTTACCTTGCTACGCTTTCATTTTTAATACTCTGGTCACTCTTTCAAATGCCTCAGGCACGGAAGTTGCCGGTTCAGTGGGAATGGGGAGAGGAAGAAATTTATAGAAATGTTTTCTAGGTTGTATTTATGAATTTATTGGTGGTATATCATATTTCCAATAGATGGAGAGTTTCAATATTTTTTAAAATGTCATTTTGATATTTTATTCTAAGCAGCAAGCCTAAATCAGGATTTTGTAAAAAAGGAACACTTGAAAAAAAATCTCTAAAATAGAACATTAAGAAGCCTAGCACAAATTCACTGATGTGATAGATATGTTTATTTCTACATAAAACATAAAGTAAAACTCACAGAAGCTTAGCTCATTTGATAAAATCATATTTGTTTAACAGCAATTTATTTTCTTTCAGCGTCTGCCAACAATTTACCCAATGAGATATTTAGTTAGAACAGGTAAATGTTAATTCACTCCCAAGAACTTGAGTCATCACTAAGTGAATAATTTTGTTCACCTCTTTGGTAATTCAAAGTCCTAGTTTGTGCCTCTAGTAATCCAGAATGCTGCTGAATACTTGTGAAATGTTCCCAGCATGGCAGATGCGGCTAGTACCCTTGCTATAAAGAAAATAGGCCATGCTGTGAAAAGATACAATCATACAAAAGGGAAACAATAGGAAAAAGTTACCATCTGAGCAACCTTATGTACCATGTCATTGTGTTACGTGCATTACTGTGTAGACAATTCATTTGACCATTTTATAGATGATGGAACTGAGGTTCAAAAAAGGTAAATAATTGGCTGAAGAATGGGAAGAGAAAAAGCAAAACCCTGATCTTCTGATGCCAAAGCCCTCAGTCATTCTTTGTTACACCATGTTTCCAGAGCCAATTCTGTTAATGGAGAGGTAGAGCTGCAGTTCAAGACGCATATTATTTTGCATTTACAATTAGTTTCCAGTGCAATGAAAGAAGTAGTTCCATACCCCTCGACATTTAAGTTAAGCATCTGTAAGGAGGGAGGAAGACATTTTTAGGAATATTTTCTAGGCTATATTATTTATAAATTTATTTGTTGAACTTGTTATTTTCCCAGTCGGTGGAGAGCTTCAGTATCTCAATTGTTATTTTGAATTTTCTAGGGAAAAAAAAATTTAAAACAACTCTTAATCCTCAACTAGAATTAAGACACATGAGTATTTCCCTATAAGACAGAATTTATGCAAAGCATGATCTTTTCAATCTTTGTATTTGAGGATAAAAGTGTGACTTCTGGCTGGGTGCGGTGGCTCACGCCTGTAATCCCAGCACTTTGGGAGGCTGAGGCAGGCGAATCACGAGTGCAGAAGATCGAGACCATCTTGGCTAACACGTTGAAACCCTGTCTCTACTAAAAAATACAAAAAATTAGCCAGGCATGGTGGCGGGCACCTGTAGTCCCATCTACTTGGGAGGCTGAGGCAGGAGAATGGTGGGAACCCGGGAGGCGGAGCTTGCAGTGAGCCGAGATTACGCCACTGTACTCCAGCCCGGGCGACAGAGTGAGACTCTGTCTCAAAAAAAAAAAAAAAAAAAAAAAAAAGTGTGACTTCCAACAGTGTGAACTAAATCTGGCACTTACTTCTGGTATGACTTTTCTGTCTTTCCAGTCTGATTATGTACTGACTCTTATGAAAATGAATCAGCATTTCTCTCAGCTGACATTGATTATAAGGGGTTCTAAGTAAAATTGGGCCTTGGCTATTCAATAACATGTTAGATGCTGTTTTCTGTATGCTTTTATGATTGTGTTAATTTATCATTCGCACTATTATTGTTATGTAGGAACTTAAGCATAAAATGCACAAGAAAATTTTGGTTCAGAAATAGTAAGTGATGATGGATAGCAAATAAGTGGTAAACATTGAGTGACTTTATTTAAAAGAAAAAAGAATTTGAAGCATGTTTACTTCAAAATAAACCAGAGAATTATGCCTATTTTTTTCCTCCTAGGTGTCTGTGCTAATCTTAACATTTGCAGTTGCATCACATTCATTTTTAATTGGAGCATTAAATAAAGATAATTAGTTTTAACTGGAAATTAAAATGAGGCTTTAAAATTTATAACTTTCAGATGCCAGGTTTAAAAAAATCTCCCCATTAACTTTTTAAAATATATTCTCTTTGCCATTCTCCAACAGAAAATTTAGAATCTAGAGTTTTGCAGCCTGCAGATAAGAATGTTAGATTCTAAATCTGAATGCGAACATGGGAACAATGAAATTTTAAATGCATTTGGTCTCCAAATTTAATGTGTTGTTAACCGGAAATGTAAGAATGAATTATATTGAATATCTCTGTATTCAGAGATTTAAACTCATGTTTAGATCTACTCTATTCACTTTAGGCTCTACACAAACATTAGTCAACTTTCAAGAACTATGTTGTAATGTAATACAAGACAAGTAGAAACTGCAGTACATTTACTAAGAAACAAAAAGGTAAACCTCAATGAACTTGGTTCATGGGAAATCATTTAATTTTGTCTTCAAGTCTTCACAGCCATGCCCATCAGCATCTAGTCATCCACTCTTCTGGGAATTCCAGGATGTGGAAGAACATGCTGAACCATCTCCAGAATCAGGAGTTAGAAAAAGAAAGATAAAATCATTGTATAAAGGAGGAGGGAATAAGATAGTGGAATAGGAATCTACACTGTTCATACCTTCTGCAGGAACATCAAATTTTAACAGCTGAATACACAGGAAAGCAGTGTCTCAAAAACCAAACATCAGGTGAACAATCACAGCACCCGGTTTTAACTTCATATAATGGAAAGAGGCATTGAGGAGGGTGGGAGAGAAGAGATACTCTCAGATTGCCAACACCATCGCTTCCCCATCCCCCAGCAATGGCCATGCAGCATGGAGGATCTGTGCATTGAGGGAGGGGAGAGTGCAGTGACTGGGGAACTTTACATTGAACTCATTGCTGCTCTGTCATAGCAGAGATCAAAGATGTGCTGGGTTCAGCCAGTGTCTGTATGTAGAGGGAGCTTTTGGACCTGACCTAGCCAGAAAGGAATTGCCCATTCCATCAACTGAAACTTGAGCTTCTTGGCAAGCCTTGCCATTGCAGACCAAAAGTGCTCTGGGGTCCTAAATCTTGAAAAGCAGTCTAGGACACAAGGACTGCAATTCCTAGGCAACTGTTAGTGTTGAGCTGGGCCAAGAGGACTAGGGTTGCATGTGACTTAGGGAGATACCAGTTGGGCAGCTAAAGGAGAGCTTGTACCATCCCTCCCACAATGCCCAGGCAGTGAAGCTCACAGGAATAAAAGTATCGTCCCTCCACTAACAAGAGGAGAGCAAAGAATAAAAAGGATTTTGTCTTACATCTTGGCCACAATAGGATAGGGCACTGGGCAGAGTTGTGAGGTCCCCATTCTAGGCCCTAATTCCTGGATGACATTTTTAGACACACCCTGGGCCTGTTGCCTTGAAGGGCCCCATCCTAGCAGGATTTATCACCTGCTGAATAAAGGGCCCTTGGGTCTTGAAGAACCATTAGCAATGCCCAGGTAGTATATGGTGGACTCTGGGTTCTGAGATATACTGACTATGGTAACCCAGCACATTCTCAGCTGTGGTGGCTACAGTGAAAGACTCCTGTTAGAGAAAATCAGAGGAAAAAGTGAAGAGAAATTTGTTACACCTTAGGTACCAGCTTGGCTACAGTAGGATAGAGTAGCAAGCAGTCTCTTGGGTTCCCTGAGTCCAGGCCAAGGCTCTTGGACAGCATTCTAGACACCTGTTCTGGGCCAGAGAGGACCCTACTGCCCTGAAACATGAGTCCCAGGCCTGGCAGCACTCACCACAAACTGATTGAAGAGCCGTTGGACTTTAAGTGAATGTTAGTGGTAGCCTAGAAGAACTCCCCTGCCATGGGATGGGGGTGGTTGTACCCATAGGGAGTGAAGTGTGGGAGGAACTTTATATTGTGATTTGAGTGCCAGTATAGCCACAGTAGAATAGAACATCCAGCAAATTTCTCAGGTTTTTGGTTCTAATCCCTAGCTCCCAGACAGCATCTCTGGACCTGCCTGGGGGAACTTGCCACCCTGAAGAAGAGGACACAAACATGGCTGGCTTCATAAACTGCTGATTGTAGAGCTCTAGGGCCTTGAGTGAACATAGATGGTAGCCAGGTAGTTGTTATGTTGGGCCTTGGGCAAGACCTAGTGCTGCGCTGACTTCAGATTTGACCCTGCATAGTCCCAGTGGCAATGGCCACAGGGGTGTTTGCATCACCACACCTCAACTTCTGGGTGACTCAGCACAGAGAGAAGGACTCCATTTGTTTAGGAGAAAGTAAGGGAAAATAACAAGAGTTTCTACCTGGTAAGCCAGAGAATTCTTCCAGATCTTATCCAAGATCACCAAGGTGGTACCTCTATGAGTCTGTAAAAACCACAGTGATACTGGGCTTGTGGTGCTTCTCTAGAGTTGAAAAATGCAGTTGACATACTGAAGAATGCATCAGAGTCACCCAATAGTGGAACTGATCAAGCAGAAGAATTAGCTTGAAGACACACACCATTTGAAAATATACAGTCAGAGGAGACAAAAGAAAAAAAGATACGAGAATGAAGCATACCTACAGGATCTAGAAAATAACCTCAAAAGGACAAATTTAAGAGTTTTTGGGCTTAAATAGGAGGTAGAGTGAGGGGTAGAAATTTTATTCCAAGGGATAATATCAGAGAACTTCCCAAACTTAAAGATAGATATAAACATTCACGTACAAGAAGGTTATAGAACATCATGCAGATTTAACCCAAAGAAGACCACCTCAAGGCATATAGTAACCAAACTCCCAATGATCAAGGATAAAAAGAGGATCCTAAAAGCAGAAAGAAAAAAATAATATAAAATAGAGCTCCAATACATCTGGAAGCAGACTTTTCAGTGGAAACCTTACAGGCCAGGACACAGTGACATGACATATTTAAAACACTGAAGGAAAAACCTTTTACCCTAGAATAGTATATCTGGTGAAAATATCCTTCAATCACAGAGCAGAAATAATGATCTTCCAAGACAAACAATAGCTGAGGGAGTTCATCAACACCAGAACTGTCCTACAAGAAATGCTAAAGAGAGCTCTTCAACCTGAAAGAAAAGGATGTTAATGAACAGGAAGAATCCAAAGGAACAAAACTCACTGGTAATAGTAAACACACAGAAAAATATAGAATATTGTAGCACTAAAATTGTGGTGTGTCAACTATTAAGTAGAAAGACTACATGATGAACCAATGAAAAATAACTACAACTTTTCAAGACAGTACAATAAGACATAGAGAAAAAAAGTTATAAAGCAGATGGACAAAGTTAAAATGTAGAGTTTTAATTGTTTATGTGATCAGTGTTAAGTTGTCATCAGCTTAAAATAATGAGTTATAAGATAGCATTTGCAAACCTCATGGTAACTTCAAATTGAACAACATAGATACACAAAAGACAAAAAGCAAGAAAGTAAATCATACTAACAGAGAAAATCACCTTCACTAAAAGGAAGACAGGAAAAGAGGAAAGAAGGAAGAGAAGATCATAAAACAACCAGAAAACAACAAAATGGCAGAAGTAAGTCCCTACTTAGCAATAATATTGAATGAAAATGGACTAAACTCCCTAATCAAAATATATACAGTGGCTGAATGGATTAAAAAAATAAGACCCAATAATATGTTGCCTAAAAGAATCACACTCATCTATCAAGATACACATATACTGAAAGTAAAAGAATGGAAAAGAGATTCCATGCCAAAAGGAACCCAAAAAGAGCAGGAGTAGCTATACTTATATTAGACAAAATAGATTTCAGAAGAAAAACTGTAAGAAAATACAAAGAAAGTCATTATATAATGATAAAGGGGTCAATCCACAAGAAGTCATAATTTTAAATATATATGCACCCAACACTGCAGTGCACAGATATATGAAGGAAATACTAATATTATTAGAGCTAAAGAGAGAGATAGACCTCAAGACTATAATAGCTGCAACTTCAACACCCCACTTTCAGCATTGGAGAGAGCTCCCAGACAGAAATTCAACAAAGAAACATGGAATTTAATCTGTACTATAGAACAAAGGGACCTAATAGTTATATTACATTTTATCCAAAGCCTGTAGAACACATTCTTCTGTCTAGCACGTGGCTTACTCTCAAGGATAGAGCACACGTTAGGTCACAAAACAAGTCTGAAACCATTTTAAAAAATTGAAATAATATCAAGTATCTTCTCTGATTACAATGGAATAAAACTAGAAATCAACAATAGGGATTTTGGAAAGTATATAAAAATATGGAAATTAAACAAAAATGCTCCTGAATGACCAGTGAATTGATGAAGAAAGCAGGAAATAGAAAAATTTATTGATACAAGTGATACCATAACCTATGAGACACATATCAAAACCTATGAGACACAGCAAAAGCAGTACTGAGAGGGAAATTTATAGCTATGTGTCTATATCAAAAAAGAAAAAAAACTTCAAATAAATAATCTAATGATACATCTTAAAGAAGTAGAAAAGCAAGAGCAAACTGAACCCCAAAATAGTAGAATAAATAATAAAGATCAGAGCAGAAATAAATGAATTTGAATTGAAGAAAACGGTACAAAAGATCAACAAAAAGTTTGTTTTTTTGAAAAGATAAACAAAATTGACAAACCTTTATCCAGACTATGAAGATAAAAAGGGGAATAGACCCAAATAAATCAGAAATGAAAAAGGAGAAATTACAACTGATACCACAGAAATTCAAAGAATTATTAGTGGCTACTGTGAGGAATGATATGCCAATAATTTGGAAAATGTAGAGGAAATGGACAAATTGTGGGATAGAAGATCAATGCACAAAAATCAGTAGCATTTCTATATGCCAACAGTGAACAATCTGAAAAAGAAATTAAAAAATGTAATCTCATTTACAATAGCCACACATAAATACCTAGGAATTAACTTAACCTAAGAAGTGAAAGATCTCTACAACGAAAACTATAAAAACACTGATGAAAGAACTTGAAGAGAATACAAATAAAGGGAAAGATATTCCATGTTCATGAATTGGAAGAATTAATGCTGTTAAAATCTTCATACTACCCAAAGTAATCTATAGATTCAATGCAATCCTTATAAAAATACCAATGACATTCTTCACAGAATAGAAAAAAATAATCCTGAAATTTATATGGAACCACAAAAGACCCAGAATAAGCAAAGCTATCCTGAGCAAAAAGAACAAAACTGAAGAATCACATTTCCTGACTTCTAATTGTAGTATATAGAGCTATATTAACCAGAACAGCATGGTAGTGGCATAAAAATGAGACACAGACCAATGGAGCAGAAGAGAGAAACCAGAAACAAATCCATACACCTACAGTGAATTCACTTTCAACAAAGTTGCCAAGCACATATGTTGGAGAAAGGACAGTCTCTTCAATAAATTTGGTTAGGAAAACTGGATATCCCTATATAGAAGAATGAAACTTGACCCCTATCTCTTACCACATACAAAAATCAAATCAAGATGAATTAAAGACTTAATTCTAAGACCTCAAACTATGAAGCCACTACAAGAAAACTTTGTAGAAACTCTCCAGAATATTGGTCTGGGCAAAATTTCGTGAGTATTGTCTCACAAACACAGGCAACCAAAGCAAAAATGGACAAATTTAATCATATCAAGTTAATCTTCTGCACAGCAGAGTAAACAACCAACAAAATGAAGAGACATCCCAGAAAATGGGAGAAAATATTTGCAAATAACCCATCTGAGAAGAGACTAACAACTAGAACATAAAAGGAACTCAGACAACCCTATAGAAAAAAAAATTCAATTAAAAATGGGCAAAATATTTGAACAGACATGTCTCAAAAGAAGACAAATGACAAACAGGCATACAAACAGGTGTTGAATATCATCATTATAGAAATGGAAATCAAAATTGCAATGGGATATCACACCCCAGAGATGATAAAATCTCAATTAAAATGGCTTTTATCCAAAAGACAGGAAATAACAAATGCTGGTAAAGATGTGGAGAAAAGGGAACTCTTATACACAACTGTTGGCAATTTAAATTATTCCAGCCACTGTAGAGAACAGTTTGGAAGTTTCTCAAAAAACCAAAAATAGGGCTACCATGTAATCCAGCAATCTCATTGCTGGGTGTGTACTCAAAAGAAGTGAAATCAATATATTGAAGAATTATCTGTACTCCTGTGTTTGTTGTAGTACTGTTCATGATAGCCAAGATATGGAAGTAACCTAAGTGTATATCAATAGATGATTGGATAAAGAAAATGTAGTACTTGTATATAATAGAATACTACTCAGACATCAAAAAGATGGCGTGTTGGTTTGCAACCAACATGGATTGAACTAAAGGTGATTATATTAGCTAAAGTAAACCAGGCACAGAAAGATAAATATCACGTGTTCTCACTTATTTGTGGGACCTGAAAATTAAAACAATTGAATTCATGGACACAGAGAGTAAAAGGATTGTTACTAGAGACTGGGAAGGGTAGTGCAGGCCTAGATGGGAGGTGGGGATTGCTAATGGGTTAAAAAAAGAATGAATGAATGAATAAGACCTACTATTTGATAGCACAAAATGCTTTAGGAGATGGATACCGTATTCTTTATGATGTGATTATTTCACGTTGCATGCCTGTATCAAACCATCTCATGTGCTCCATAAATATATACACCTACCTATGTATACACAAAATTAAAAGTTAAAAACATAGAATAAATATTAATTAGTATTTAGTAGCACAATAGGGTGACTATAACCAAAATAATTTAATTGTAATTTTCTAAATCAACTAAAAGAGAATAATTGGATTGATTGTAATACAAAGGATAAATGCCAGAAGGAATAGATACCCCCTTTGCCATGATGTAATTATTACACATTTTATGTTTGTATCAAAATATTTCATGTACCTCATATATACATGTACTATGTACTCACAAAAATTAAAAGTAAAAAATTAAAAATCCTCATATATGATATGGTTTGGCTGTGTCCTCACCCAAATCTTAACTTGAATTGTATCTCCCAGAATTCCCATGTGTTGTGGGAGAGACCTGAGGGGAGATAACTGAGTCATGGGGGCTGGTCTTCCCCCAACTGTTCTAGTGATCGTGAATGGGTCTTACTAGATCTGATGGGTTTATCAGGGGTTTCCGCTTTTGCTTCTTCCTTATTTTCTCTTGCCACCACCATGTAAGAAGTGCCTTTTGCCTCCTGCCATGATTCTGAGGCCTCCACAGCCATGTGGAACTGTAAGTCCAATTAAACTTCTTTTTCTTCCAGTTTCAGGTATGTCTTGTCAGCAGCGTGGAAATGGACTAATACAGGAAATTGGTGCCAGTAGAGTGGGGTGTTACTTAAAAGATATCTGAAAATGTGGAAGTGACTTTGGAACTGGGTAACAGGCAGAGTTTGGAACAGTTTGGAGGCCTCAGAAGAAGACAGGGAAATGTGGGAAAGTTTGGAACGTCCTAGAGATTTGTTGAATGGGAATGGTTTTGCCTAAAATACTGATAGCAATATGGACAATGAGGTCCAGGGTCAGGTGGTCTCAGATGAAGAAGGTAAAGAACTTGTTGGGAACTGGAGCAAAGGTGACTCTTGTTATGTTTTAGCAAAAAGACTGGCAGCATTTTTCCCCTGCCCTAAAGATTTGCAGAACTTTGAACTTGAGAGAAATGATTTAGGGTATCTGGTAGAAGAAATTTCTAAGCAGCAAAGCATTCAAAAGGTGACTTGGGTGCTGTTAAAAGCATTCTGTTTCAAAAGGGAAACAAAGCATAAAAGTTCAGAAAATTTGCAGCCTGATGACGTAGTAGAAAAGAAAAACCCTTTTGTTTTTTGAGAAGAAATTCAAGCTGGCTTCAGGAATTTACATAAGTAGCAAGGAACCTAATGTCAATCCCCAAGACCATGGAGAAAATGTTTCCAGGCCATGTCAGAGAGCTTCATGACAGCCCTTCCCATCATAGGCCCAGAGACCCAGGAGGAAAAAATGTTTTGTGGGCCAGGCGCAAGGTCCCCATGCTGTGTGCAGCCTAGGGACTTAGTGTCCTGTGTCCCAGCTGCTCCAGCCATGGCTGAGAGGGGCCAATGTAGAGCTTTGTCTGTGGCTTCAGAGAGTGGAAACCTCAAGCCTCAGTAGCTTTCACATATTGTTGAGCCTGCAGGTGCACAGAAGTCAAGAATTGAGGTTTGGGAACCTCTACCTAGATTTCAGAAGATGTATGAAAATGCCTAGATGGTCAGGCAAAAGTTTTCCCCAAGGGCAAGGCCCTCATGGAGAACCTCTGCTAGGGCAGTGTGGGAGGGAAATGTGGGGTTGGAGCCCCCACACACAGTCCCTACTGGGGCACTGCCTAGTGGAGCTGTGAGAAGAGGGCCACTGTCCTCTGGACCTCAGAATGGTAGATCCATGGACAGCTTGCACCATGTGCCTGGAAAATCTGCAGACACCCCACATCAGTGAAAGCAGCTGGGAGAGAGTCTGTACTCAGCGAAGCCATAGGGGCAGAGCTGCCCAAGACCATGAGAACATACATCTTGCGTAAGTGTGACCTGAATGTGAGACCTGTAGTCAAAGGAGATAATTTTGGAGCTGTAAAATTTGACTGCCCCACTGAATTATGTACTCGCATGGGCCCTGTAACCCCTTTGTTTTGGTCAATTTCTCACGTTTAGGATGGCTGTATTTACCCAATACCTGTACCCCCATTTTATCTAAAAAGTAACTATCTTGCTTTTGGTTTGACAGGTTCATAGGCAGAAGGGACTTGCCTTGCCTCAGATGAAAATTTGGGCTGTGGACTTTTGGGTTAATGCTGAAATGAGTTAAGACTTTGGGGAACTGTTAGGAAAGCATGGTTGGTTTTGAAATGTGAGGACATGAAATTTGAAGGGTCTAGGGGGTGGAATGATATTGTTTGGCTGTGTCCCCACCCAAATCTCAAGTTGAACTGTATCTCCCAGAATTCCCACGTGTTATGGGAGGTATCCAGGGGCAGGTAATTTAATCATGGGGGCCGGTCTTTCCCAGGCCATTCTTGTGATAGTAAATGGATCTTGTGAGATCTGATGGGTTTATCAGGGGTTTCCACTTTTGCTTCTTTCTTATTTTCTCTTGCCCTTGCCATGTAAGAAGTGCCTTTCACCTCCCTCCATGATTCTGAGGCCTCCCCAGCCATGTGGAACTATAAGTCTAATTAAACCTCTTTTTCTTTCCAGTCTCAGGTATGTCCGTATCGGCAGTGTGAGAATGTACAGTATACTCAAGACATACTGTCTTGAGTATAAGACACTTTACTAAAAATCTGTCATTGGTTGTTGTTGCCTCTTTTGTCTGATTCAATACTTGCTGAAAAGTTTTACAGATAACAGAGATGAATGATATACTTGATTGGTGGTTGTTTTGTAGTCATTTCTCTTAAATTTGACATTAAGTTGTTATCCTATGATACTATTTTAGTTTTACCATAAGTAAAACTGGTGCATGGAAACTCCTATGGGAAGGAAATCTGCAGACTAAGTATGGTCCTGTGATGGTTAATATTAGTGTCAACTTGATTGAAGGATGCCTAGGTGGCTGGTAAAGTATTGTTTCTGGGTGTGTCTGTGAGGGTGTTGCCAGAGGAGAATGACGTTTGAGTTGGTGGACTGGGAGAGGAAGACCCACCCTCAATGTGGGTAGCCACCATCTAATGGGCTGCCAGCACCACTAGAACAAAGCAGGTTGAAGAAGGTGGCATAAGCTGGCTCACTGAGTCTTCTGGCTTTCATCTTTCTCCCATGCTGGATGCTCCCTTCCATTCCTCCTGTCCCTCTATGTCAGACTCCAGGTTCTTCAGCCTTTGAACTCTTGGATTTACACCAGTGGTTTGCTGGGGGTTCTCAGGCCTCCAGTCACAGACTGAAGGCTGCACTGTTGGCTTCCCTGCTTTTGAGGCTTTGGTCTTACACTGAGCCACTACTCGTTTCCTTCTTCCCCAGCTTGCAGATGACCTATCATGTGACTTTGCCTTGTGACTGTGTGAGCCAATTCTTGTTAATAAACTCCCTTTCATATATACGTATATCCTATTAGTTCTGTCCCTCTAGAGAACCCTAACCAAAACAGGCCCATAAATGTTTTTTATAACTTTGGTTCAGCCTAGTGCTTACTATAATTTCTAACATGTATATAAAGAGGTATACGTATAAAAGAAATCTCACAGTAACAGATTTGTATGTAATATACAAATATTATAAAAAAGACCAACATGGCCTCATATTTATAAGGTGGTCAGATATAACCTTAGATACAACAGTAGAGTACTATTGAACTATATTATTGGAAAGCCATAAGAAATAGGGCTCTCAGTTTCAGCGTTAAAGGAGTATTTCCATCTGGTGGGTGAGACAGAATACACATAGATGTGAATCACTTGGGTCTTATGGTGCATCATGCAAACAAGTGGTGGCCAATGCCCTGTGCTAAGAAGGCTCACGACAAAGTGGTATTCGGCAGTATTCCAATACAGAAGACTTCCTGGAGTTAGTAATTATTTTTGAAAAATTTTATTTAAAAACCTTATAAAACTAATATATGCACATAGGTTCTTTGGACATTCAAACAATTCAGAAGTACATATAGTACCGGATATAAGTTTTCCTTTATATCCTTTCTCAAACTTCCAATTCTATTCACTTATGTAAGGTAACTTCTGTTAGCATTTGCTATATGATATGCTATATTCAGATTATCTCTATTTATCTATCATCTATTTTTCTTTCTATGTATCTGTCCATGAATGAGATCAAACTATATATATTCTGCAATTTTCTCTTTAATTTGTCAATATTTTTACAATTTTTCTCATGTTAGAATGCATATATATGTATTATGTATATATTTTTTTGAAAAATTTTATATAGCATGTATGTATCCTAATGTAAACTTTCATTTATTGATTTTTACATTTCATCTATCACAAACAGCATTGCAATGAAAATTCTTGCAGTTAATTCATTTATTTATTCACTTGATAGATGTTTATTGAGTGACTACCATATGTCAGGCATTGCCTTAGGTGTGGCAAAAATGAACAAAAAACACACAACTAACCAACCAACAAACCAATGATAACAAAAATATGTGGTTACTGATAGAGTTGGGACCATGGACTTAGTAATCATGATAAATACTTTAATGCAATATTTTTTAAAGGTCAAAATTAATTAAAAGTTCTATGATAAAATATGAGAATTTTAAATAAAAAGAGTCTGTAGCTAGCTCATAGTCTAGTTAAGGAGACGTTAAATAAATACAAAATTATTATTATTACTATTATTCACAAATTGTGATGAGGGAAAACAATAGGCTATTATAAGAGGATCCTGTGCTACATTAGGTTCAGGTGTCAGAGACTGTCACAGATTGGTTTTCTCTAGAAGCCAATCAGAAGAGAATTAGCAGTTAGGGGGTTTGTTAGGGTGTGTTCTTAAGACCACCACCTGGGAGAGAAAAGACAGCAGGATTTGGGAGGGCGAGAGGTTGAGCTGCAATGCCTTCTCAGCTGGAACCTCAGGTGACTCTGTGGCAGTTCTGGAGGTAAAATGACTTCTCAAAACTCTACCAAGTTAGGACAAGAGGGATGGGCTGAGTCCTCATGTCAATAAATCACTTAAATGTGGACCACCTTGGGAAGGAGTTGTGTCCTTGAACCAGGTGGCTTTATTCAGTTAAGATAATTCCTGAAGGGGTCTGCAATGGAGTGCTGGCTGCTGACTGCACTCATAGCATCTTGAAGGAGGCCTCCATGGCACATCAGAGAGATGACAGCATCCACCACGGAAACCATATTGCAGGGGAAATGAACCTGCAGGAGAAACAGTAATATGAAATTCCTTCAACAAGTGTTTATGAAGCTCCTGTTATATGACAGGTACGACTTCAAGTTCTGGAAAGTACTGCAGAAGATGAAGAAAAGTTTTTTTACTAAAGGCTTATGAGGTGCCATGACCTGTGTTAAGCCCTTCCCAAGAATTATTTAATCGTTCCTTTCCAAGGAATTTATAAACTGGGTCCCATAATCATTCCCATTTTAGGTAAGAAAATTGAGGCTCAGAGATTTTGCAGCTTGACCATAATCTCACAGCTAATGAGTCATAAGCAGCATTGAACCTAAAGTCTTTATACTACAATGTCTTTGAGTGTCCTTGATCTCAATTTAACATTGCCCTATTATTGTGTGCATATTAGACAGTTCTGTATTATAGATTCCTAGAAGTAAGGTTGTTGTGTCAAAGTGTATATGCATTTTTAAATGTTAGTAGATACTACCAAACTGATCTTCAAACAGTACCAATTTATACCTTTACTCTGGGCCTATAGAAATGCATATTTGCCCACAGCCTTGTCACCTGTGGTTATTAACAATTCTTTTCATTACTGTTAAAATAATAAGTGAACATTTAGTATAATTGTTATTTTAACTTGGCTTTTCCAAAGGACCAATGAGGTTGAGTCTTTTTTCATACTTACTGGCAATTTCAGGGCTTATTTCTTGTGAATTTCCTGTTTATAATTTTTCTGAACTTTTATTGTGTTACCTTATTTTCAATAATTAGTAGCTCTTTGCCTATATGTTGCAAATATTTTTCATAATCTCTTGTTTTTTAAATGTTTTTATCCATCTCTCATTGCATAATTTGTTTTGAAAAATTAAGTAGTCAAAGCTTTCAATCTTTAAGCTTTCTGGATTTTATGTCTTGCATAGAAAAGCTTTTTACATCTCAAATATAAAAAATGTTTTATATTTTAATGTGCATATATAAAATTGTGGAACAACCCACATGGAATTTATTTTTTGTGAATTACGTGAGATAGATGTTTAACTTAATTTTTTTTCCAGTGGATAGCTAAAATTCTATTGAGGTTTCCTGAATGATTTTAAATGTTACTTTTATTATCTAAGTCTCATTGATACTATCTCTGCTTCTAGATTCTATTTAGTTTTATTATTTTATTTTTCCATTCCTGAACCAATTTGATACTAATTATTGCTATATTATTTTAATTACTGTATTTGGTAGGGCAAGTCTCCTTTCTTTGCTCTTCTAGGTGAACTTAATGTATCAAGTCCTACAAATTACCCCATTGGGATTTTGATTGGGATTGCACTGAATTGTAGATTAATTATAGATTAATTTCTAGATGACTTTACATGACTTAAATGCTTATAAAACACCTTGATAAGGTTAAGACTTGAAATCTAAAATATAGTTACCAATTTGTTCAGTTTTTACTTTGTCCTTCCATAAAATACAGTTTTCTTCATGTATCTTATAACTTTCCTCACATACTTCTAGCACTTAGGACTAAATCATGAGACATTACAATATTTGCAGGTATTGTAAGGAGTACCTTTGTTCATAACATCTTTGAATTATTTATTGCTCTGACATAAGAAAAAATAGCTAACACTTAAATATACTTTACTGTATGCCAGGCATAGTGCTTTACATATATAAAAACATTTAATTCTCAAAGCAACTCAATGAGGATGGTGCCATTATTAATCTGATTTTACAGAAGAAGATACTGAGATATGGAGAAGTTGAGTAACTAGACTACACAATTATATCTGGGAAAAAGTGGAGCCAGAGTGAAACAAGGCAAAGAATTTCTCCACAGTCTGCTCTTGAACCACTATGTTTTGATCTGTGTGATGGTGGTTCTGGTCATCTTACTAAATCCTTTTATTACTTCTGATCCTTCTTAAAGTTGTTTGATTAGGTAGAAATTGCATAATCAGCTTATCATGGCAATTTAAAATATTACATTCGCATACTTATTCTGTTTATGTCACTTTTTTCATATTGCTTGAGGATCTTGCTCTGCCTTTCCCATCATCTAGAATACCTCCCACACCCTTCTTTGAGAAGGTCTCAAACAGCATAATTAATGTATGGTTCATGCATGCAATCATTTGTAGACTACTTAGGATTTTCTACATAGAGAACCATCTTATTCACAAAGAATGTTCTTTCTACTTTTTTCCTTTTCTACCATACATATTATTTCTTTTTCTAGCTGTATTGTTCTTGCCAGGACCTCCACTGAAATGTAGACACCTTTCCTTTGAGAAGGAAAGAGTTCATTGTTTTACCATTATGTGTGCTGTTACCTTTAGATTTTCAATAGATGTTATCAAGTTTTAAAAATTTCCTTTTTTATAGTTTCTTATTAGTTAATATCACTTGATATTTTGGATTTTGTCAAATGCTTTAATGCATTTATGAAGATGATCACTTTTTTGTTGTTATTGTAATCTGTTTATATAGTGAGTTACATTGGTTGATTGTATTTTGTTAACCCAACCCTGAATTTCTGTGATAAACCCCACCTGATCATGATTTCTTATTCTTTTTACATAATGTTGGATTCCATTTAGTAATTTTTTTGTTAAGAACGTTTGTTTCCATATTCATGATTGCTCTGTAGTTGCTTTTTCTTAATGCTTGATTACTGGTCTTAGTAATAGAGTATTTTTGGATTCATGGGAGAAGTTGGAAAGTATTACCTTCTTATATGTTTTCTAAAAGAGTTTGCAAAAAAAATGGTATTTCTTCTTTAAAAGTGTGATAAAATGCATCAACAAAGCCACTTAGGCCTGGAGTTTCCTTTGTGAGAGGTTCTTAAGTACAGAGTCATATTTTTAAAAAATAGGTAAAAGGCTATTAGAGTTATGTATTCTTTCCAAGTGAGCTTTCATGCATTCTTTGTTTCAATAAATTTATTTTATCTAGACTATGAAATTTACTAGCATAAAGTTCTTTATAATATTCCTTCATTATCTTTGTAATATCTGTAGGATCTGTTGTTATGTCTCCTCTCTCTTCCTGATGTTGGTAAATCAATTTTTTTTTCTGATCATTCTTTCTAAAGACTTATTAGATGTATTAAACTTCTCACAGAGACAGCTCTTTGGTTCATTGATTTTTCTCCAGTTTTTTTCTGTTTTCAATTCTATTGGTTTTTGTCTTTATTTTTGTAATTTACTTTCGCTTGCTTTGTGTTTGATCTTTCTCTCTTTCTTTCTTTCTTTCTTTCTTTTCTTTCTTTCTTTCTTTCTCTTTCTTTCTCTTTCTTTCTTTCTTTCTCTTTCTTTCTTCTTTCTTTCTTTCTTTCTTTTCTTTCTTTCTTTCTCTTTCTCTTTCTCTCTCTTTTTCTCTCTCTTTCTCTCTCTCTCTTTCTCTTTCTCTCTTTCTCTCTTTCTCTCTTTCTCTTTCTCTTTCTCTCTTTCTCTCTTTCTCTCTTTCTCTTTCTCTTCTCTCTTTCTCTCTTTCTCTCTTTCTCTCTCTCTTTCTTTCTTTCTTTCTTTCTTTCTTTCTTTCTTTCTTTCTTTCTTTTTCCAGACCGGATCTTGTCTGTTGCCAGGCTGGGTCTGGTCTTTGATCCGGCTCACTCACCAAGCTCCATGCTCCCAGATTCCACCATTCTCCTGCCTTAGCCTCCCAAGTGGCTGGGTTGCAGACAAATCCACTAAATTTATAAATACCTATTTGAGATTTTTCTCATAACCAATTTTTAGTAGAGATGGGGTTTCACCATGTTCGACCAGGATGGTCTCGAGCTCCTGACCTCGTGACCTCGATCTCCTCACCGCCCACCTCAGCCTCCCAAAGTGCTGGGATTACAGGCGTGAGCCTGCCTGCCTGCCTCCCTTCCTTCCTTCCTTCCTTCCTTCCTTCCTTCCTTCCTTCCTTCCTTCCTTCCTTCCTTCCTTCCTATTTCTCTCTCTCTCTCTCTCTCTCTCTCTCTCTCTCTCTCTTTCTCTCTCTCTCTTTCTCTCTCTCTTTCACAAATGGAGTCTTTTGTCTAGGCTGGAGTGTAGTGGTGTGATTATAGCTAACTGCAGATTTCTTCCTCTTTTTTATTTTCTTAAGGTGGATGCCTAGCTCCCTTTCTTAACTTCTAATAAAGACATTTAAAGTTATACATTTCTTTTTAAGCACTGCAGCATGCAAATTTTGATATCCTGTGTTTTAATTTTCATTCAGATACAGACTTTCTCATTTTGTATGTGATATCTTCTTTGATCAATAGGCATTTAGTAACGTGTCATTAGATTTCCAAATATTTTGAGATTTCCTCTTATCAATTCCTAATACAATTCTCTGTTACCAGAAAACTTACTTTGCATGACTTGAATCCTTTAAAATTTACTAGGACTTGTTCTGTGGCCCAGAATATGGCCTATTTTAATAAATATTCTGTGTACACTTGAAAAGAATGTGTATTCTGCTGTTATTGGATGTAATGCTACTTAAGTATCTATTAGTTCAAATTTGTTTATGGCAGTGGTTAAATGTCCTATATACTTACTGATTTTCTGCCTACTTATTCTATCATTATAGAGAGAAGTGTGCTGACATCCCTGACTATTGTTGTGAATTTTTCCACCACTTTTTCAGTCCTATGTGTTTTGTTTCATATATTTTGAATCTCCATTATCAGGGACATGAAAATTTAGAGTTGTTATGTCCTTTTGATTTTTGTCTCCTTTGTCATTTTAAAATGATCTGATTTATCTCTGATAATATTCTTTGCACTGAAATTTTTGTCTAATATTAATAAAGCTATGCTAGCTATTTTTAGTACTATTGGCTGAGAATATTTGTTTTCATTCTTTCATTTTCAACCTCTCTATAATTTTATTTAAAGCCATTTATTGTAGACAGTATATAATTGGCTCTGGCTTTTTTTTGTGCTTCAATTTAGGCAATTAGCACGTATTTTCAAGTTTACTGATCTTTTCTTTTATAGTAACTAAACTGCTGCTAATCCTATTCACTGAGTTTTTTAAATTTTAGATAACATGTTTTCTACCTGTATAGCTCCATTTGATAATTTTATTTTATAGTTTCCATTTTTTATCATTTCCTTCTTGTATTTCTTAAAATCCTTGAACAATTCATATTACCTGTTTTTAAATCCTTGTATGAGAATTCTGTTATGCCTATCGCTTTTGGTTTTATTTCTATTGAATGACTTTTCTCCTATTTATTTGTCACATTATTCTGCTTCTTCACACATATAGTAATTTTTTATTGGATATTAGATGTTTTATTGACTATCTGGTTTGCTTGTTTAAGCATAACCCTTAAATAATTTAAGTATGACCCTTTTGGGATCTTCCCTCAATGTGCTGGGCTTTTAATAAGGTCCCTTCACTATGACGTATTAGAAATTGAACATCTCTCAGTTCTTTGTGAACTTGGAAATTGTTCAGATTAGTTTTCCATTGTGCTTTGTTGCTTGCCTTTGTAGAGGTTCACATTACTTATTAAGTGTAATTTGTTTGGAACCTTCCTTAACCATGATCCAAAAAGTGCCTTCAGTCAAAAAGATAGAGCAGCCATGAGGCTTATCTTAATCATTTACCTATCTTCAAAGATTGCAGTCATATGGGACCTGTTATCTAACGTCTGAAAACATTGCTTCTTGCATTTGTGTAGGTTTATTTTTATTTATGGGGTGACACGAATAGGTCTGGAGCCACTTACTTCCTCATTGAAGAAGTGGAAGTTCTTTCTCTAGTTTTTATTTATATTAATGTACTGAATTTCATTGCTAAAAATTACATCGATATTTGGAACCCTACTTTTCATAATATGTTACTCATGTATACATTTTTAGGTACTTTCACTAATATTTTAATTAGAATTTTTATATTTGGATTCATAAGTAAGGATGATTGGGAGTATCCTTTAATCCTATTTTTCCCTGACTTTAGTATCAGAGTTGTAATTTGTAAATTTATTTAGAAAGTTGTTAAACTTTTTACATGCTCTGTAATAGTTCTAAAACCAGAATTTATACTTTTCATCTTACATTTCTAATGAAAATATCTGTATTAGATCTTTTATTAGGAGATAGAGGGAATAATTTTATTTCTGGAGTGCCTTTTAAATTTCTTTTATAATTATTGATATATTAGTGTTTCCTACCTCTTAATTTTGTTTTTAAATAGAGACAAGGTCTTGCCATCTTTCCCAGGCTGGTCTTGAACTCCCGAGGTCAAATAATCTTCCCATCTCAGCCTCCCAAAGTGCTGGGATTACAGGTGTGAGTCACCATGTCTGGCCTTCTACCTCTGCTTGTTTGACTTTTTATTTTCCTAATCATGTCATCTAAGTTGTATGTATTTACACCTATAATTCCCTCATGATTCAGAAAATCCTTATCCTTTTCCTATATATGGCATTTTCCTATATATGACATTTCCTATATATGACTTCTAATGTTTTAAAATTTGTTTAATCTTTTTTCTTTGTTGCATTCACCAAACTTTTACCTATTTTGCCTTTTCAAATCATATTTTGACATTTTCAAAGAGTGTATTTTTAGTGAAGTTTAGGAAATGAGAGGGCTAAAGAGAGAAGACAACATTATATTACACAAGAAGAAGAACACACATAAAGACAAAGCAAGAATGTGTGTGGAAAGGTGTGTGAGATGTTGAGATGGAAGAGGGGGGTGGGATGAAGGGTCTTGAGGAATATCCTAAGGGCTAGGCAAAGAACTTCTGAGTTGAAACAGCTGATGATGAGAAATGATGCCATGTTTATAAGCTTTGGAAACATATAATTGAAATAGACTTGGAAGAAAATTATTTCAACAGCTTTGGTATGTTGACATGCTCGGATTTTGAAGGCAGAGAGCTTTTCTTGGGATGCTGCCTCAGAAAGGCTTAAAAGAACACAAGGATGATTTAGATAAGTTGTTTTGAAAATGGAAAAATGAAGTGTGAACCCAAAGTATAATATTGAAGAGAATATGGTGTATATTGACTCTGGAAATACATGCGTGGTTTTAGCGGTGGGAAAAGGTATGAGAAGGAAAATTTTAAAAAGGAGAATGTTGCAAAGTTTTAAGATTTTGAGAACTGAAAAAAAGCTGGTATAATAAATGTTGGTAAAGAAATTGGGTTGAGCTGCCTAACAGGGTGGAAGGGGCAAGCGGGTATCTGCTCAGGATACATAATAGTTATGTGATATTAAATAGATGTTCTACAGATGTTCTAGACACAAGAATAAAATATAAAATCATATTCAGGGTCACCAAAGATTTCAGGGGTCTGGTTTCCTCAAGCTTCAAAAAGCACTTTCAGGTGGATAGGTTTCTCTTTTTGGCTTTTTAACAACCCTTAAATGAGAGTTAAATCTGGTGTTTCCAGTTGAGTCTAACAATTTGAGCAGGATAAACATCAGGTGGCTGGGCGTAGTGGCTCATGCCTGTAATCCCTGCCCTTTGAGAGGCAGAGGCAGGCAGATAACGAGGTCAGGAGATCAAGACCATCCTGGCCAACATGGTGAATCCCATTTCTACTAAAATACAAAAAATTAGCCAGATGTGGTGGCACATGCCTGTAGTCCCAGGTACTTGGGAGGCTGAGGCAGGGGAATCACTTGAACTTGGGAGGCAGAGGTTGCAGTAAGCCGAGATCGTGCCACTGCACTCTAGTCTAGCAACAGAGCAAGACTCCATCCCCACAACACCAAAAGAAAAAAAAATCAGGTAAATTCATTATTATTATTATTATTATTATTATTATTATTTAGAATATGCTGGGGGATAATAGAAGCCTTCGCCAGGATTGCTTAAGAATCAAAGAGGTTATTACAGGCAAAACTCAGAAGCAAGAGAAGGTACAATATAGTTCTGCAATTCCTTTTTGCCTTCTGATGCTTGACGAGAGTACTCAATTTTGAAAAGAGGTCACTATGCTCTGATGGTCCTTTCTTGTATTTCCTGCTATGGCTCTTTATAGGAAGGCCAGAAACTATCACTATAGCAGCTGTATATATAAACATTTAAGGTCCAGAACGAGTGTAGTCCATTATAACACTTTGACCTTACTGTTTCAGGCCTAGTAATGCTGTTTTTCAAAAAAACAGCATTTAACAGCAGTTGTTTTCCAAATAATGTAGCATGTTTTCCCCTACTCTAATAGCTTATATAAAGAACCATTTTCCCAAGTTACCCATGGATGTTGAAAATAATTTCTGCATTTCCCCTGGCTTACATTCTAGTTGTCAAAAAGTCAAAACACAAACACTAGCTGAACAGACTCAGTTACATCTCAACATGGTAATTGTTAAATCACTCAGTAGGAGGAAAAAAAAAATCACACAAGGAGTTATTATTATGCATATGCATTTTTAATGTCTGATTCTCTGTATAACCTTAAATTACAATGCAAGTTAAATTTCCCTTGCTGATTTATAAACATAATGTAAACTCTAGACACAGTTAATGATATTGCAATGTAAAAGTGTTCCGTTGCAGACTAAAGACCTTGCTTAGTGCTAGAAAGCTCCAGGTTCATTTCAATGTGATCATTGAGGCACTATGCAGAGATTATGCATTTATTGTATTTTTTTCATGAATACATGAATGAATAATAAGTTCAACAAACAAGAGTTTCCTACTGGGAATGTCAAACAAATCATTCTGCCAAGTGCTCTGAATTTCAATCAATCACTCTCCATAACACTTGCCCCACTGCGATCTTCAGCTGCAGCAGAGTCAGCACTTGGAATCACTACAAGCTATCTTGGACAGGAGGCATAAGGTGCAAGAGTGCAGAAAGAGCAGGCCATCCTCCTGTTCTTCTCACCCAAGCAGGAGTTCTTTGCCAAGACACATACTTATTGCCTTTATATTAGTGGGGGGCTAGGGTAATGGTGGCTCATATTCCAATAGCCTTGATTCTACCACACCCTTGCTGTTTCCCATAAGTTGAGTCCACAAGTTCTAGCGAATGGCTCAGTGGAGAGAAAGTGTCCATTTGAGGTGCATGGAAAAAACTGAACAAACACTAGTAAACAGAACTGCACAGCTGTAGCACTTTTAGGACCTGAATGAATGGGAACAGTGTTATTAGTGTAAAGACACCATGCAAGATTTGGTTTGTAGAGCATGGAGTCTTTATTTTAGGAAGAATTATTTGAGGTTTTAATGTTGAATTTTGGTGTCTGTCTTCAGGAATCACTATTTTCACCTAAAAGAGTTCAACACCACTATTATGGTAGCCTCGATTCATATTGAGGTGGGAGAAGAAGTGTGGAGAAGAGAACAATTCTTTATTTGCATTTGTTTGTCCAAAGGTAGTTTTAGGACAAACAACTCTTTAGATGGAGCTGTTACCTCCTTCTGCCCCTTTACCTACATCGTAACCTGAGGTGGATTCTGGTACTGAAGTTGAGAACCTTATTGGATGCCAGTTTGAAGTGGATTTCCTACAGCTTGATGCAGCATGCTTAGTCTAAGGAAAGTTGCCCATATACTGGTTGAATATCTCTTAGCCAAAATGCTTGGGGCCGGAAGTATTGGGTTTCAGATTTTCCCTGATTTTAGGATATATGCATACACATAATGAGATATCTTGAGGATGGGCCCAAGTCTAAACATGAAATTTATCAGAGTTTGAAGCATTTCAGATTTTAGATTTTCCAGTTAGGGGTGCTCAAGTTGTACCAGGAAAGCTTGTTACTCATCACCTACCAAATTAATGACTACTCGACAAATTTTGAGTGAATTCCAAAGGCTGTGATAATCAGATTTCTACTTCAGTATAAACACATAGTTTACCTCCTCCCAGTCAATTAAATGTTACCAAATAATACAACTGCTCATGTTTTATTTATAGCCTTCAGAATGAGAATCTTATTTTTACTAACTCTAATTAGACTCTCCTGGCCACAGGACCTATCCTGTATCTGTGTGGATCAGATGTTGGCTGTCTGTTTTCATAGCACATGAAGTACAAAGCATAGCTGTTACTTAATAGAGGTTGGTTCCCGTCCTCTCTATTCCTTAGTATTTATCATAAAAACAAATACCACAAGTTGCAGATTTATCAAGTTTTTTTACAAATATGCCTTTTCCACTATGAATCTGATATAAATAAATACAGGTTTCACTGCATTTTTTATAGAGGAAAGTGGCTGGATAAAATGTGACAATTATTTTAACCTTTAGTGGCAGGCCCTAGATTAAACATTTGGGGTTGGGAAATGATTCCAATAGAAACAGGCTCTTAAATTCCTCTACCAATGGTCCTGGCTGGCTGTGCAATGCAGGATAAATAACATCACCATTGTAAGCCTCAGTTTTCTCATCTGTGAAATGCAAAAGTTGTACAGATTTGTTCCAAGTGCCCTTCTGATAATGTAACCTAGTTTTTAAAGGACAGAGTGGAGCTGAACTACTTGAGGTTCAATTCCTTAGTAAATTACTTACCTTCTCTGTGCCTCGGGGTCCTCATCAGTGACAAGGTTGTTATAAGGATTTGAGTTGATATGTATAAACTACTTACCCAGGTAAATTCTGTAAGTAAGCTATTATTCCAATTCTGACTTCCATGGTTTTAATAACATTTATTAGTTATTGAGTAGTTAATGTTATCACCACAAATGGGCTAAATATTATTTATCTCTTGTGAAAAATATCACAACAAACCAACTATGAACATACTATAATCATCTCTATTTTACAAACAAGGAAAATTAGGCCAAATCCTAAGTTAATTACTAAAATTAGGATCTGAACACGAATCCCAGGCCAGTTCAGTATGCTCCAACATCAGCTATTGTCCCATCCTCTCTCTCCTGTTGGAAATAGACTAGTCTTCAAGGATTGCTGGAAGACAAAGGCAGAAAAGCAGGAAGGAGACTTTTTTGATGCCTCTGCTTAGCTTGGTGTCCGACTCTGAAAAATGTTCTCTGTTGAATTGATTTCTGCCGGTTTCGTTGCTGACTTTGGCACTTTGTTTCACATTTAGTTGGTGTTTATCTAAATGAGTTCAAGCTACTTTCTTCTTCCACACTAAATCCATAATGACCTCTTGCTTCTGAATTAATTACTGGTTCAGTTCGCTGGTATTGCTGCATTCCTTTTCATTTTTTCCAGTTGCTTTCACTGTACTGTTAGCTTTTCCAACCTGCGTTTCTTCTCTACTACTTCCTGTCTCTCTTCCTTCCCAGGAAGAAAGACAAAAGCAGCAAACTCATATTGTGCCCACAGAACTTCTCCCGTGGTTCCAATTCCTCTTTACAGTGTATGTGTGTGGGGGGGTGGGGGGGAGAGTGTGTGTGTGTGTGTGTGTGTGTGTATGCTTCAGAAATGTTAGCCTCAGTACTTCTGGTGGGGCTTGTGGTAGGTGCCAAAACATCGTTTCTCACCTGAGAGTTCAAGATGGCCCTGAATGCTGGTAAGCAAGAGATGAAGCCAAGGTGTATTTCTCTGTCAGTCCACTTAAGCCACTTATTTCCACCAACTCTTTGAAGTCAGAATCTGATATCCCAGGGAGAGTCCCTTACATTCTCTGAGGGACAGGGCAGTCCTGCTGCTCCAATGCTTGCTGAAGCAAGCATGTGTATATAGGTGGCGGATTTACAAAAGCAAACACACAATATTGATTCTTTACAATAGTGCTCATTTTAAATAAGATTTTGTATTTAATGCTTTATTAGCTCAAATCTTCTGCAACTCTTTTAAATACTCACCATAGGATTGAATGAGAAAGCAGTTAGGAGCTGCAAGAATGTGAGATTAGCTAAACTGGGTTTACTTTCGAATCTCTAAATCAAATAGGCTAAGTATTCTAACAATCTACCCTCCCATCTCATCTACACATGAGGGAGAAGCCTCTTCTGGACCAGCGATTGAAACAGCTTCTTACCTTGCTTTGTAGTGTTCTCTCCCATTTTTCTCTAGTTATGGATGTTTCGTACAGTTTATGTGTGTTTAATATTCATAGTGGTGTGTATTAATCAACATAGTGAGAGCTAACGGACAGGGTACTTTACTGGAAAATGGGTTTATTGAGCATTCTGGATGTGTTTCATTACTTACAAAGAGGAAAACATCTAATATCTTGTGACCTCACACCAAGAGATCACAGATGATCTCTTGTAAAAGTGAGATATATTGTGACTATATACCCCTTAAGTCTAGAAATGATTAAAAAAAACACAACAAAACCACAGGTCATTATTGAACAGAATCTAGATGTAAGAAAATCTTTCTATAAGTCCCTCTTTATGTCTGTAGAACATATTTGTGTTCTTTTGCAGTTTGTTGAGTAGCTATTAGTTGCTGCTGCTGGCGCTCTATACTCCTGATTTTGTCTCCTCTGTCTTAGTTTCATACTTTTCTTAGAGTTAAAATAATCCAGGCTAATTGCATTTCTAAATGTTCTTTCTGAAGTGGCTGTACGTATACACTATCATCAGAAGCCTTTCCTTCTATATATATGCCCTTCAAAATGTCAGCACTTTCCATTTTGATACTATGGATTTACTAGTTTGTCTTTTATGTGTCATCTTGTTTGAGGAACAGATCTTCATTCCTTCTAGTCTATTGATGTTACCACTTAGATGTCCTCAGGCTTCTCAAATCTGGAGTGCTCAAGGTAAAACTCATTATCTCTTTCCTTTCCTTGTTCCAAACCTACTTCCTCCCACCATGTTTTCTCTCTCAGTAGCCTCGTCATTTCCTTCAATTGCCCTACAAAACTTAGGAGCTATTCACAACTCCTTTCCTTCCCCTCATCACACAGCACATGTGCATGCACATTCATACATACACATGCATGCACACATGTGCACACTTCTGTGAGTTTTAGTCCTACCAGCTCTGTCTGTGCCACTTCTACTGCTTCAAGTTTTTATCATCTCTTTGCTGGCCAACTTCAACATCCTAACTGGATGTCCTGCGTTCAGTCTGTTTTTTGTTAAATCTATCCAATGCCAGATAAATAGTTCTAAAATTCAGTTCTCATGTCTCTCCCGTCCTCACACACTTGAGATGACTTCCTTTAGCCTGAGACCAGACTTCTAAACAAAGTGGACTGTTCTTCTCTGTCAAGTTACTCATTATTCTTTAAAATTACCATGACGGTTTATATATATGTATGTACTAATTTTTTTTTCTTAAAATGCTCTTTCATTTATAGATGGGAAACTGAAGAAAAGAGATTATATCTCTTTTGTCCCTTGTTGAATCCCAAGAACCCAAACATGGAAGGGACATAGAGAGGGAGATTGACTTACCCAACGACACACAAATACTGGCTGGGGTTTGGAGCTAGTGTTTGAATGTTTTGACTCTCAGTCTTATATTTTCTGTTAAAAAATATTTGATAATTTGGAGATTTGAGAAAACAAATTACTCAAGTGGTGTCAAGCAAATCCATTGGCCTTTACTTCTTTAGCCGTGAGACTTTACAAAATTATATCAAATGCAAGTTGGCATTTTCTAGGGGCCACAGGAAAGAAGTACAGGTACTATATTGGTTATGATTCTTCTCTTTGGTTTTAACATCCTAAAGATAATTATATCAGTGCTTCTCAGAATTTAATATACATATAAATCACCTTATGTTAAATTCTGAGAAACAATATATAATATATAATATATTTTATAAATATAATATACTATATATACTCATATATAACATATATTAATTATTAGTAATAATATGTGATATATAGTATATTATATATCATATAATATATACTAATATACTATATATAATATATAGTATAATATATAATATACTTATATATATCAGTATATTATATATACTGATATATAATATATTATATATACTATATTATATACTACATATAGTATATAGTATAGTATAAAATATAGTTTGTATAGTATATATACTATACTATATTATATATTGTATATTACATATACTGATATATAATTTATATATTAGTATATTATATATACTATTATATATAATATATAACATACTAATATATTATACATTATAATATATACTAATATATATTATAATATATACTAATATATAATGTATAATATACTATATATATACTAATATGTAATATATACTGACATATAATCATATATGTATATAAATATAATATATAAAATTATATATAGTATATAAATATGAATATTATATAGTATATATAATCTATGTTATACTATATATACCAATATATAAATATATAAAATATATAAATATATACTCTATAAATATATAGTATATAAAATATATATTATACTAATATAAATATATTACTATATATACTAATTAGAATTATATATACTAATATATACTTATGTATACTAATATATACTATATACACTAATATATAATATAGAATATACTATAGATACTAATATATAATACACAGTATATGCTAATATGTAATACACAATATATACTAGTATATAATACACATATAATAATATTGCTATATATTATATACACATAAAATATGTACTTATATACATGTATATGTACTTATATACACATATATGTACATATATATTATATACACATATAACATGTACTTATAGTATACATATTGTATACAATATGTATATAATGTACATGTAAATTTTGCTTTATGAGGTCCAGTAGTATCTGAGATTCTGCATTCCAACAAGTTTCCAGGTGATGGCCATTGTGCTAATCCACAGATGCATGTCAATAGCAAGGTGCTAGATAATTATGTACTGACCACTTCAAGCTACCTAATATTTTCTTCTTTCACTAAGAAATGTGGTGCATTAAAAAAATTCTCCTCTTTGTCCTATTGCAGTCTACAGAAATAAAAGTTGGTTATTATAACAATATTCGGAACAAATTATCTTAATGCAAATCATATGACTCAATCTCTAGTACAGGTAAATGATGAACATGGTGGAGGTTGGGAATCAACACCCTATATCCACAACAGCTCTCTTCTTGGGTCTTATTTCAGAGGAGTTTTTCTAACCTGCCAATTCTCCATGCCAAAGCAATGATTATTGGTCACTATTTCTGCAAGGAAATCCTCAGTATAATTAATCTGAAGGTGTATCCAAACTGATCTGGAGAATACACTGTGCAGATATTTGTAATTGAACTTCAATGAAGGCATGGCTCCTTCTCTTTCTCCAGGGGACTGAATTCAAGTGGTAACTCCATCAGGGTTGACATCATCTATCACTTGTCCTGCTGCATTCGTGTAGCTGAACCCAGACCCATAAACTAACTGTCATCTTGAAGACTTTGATTTTAAAGAATCCAGAGTGTAACATCACATACCATGTCAAAAAGAGACATAACAGCTATCACTGATCAGTGAAAACTCTGGGCCTGGACTGCAGTGCCTTTTTGCTTTGAACCTGTCATGCGAACTGACTAGTGTCTCAGTATTAAATTTGGTTTGTGTAGCTATTGCATTGTATTAGTGATAAATTGGGCACATGTTTTAGTCATATAATTTCTACACATCCAGGTTTATTAATTTTTTAAAGGAAACTAATAACACAACATGGCTAATAAATAGCTTGGTTGGTACAGATATTTCTGGTCGGGCGTGGTGGCTCATGCCTGTAATCCTAGCACTTTGGGAGGCCGAGGTGGGCAGATCACAAGGTCAGAAGATCAAGACTAGCCTGGCCAGCATGGTGAAGCCCCATCTCTACTAAAAATAGAAAAATAAGCCGGGCATAGTGATGCGCGCCTGTAGTCCCAGCTACTTGAGAGGCTGAGGTAGGATAATCCGTTAAACCTGAGAGGAGGAGAGTGCAGTGAGCCAAGATTGCGCCACTGCAGGTAGGATAATCGGTTAAACCTGAGAGGAGGAGATTGCAGTGAGCCAAGATCGCGCCACTGCACTGCAGCCTGGTGACAGAGCGAAACTCCGTCTCAAACAGAAAAAAAAAAAAAGGTATTTCTATGTATTACATTTAATGTATTTAGAAATGTGTTGAAAGTTAAAATAACATAGGATAATTTTCACTATAATTGGATAGATGGGAGAGTGGGGATTTACTGAGCCAGGGAAGGAATTAGAGTGATTGATCTGGGAGCAGAGTCCTTTTCTATGTCTAGTTAATTACAGTGCTCAGAACCTTATGAACAATGCTGAATGTGGAATTATTAAATTTGATGGTTGGGGAATGATTTTAAAACTTACTAACGAATCCTCTTAGTTTTATAAGGGATCCCCAATTTCAGTAATCCACAGAAGACTAAGCACTTCCAGGACTAACAGAAATTTCTTGTTTTGGTGATTAAAAAATTAAATCTCTCCCTGAACCCCTCCCTCAAAGAAAACATGATTTTTCTGGCATGATTTTTCAAGTTGAAACACTGAATTCCTATTTTAATCCTGGTTTTGAGGGAATGTTTTAGGCTAGATCTGTCTGCCTTGAAATGAAAAAGCTGATATTCAGGGAGAAACAGTGATTGCACTGTTTTAATTTACTAAGAACCTGTCTAGATGTTTAACATTTAAGTATTCAGAAAGTTCTCAAGGTCCTGTTGGGGGAAAATACATGTTTAGTGATTGGCCAGATTTTCTTAAAGTTGTTGTTTTATTTCTAGGTATATATCTGGAAGTTCACTTGAGTGATTTAACAGTTTTCCACAGTGGTAGGGTTGGGGAGGCTCTTCTCTGAGGTGGTGAGAGAAGGGGTGGAAAGTTACAAAATATTGAAGTGTGCAGTTGAGAGCTACATATTCCACTTTAATTTTCAGTCCTTTTCCTTTTGCCTTCCAGTTACGGCTAGTGGCAGAGGAGAGGAGGCTTTGGCACACATTCAGTGTATTTCTTAAAGCGCTCTGGAGGAAGAACAAAACATCCTCTTCAAAGGCGTTCTCTGTGGGGCTGGTTTCAGAATTAAACAGTTTTAGGCTCTGTTATGACTTTCATGGAGTCATGGCTGGTTTTTTTTTTTTTTTTTTTTTTTTTTTTCATTGAGGTCAACATCTCCTTCTGTTCCCCAGCAAATCCCAGGGCAGTGTGAGTCAGAGTCAATGAAATCACACTGGGAATGGAATGGTGGTGTTACACTGTCAGACCCAGAGTTGGGTGTTTCCGCAGATGATTGCTGTGCTGGACAACAGAGCAGACAATGGAGATTTTAAAATATATATGTGTTGTGAGTTAAAAGGAGCTAATTAGGATAGCTTTAATTTGGGGTCTGGTCTGAGAGCCAGGAGTTCTGGAATTCTGCCATGAACGGACTTTGTAATCTTGAGCAAGCAACTTAACATTTCTGGGCTTCAATTTTCCCACTTAAAAGTAAAACTGCATGATCTCTAACATTTCTTTGGCAAGATGGTTCTATAATTTTCCTTTAGTTTACCACAAAGAGCCCTGGGCCAGAAAATTTCCTGGAAACTTCTTTTTAACATAAGATCAATCTGATGAATACCACCAATGTAAAAAATAAATCATTAACAGGTGCATATGTTATTTGTAGTAGTATTTGTTTCTTAAATGCTAATCTTTGGTAAATTGCTTGATCATTTGGTATGCAACGTACTGTAAGTGTATTACATATTGTATTTGTATTTTATATTTGGAAGTGCCACTGAGCGTTACATATGGCTGTTCTGGATTTGTCAATAATGTTCCCTGTGCATTCCATATGGGAACAGCTATGCAGTCCTTATATGGTAATATCCCTTTTACTTTATATAGTGCTGTTTATGATTTGTATAATTAATGCATATGTGTTTTATAGTCTTGCACGTTCTCCAAATATACCTTTAAGAAGAAAGTAATTAGAGCAGCTCTGTGTAATAAAATTCCCTTCTCCCTCCCCTCCCCTTCCCTCCTCTCTCCTCCCTTTCCATCCCCTTCTGTCCCCTTCCTTCCCTCCCTTCCCTCCTCCCTTCCCTCCTCCTGTCCCTCCCTTCCTTCCTCCCGTCCCTCCCTTCCCTCCTCCCTTCCCTCCTCCCTTCCCTCCTCCCTTCCCTCCCTTCCCTCCCCCCTTTCCCTCCCCTCCCTCTCTCCATCCCTCCCTCCATCCATCCCTCCCTTTTTCTTTTCTCTTTCCCTCATTAACTGACTCTAAGGAAGATTATTTTCCAGAGGAAAATCTGTAATTATGTTAACTTTCAGGAATCCTTTTGGATAGCAAAATCATATATATTTAACTTGTATATTATTTAATCTTGGTTAAATATAACTTCAAATTTTATTTCAAATCTTTAAATCTCATATTTTCATAAGGACACATAATGGTGACTATAGTTCTTTATATATTTTACATATTAATATCATTTATATTGTGAAGGCTTAAAAAGAATAAAGATTATGCCTGCAAATAGTTCACTTTGTTTTGATTCGAACTTGTATGCCTTAATTGAAATGGCATATAGCAAGAAATACTCTATTTTGTGTAAGAAAGCATCACTTTTTATTGTCATGAATTAGCTATGAAATGGTCTCATTTTCAAAAAGATATGCAGGACATATGCTTGCACATTCTGTTAGCAGTTAGTGATCCAAGTGGAGAAAACATTTCCATGAGAAAAGCAAGTTACATAATGAAAGAACACTAATAATCCAGAGAAGACTATCAAAAAATTCCATATCATCCACATGAATGATACGCATTTTGAAATGTTTAAAATAAGAAGTGTTCTCTTTGTTGATGATAATTTGTATTTAGTTAATGACCTAACAAGATCATCCGGGGTATTTTCTTTAGTGAAATCCTCCCCCTGCTCAGAAAAGCATGTTTCAGACAAAGAGGCCCTTCTTTGTTGCTGTTGGTTGACGTGCATACTGTGTGTGCACTGGTGGTACATTCATTTTCCTGACTCATCTTCAGCTTCAAAAAATTGCATGTTTGTTTGGCTGTTTGAAAAAAACCTTCCAGTATTTTTTTTTTCTCATGTCTGAAATGGTTCGTATTAAAGCTTTCATAATACCCTTCAGTTTCTGTGTTAAATTGATGTTTAAATTGGAAAGAAAGTGGGAACCTTGGCAGTTTAGATAATTCACTTCATCTGGTGGCCAGCTATGTTAACAATCACATCATATGCCAGCACTTAGACGAGATGAAAGGAGCCCCCGGGGCACTGAAGCTACATTTTAGGAGCAGAGGGAAAATACAGTTAGAGTTCTTTGTTTCATCATTTTATTCTATAAAATGGTAAATTGTTTTGACCAGAATTTTAAAATGTTAAAAGAACAATTTAAAGGTTATGTGATGGCTTAGCTGTGAAGCTGAATGCAGATTGTTGATCAGTATGCTGGACAGAAAGTGTTGAGCCTCATGTCAGCAAATGATGTCTTTTATTCTCTGTGTATTGAGTGCTGTGAGGAAATGGTGATATTGTTAGCATATGAATAACATCAAAGCCCTCCACTGGAAGATAAACCTCCATCTTCTGAAATAGAGTGCACAGCCTCTCCTCATGTATTGAAGTACCTCCTTTTCTAACAGTGTGTTCTGTCCAACCCCAGAGCAGTTTCATCCAGAACAGGCAAGTTGATATTCAGCACTGGGTTGCTGGTGCATGACTGCACATTCCATCACTTAGGAGAAAACATTTTCGCATCAAATTGCCTTTCTACGTGAAGGGGAGGAAGGTATTAGTTTTTTTTTTTTGTTTGTTTGTTTTTTTTAGTTTTTTTGGAAGGGAAAGCAACACTTTCTTTTGAGGTCCTGCAAGATGTTCACGATTTGTATTATTATTTGTCCTAAAAATGAGGGACTGATCTAACCAGTTGATAAGAGAGTGGATAACGTAACTGCCTCTTCTTCTCTGAATGCAGACATGACTGTTTTCACTGCTGCTGGATTCTTCAATCAATACTGACATGCTGGCCAGACACAATTTTAAAATAATGCATTGGTCCCATTCTTCTCTCTGTGAATATTATTTGAGCATGATAAGTAGTTCTCTTCACACACCTTCTCTTCCCAACTGTCCTGATCAACAAATGCTACTGCTACTCAAAATGGAATTTCAGTTCAGCAGCAGAATTACTGGGGCTTTTAGGAGTAACATCCATGTCAAATGGGTCCTGGGATGATAAACGGTATGACAGCCCATAGCAGAACAAGTAATTCCAGATGCCTTGGATGTTTAGTCTATTAGTTCATGGGGACATGTAAGAAATAGTCAGTTTCCATTAATGTTCAATTTATTATTGGCCAAGATGCTTAGGATATGATGCTGCTAGTCATTTTCTGTAACAACTTTATGTATAGAGGAAGTCTTTTCTGAAAGGTACATGACTGGAACTTCATTTCTGAGCTCATACGTTATGCTGACCAAAAACGTCTGTCAAAACTTAGATCAATGTCATGTGTTATATTTTCATTTTCATTACTCTTGGAATCCTTTTTAAAAAATTCATGTTGCCAGCTGTTATATTAACATTCAGTTAAGTTTAGGTTAGCTGAACTTCAGCCTATGGTTTAGAAATAAGCAGAGCATAATGCTGACATGATTGATTTCCAGTTACTCTGTGTGGTTTCTCTTGCATATTTAAAGACGTATCTGTGTACAAAAGCAAAGCAACAACACATTTGTTTTATAAAGACTGAATGTATGAGACTGATGGAGAGCTGTTTTGGTGTTATTGTAATAGAATAGCTTTTCTCAGTTTTTGTCTCTAACACAGTATAGCAAGTTACTGTTCTCATATTCTCACTGAGTGATATACTTTGAGAGTGTGAATCTTGGTTAGTTAAACTTGTGTGATTGTTGGATTCTGGGCTGCTTCCAAATGGGAGGTTGGAATCAAAAGAACAAACACAAAGGTTTCCCGAACATGTTAGGAATACCAAGTACTATCTCTAGATTTTGTAATTAGTTTTCAAGACAAATGCTCAGGAAATTACAACAATGGACCTGATTCAGCTCACATTTTAAACCTAGTGGATTTTAATAAGAATTAGTATCCTACTTTTAGATGATTTTCCACTTTAGGTTTTAGTTTATTTAGTTTTAATATTTTAAGTCCTAGATTCCTTTTTTTTTTTGACCCATATATTGATCAGCAAATGTCATTGCTCTAAAGTGGATTTTCCTCTCTGAAGAAGAGGCAGTTTCATTTATATCTATTCAAGGAAGATGAAAAAGACATCTTAATTCAATAATGGATAGGTTCACATGCCTGGCAGAACATAAGAGCCTGCTAGTTACTCTTCTAATTATTTTTTAATAATATCCCTTGGTAATAATTTATACATTTTAAAGAACACTTTACCACAGAAGTTAGGAGGGCAGAGGTTGGAATGAACCAAACGATTTCACTGATAAAAAGAATAGTCTTATTTAATGATATCAGAGTTGGATGAACTGATGGTTTTATATGTCAGAGATTTCAAAGCATCTAAATTACTCTCAAGTTATTGTCAGCTATTCTGATTGTTTGGGATAGCTATGAAACATCATACACAACCATTAATATCCAAGCTGGCAAAAAAAATAAAAGATGATTTAAGAGACCTATAGAAATAAGAAATACCATACTAGCAGAATTTTTAAAAAATCAACTGGTCAAGTATTATTTTGAGACTAAATAGAATATGAAAACCTTTTTGCCAGTGCAGTTTAAAGCAACTTATTCCGTGAATAATGATTGAATAAGGTTGTGTATCTGTACTAGAATCAGCACCTTGGTTGCCAGAGAGTCTAGTGGCTAAATATATTTCTTTCTGGAATATTAATAATAATCTCACCTCCCCAAATCCACCCTTCACAGGTTGTAGTCGAATAGTAATTTCTAAGGCATCTTCAAAGTATATTTTTACTTAAAAGTCTGCTGAGTTATGTCTAGTTCTAAGTATTCTCTTTCTATCCCTATGAAACATTACTGTCTAACAAGGACTTAAAAATAATTTTATTTCAAAATGAGATGGTAGCCTTTGGGGTGGCATACTATAATTCTTCAGGAGCAGCTGTTTTATTTATCTTGGTCTTTTAAAAATTAGATGGATATATTTTTTCTTTATTAGAATTGTATGTTATTTGGTCAAAGGAATTATTTGGAGGAGTTAATGATCAGGAAATGAGTACAGATATATTACTGTACCCTTATATAAGTAAATTAAAAATATTTTTAATCATGGACACACAATAGTTGTTATAGTACATATTTATGGGGTTCATGTGATGTTTTGACCCAGGCATGCAATGTGTAATGATCAAATCAGGGCAATTGGGCTATCCATCACCTCAAACATCTATCATTTCTTTGTGTTAGGAACATTCTACTTCAACTCTTCTAGTTATTTTGTAATATACAATAAATTATACTTAACTATAGTTCCCTGTTGTACTACTGAACATCGGATCTTGTTCCTTTTGTCTAACAGTATGTGGTGCCCATTAATCATTTTCACTTTTTCTTCTCCTACCTACTACCCTTCCCAACATTTGGTAACCTTCCTTCTACTCTCTATCTCTATGAATTCAAGTGTTTTAAATTTATTTTTTATTTTTTAGTTCCCACTTACGGTGAGTACATATGACATTTATCTTTTTGTGCCTGGCTTATTTTACTTAATGTCCTTCATTTCCATCCATGTTGTTGCAAATGACAAGATTTCATTCTTTTTTTTGTGGCTGGATAATATTCCGTTGTGTATATATACCACATTTTCTTCATTCATCTGATAATAGACACTTAGGTTCATATGTTGGATATTGTAAATACTGCTGCAATCAACATGGGACAGCAGATATCACTTTAATATACCGATTTCCTTTCTTTTGGATATATACCCAACAGTGGGATTGCAGGATCATATAGTAGTTTGATTTTAAGTTTCTTTTGAGAAACCTCCATACTCTTCTTCATAGTTGCTATACTAATTTACATTTCCACCAACAGAGTATGAGAGTTCCCCTTTCTCCACGTCCTTGCCAGCATTCATGATTGCTTGTCTTTTGTATAAAAGCCATTTTAACTGGGGTGAGGTGATATCTCATTGTTTTAATTTGCATGTCTCTGATGCTTAGTGATGTTACACATTTTAAAATATACCTGTTGGATATTTGTATGTCTTCTTTTGAGAAATGTTTGTTCAGATCTGTTGCCCGTTTAAAAACTGGATTGTTTATTTTCTATTAAGCTGTTTGAGCTCCTTATATGCTCTGGTTATTAATCCCTTGTCAGATGCATAGTTTGCAAATATTTTCTCCCATTCTGTTGTTTGTCTCTTTACTTTGCTGATTTCTTCTTTTCTGAGCAGAAGCTTTTAAGCTCCATGTGATCCTATTTGTTAATTTTTGCTTTGGTTGCCTACACTTTTGAGGTCTTACTCAAAAAAGCTTTATCCAGACCAATGTCCTGGAATGTTTCTTCAAGAATTTTGTCTAATATTAATAATTTCATAGTTTTAGATCTTAGATTTAAGTCAGATTTAAGTCTTCAAACCATTTTTATTTTTTCTTTGTATATGGTGAGAGACAAGGGTCTAGTTTCATTCTTTTGCATATGAATATCCAGTTTTCCAGCACCGTTTATTGAAGACACTGTCCTTTCAGCAATGTATATTCTTGGTACCTTCGTCAAAAATGAGTTGACTGTAAATATAAATAATTTATTTCAGGATTCTCTATTCTGTTCCATTGGTCTATGTGTCTTTTTTTATGCCAGTACCATGCTGTTTTGGTTACTATAGCTTTGTAGTACAATTTGAAGGCAAGTAGTATAATGTGATGCCTCTAGGGTTTTTTTTGTTTGTTTGTTTGTGTGTTTTTTTGCTCTGAATTACTTTGTTTATTCTGGGTCTTTTGTTCTACGTAAATTTTATGATTATTTTTTCTATTTTATGAAGAATGTCATTGGTATTTTGATAGGGATTGCATTGAATCATATGATCTATAAATTGCCTTGTGGAGAATAGACATTTTAACAATATTGATTCTTGTAATCCATGAACATGGAATACCTTTTCATATGTTTGTATCCTCTTCAATTTCTATCAAGGTTAAATTTCAGGATTCAAAACCTTGAATTTCAATGTTTTACAGTTTTCATCATAGATATATTTCACTCCTTAGATTAAGTTTATTCATAGGTATTTTTATAGTATTTGTAGCTGTTGTAAATGATACTACTGTCTCGATTTCTTTTTCAAATTGTCTGCTGTTGTTATATAGAAATGCTATTGATTTTTGTATGTTGATTTTGTGTCCTGCAACTTTACTGAATTTGTTTATCAGCCTAATAGTTTTTTTGTTGACGTCTTTAGGGTTTTCTAAATACAAGATCATATGATCTGCAAACAACACTAATTTGACTTCTTCCTTTCCAATTTGGATGCACTTTCTTTTTCTTGTCTCATTGCTCTGGCTAGGACTTCTAGCACTATGTTGAATAAAAGTGGTAATGGGGGCACTGTTGTACTGTTCCAGATCTTAGAGGAAAGGCTTTCAGTTTTACCCTACTCAGTATAATACTAGCTGTAGATATGTTGTGTATGATTTTTATCACATTGAGATATGTTTCTTCCATACCCCTCCCCATTACCTGCAGCTAGACCTGTCTTTGATTCTTGGCACCTGCTCTTGTTAACCGCACCTACGTTCAATACTCTGGCCAAGCATAATACCATAAGGTGTTAATTAATTCATGCTTGTAGGACATAATAACAATTAATGGATAAACTCTCAACTGCTCCCTATACCAGACCTTACAATAAAATTCCACAAACCTCCCCTCCCCCATCTCTGACCTCACCAACCCAGGAAAAAGGCACCCTTGCCAAACCCCAAAAACAAAAAAGTCTTAATCTAATTCAGCCAGAGCCTGAATATTTATATTTTAGCTATGGGTATTCTCAACAGCTACCCCTCAACTAATGCATTTATTTTTAGAAACTCCACTCCATCACCCTCCCAAATCGAATTCTGTTTTTATAGTAACTTCATCTAATGCATATACTCATCCATTACTAAGCCCATACCCTAAATTGATGCACTCCCAAAAGCATCATCTATCCCCCCACCCCACTCCCCCAACCACTCACCAGTACTGGCAACTACCCCACCAACTCCTGCTAACTCCACTTTAAACCCCTAAGCCCTACAACTCTGAATAATATTTGTCTCTTCTAGGCTCCAAGTTTTCACTTAACGTATATACAGTTTATATAGCTTAATTATTAAAAGCATGACCCTGAAAATGTCTAGACGGACTTACATTACCCCATAAACACATAGGTTTGGTCCTGGCCTTTCTATTAACTCTTAGTAAGATTACACATGCATGTATCCCCATCCCAGTGAAAATACCCTCTAAATCATTACAATCAAAAGGAGTAAGTATCAAGCACACACAAATGCAGCTCAAAACACTTTGCTCAGTCACACCCCCATGGGAAACAGCAGTGATAAACCTTTAGCAATAAACGAAAGTTTAACTAAACTATACTAATACCCAGGGTTGGTTAATTTCGTGCCAGCCACCATGGCCATATGATTAACTCAAGTTAATAGAATTTGGTGTAAAGAGTGTTTTAGATTTATTGTCAGTAAAGCTAAGCTTCATCTAAGTTGTAAAAAACCCTAGCTGAAATAAAATAAACTATGAAGGTGGCTTTAATATTTCTGAAGACACAATAGCTAAGACCCAAACTGGGATTAGACACCCTACTATGCTTAGCCCTAAACTCCAATAGTTAAATCAACAAAACTATTCACCAGAACACTACAAGCAATAGGTTAAAACTCAAAGGACTCGGCGGTGCTTTATATCCCCCTAGAGGAGCCTGTTCTATAATCGATAAACCCCAATTTACCTCACCATCTCTTGCTCAGCCTATATACCACCATCTTCAGCAAACCCTAGTAAAAGCTGCAAAGTAAGCACAAGTGTCTACATAAAAATGTTAGATCAAAGTATAGCTCATGAGGTGGTAAGAAATGGGCTACATTTTCTACTCCTAGAAAATCCCATGATAATCCTTATGAAACCTAAGGGCCCAAGGAGAATTTAGCAGTAAATTAAGAGCAGAGTGCTTAATTTAATAAGGCCATAAAGCATGCACACACTGCCTGTCACCCTCAAGTATATTTTAAGGACATGATTAACTTAACCCCCTATTAATCCCCCAGGTTTTTGAGAATTTTTATTGTGAAAGGATGTTATATTGTGTTGAATGTTTTTTGGCATCTCTTGAAATAATCATACAGTTTTTGTCCTTCATTCTGTTAATTAGATGTATCACATTTATTGATTTTTGTATATTGAACCATCCTTGCATCCTTGGGATAAGTCCCACTTGATCATGATGAACGATCTTTGTAATGTGTTGTTGAATTCAGTTTCTAGTATTTTTTTTTTTTTTTTTTTTTTTTTTTTGAGATAGAGTTTCACTCTTGTTGCCCAGGCTGGAGTGCAATGGCGTGATCTTGGCTTACCACAACCTCTGCCTCCCGAGTTCAAGTGATTCTCCTGCCTCAGCCTCCTGAGTAGCTGAGATTACAGGCATGCACCACCATGCCCAGCTAATTTAGTATTTTTAGTTCAGACGGCATTTTTCCATGTTGGTCAGGCTGGACTCAAACTCTTGACCTCAGGTGATCAATCCACCTCGGCCTCCCAAAGTGCTGGGATTACAGGCATGAGCCACTGCACCCGGCCAGTTTCTAGTATTTTTTGAATATTTTTATATCTATATTCATCAGGGACATTGGCCTGTAGTTGTGTGTGTGTGTGTGTGTGTGTGTGTGTGTGTGTCTTTGTCTAGTTTTGATATCAGGGTGATACTGGCCTTGTAGAATGAGTTTGGAAGTATCACTTCCTCCTTGACTTTTTGAAATAGTTTAAATAGGATTGATATTAGTTCTTCTTTAAATGTTTGGTAGAATTCAGTAGTAAAGCCCTCAGGTCCTGGGCTTTACTTTCATGAGAGACATTTTATTACTGCTTCATTCTCGTTACTTGTTGTTGGTCTGTTCATAGTTCAATCTTGTTAGGTTGTGTGTGTCTAGGAATGTATCCATTATTTCTAGATTTTCCAATTTATTGCCTTATAGTTCCTCACTATACTCTCTAGTGATCCTTTGAATTTCTGTAGCGTCAGTTTTAATGTTTCCTTTTGCATCTATTATTTTATTTGGGTCTTTTCTCCTTTTTTCTTAGTCTGGCTAAAGGTTTGTTGACTTTGCTGATCTTTTCAAAACTTTTTTTTTTTTTTGTATTTTTTAAACCTCTATATCCTTTAGTTCTGCTCTTATCTATCTTTCTTTCCTACTAATTATGGATTTGGTTTGCTTATTTCTAGTTTTTTAAGATGCATCTGTAGGTTTTTTATTTGAAGTTTTTCCACTATTTTGTTGTGGGCATTTGTTGCTATAAACTTCTTTCTTAGTACGGCTTTTGTTGTATCCTCTAGATTTTGGTATATTGTATTTACATTTTTATTTGTTTCAAAAAAATTTTTTTTTTTTTTTTTTTTTGAGACGGAGTCTCGCTCTGTCGCCCAGGCTGGAGTGCAGTGGCCGGATCTCAGCTCACTGCAAGCTCCGCCTCCCGGGTTTACGCCATTCTCCTGCCTCAGCCTCCCGAGTAGCTGGGACTACAGGCGCCCGCCATCTCGCCCGGCTAGTTTTTTGTATTTTTTTTAGTAGAGACGAGGTTTCACCGTGTTAACCAGGATGGTCTCGATCTTCTGACCTCGTGATCCGCCCATCTCGGCCTCCCAAAGTGCTGGGATTACAGGCTTGAGCCACCGCGCCCGGCCTGTTTCAAAAAAATTTTTTTTTTTTTTTTTTGAGACTTTCAAAAAATTTTTAAATTTTCTTCTTAACTCCTTTATTTACCCAATGGTCATTCCGAAGCATACTGTTTGATTTCCACGTGTTTTTATAATTTTCAAACTTCCTCTTGTTATTGATTTCTAGTTTTATTCCACTTTGATCAGAAAAAAATACTTGATATGTTTTCAATTTCTTTGAAATTTTTGAGACTTATTTTGTGGATTACATATCATCTATCCTTGAGAATGTTCCATGTGCTGAGGAGAAGAATGTGCATCCTGCAGCTGTTGGAGAAAATTTTCTGTAAATGCTTATTAGGTCCATTTGTCTACAGTACAGATTAAGTATGAAGTTCCTTTGTTGATTTTCTATCTGGATGATCTGTTCAATGCTGGAACTGGGCTGTTGAATTCCCCAGCTGTCATTGCATTGGGGTCTATCTCTCCCTTTAGCTCTAATAGTACTTGCTACAAATATATCCGCATGCTCCCGTGTTCAAGGCATATAAATTAACACTTGTTATATCTTCTTGCTAAACTGACCCCTTTATCATTATATAATGAAGTTCTTTTGTCTTTTTACAGGTTTTGCCTTGAAATCTGTTTTATCTGCTATGAATATAGCTATTCCTGTTCTTTCTTGGTTTCCATTTGGATGAAATATCTTTTCCCATCCCTTTATTTTGAGTCCACCTGTTTCTTTGTAGGCAAAGTAAGTTTCTTGTAGGCAAAATATGGTTGGGTCTTTTTTAAAAATCCACTCAGCCACTGTATGCACTGTATGTCTTTTGATTGGACAATTTAGTCAATTTGCATTCAATGTTATTGACAGTTTAGGACTTATTACTGCCATTTTGTTATTTTTTTTTTTCTGACTGTTTTATTTGTTGGTCCTCTCCCATTTTTCTTCCTTTGTGTAAAAGTGATTTCCTTGGGTAGTATCTTTTAATTTCTTGCCTTAAATTGTGTATTTGTTATGAATTTTGATGCTTGCAAATAACATCCTATAACCAATTATTTTAAATGAATGAAAGCATAGCTCTGATTATAAATAAAAGAAAAAGCAAGAGAGAAAACTAAAAAAAAACCCCAAAAGTACAATTTAACTCCATCCTTGCCCCCTACCTTTTTGACTTTTTGTTGTCTCTATTTATATCTTTTTATATTGTCTGTCTCTTAAAAAGTTATGGTTATTATGTTTGATAGGTTTGGCTTTTCATCTTTCTACTAAAGATATGAGTGGTTTATACACCACAATTATGTCAGAACATTCAGTTTTTCAGTGTTTGTGCACTTACTATTACCATTGAATTTTATACCTTCAGATTATTTGTTTTTGCTAATTAATGTTCTTTTCTTTTGGATTGAACATTTTCCTTCAGCATTTCTTTTTTTATCAACGTTTATTTTAAGTTCTGGGATACATGTTCAGGATGTGCAGGTTTATTACATAGGGAAACGTGTGCCATGGTGGTTTGCTGCACAGATCAACCCATCACCTACGTATTAAGCCCAGCACCCATTAGCTGTGCTTCCTGATGCTCTCCCTCTCCCTGCTCCCGCAACAGGCCCCAGTGTGTTGTTGCCCGCCATTTGTCCATATATTCTTATTGTTCATCTCCCAATTATAAGTTAGATCGTGTGATGTTTGGTTTTCTCTTTCTGCATTAGTTTGCTAAGGATAATGGCTTCCAGATCCATCCATGACCCTGTAAAGGACATGATCTCATTCCTTTTTTGATTCCATGTGTACCATGTTGTATATGAACCATGTTGTCTTTATCCAGTCTATCACTGATGGACATTTAGGTTGATTGCATATCTTTGCTATTGCAAACAGTGTTGCAATGAACATATGCATGCATGTATCTTTATAATAGTATGGTTTATATTCCTCTGGGTATATAGCTAGTAATGGGATTCCTGGGTCAAATAATATTTTTGCCTCTAGGTTTTGAGGAATCACCACAATGTCTTCTACAATAGTTGAACTAATTTACATTCCTGCCAACAGTGTGGAAGCATTCCTTTTCTTCCGCAACTTCAAGAGCATCTGTTTTCTTGACTTTTTAATAACTGTCATTCTGACTAGCATGAGATGGTTTCCCATTGTGGTTTTGATTTGCATTTCTCTAATGATCAGTGATATTGAGCTTTTTTTCATACATTTGTTGGGCGCACAAATGTCTTCTTTTTAGAAGTGTCTTTTCATGTATTTTGCCCCGTTTTTTAATGGGGTTGTTTGTTTTTTTTCTTGTAAATTTGTTTAAGTTCATTGTAGATTCTGGATATTAGGCCTTTGTCAGATGGATAAATTGCAAAATTTTTCTCCCATTCTGTAGGTTGTCTGTTCACTCTGATGATAGTTTCTTTTGCTGTGCAGAAGCTGTTTAGTTTAATTATTAGGTTGTTGCAAAAGTAATTGCTATTTTTGCCATTAAAAAGTAATTAAAAGTAATGGCAAAAACAGCAATTACTTTTGCACCAATCTAATAGATTCCATTTGTCAACTTTTGCTTTTGTTGCAATTGCTTTAGGCATTTTTGTAATGAATTCTTTGCCCATGCCTATGTCCTGAATAGTATTGCCTAGATATTCTTCTAGAATTTTTATAGTTTTGGGTTTTACATTTAAGTCTTTAATCCATCTTGAGTTGGTTTTTATATAAGGTGTAAGCAAGAGGTTCAGTTTGAATTTTTTGCACATACATAGCCAATTCTCCCAGTACCATTTATCAAATAGGAATTTCTTTCTCTATTGCTTGTTTTTGTCAGGTTTGTCAAAGATCAGATGGTTGTAGGTGTGTGGTCTTATTTCTGAGTTCTCTATTCTGTTCCATTGGTCCATGTGTCTGCTTTTGTACCAGTACCATGCTGTTTTGGTTACTCTAGCCTTGTAGTATAGTTTGAAGTCAGGTAATGTGGTGCCTCCAGCTTTGTTCTTTTTGCTTAGGATTGTTTTGGCTACACAGCCTTTTTTTGATTCTGTAGGAATTTTAAAATAGTTTTTTCTAATTATGTGAACAATGTCAATGGTAGTTTAATGGGATTAGCATTGAATTTATAAATTACTTTGGGAAGTATGGTCATTTTCATGGTATTGATTCTGCTTATCCATGAACATGGAGTATTTTCCCATTGTTTGTATCCTCTCTGATTTCCTCAAGCAGTGGTTTGTAGTTATCTTTGAAGAGGTCCTTCACTTCCCTTGTTAGCTGTATTCATAGACATTTTATTCTTTTTGTAGCAATTGCGAATGGGAATTCATTCATGATTTGCCTCTCCACTTGTCTGTTGTTGGTGTGTAGAAATGCTAGCGATCATGTTCTCTGCAAACAGGCATAGTTTGACTTCCTCTCTTTCTATTTGGACACTCTTTATTTCTTTCTCTTGCTTAATTGCCCTGGCAAGGACATCTGATACTGTGTTGAATAAGAATGGTGAGAGAGGGCAACCTTGTCTTGTGCTGGTTTTCAAGGGGAATGCTTCCAGCTTTTGCCTATTCAGTATGATGTTGTCTATGGGTTTGTCATTGATGGCTCTTACTATTTTCAGGTATGTTTCTTCAATACCTAGTTTGTTGAAAGTCTTTAACATGAAGAGATGTTGATTTTTATTGAAGGTCTTTTCTGTGTCTATTGAGATAATCATGTAGTTTTTGTCTTTAGTTGTGTTTATGTAATGAACTACATTTATTGATTTGTGCATGTTGAACCAACCTTGCATCCTAGGAAAGAAGCCAACTTGATCGTGATGGATAATCTTTTTGATGTGCTGCTGGATTCAGTTTACCAGTACTTTATTGAGAATTTTTTTCATTGATGTTAATCAGGGATATTGGCCTGACGTTTTCTTTTTTTTGATGTGTCTCTGCCAGGTTTTGGAATCAGGATGGTGCTCGCCCATAAAATGACTTAGGGAGAAGTCCCTACTTTTCTACAGTTTGGAATAGTTTCAGTAGAAATGGTACCAGCTCCTCTCTGTACCTCTGGTAGAAGTAACCTGTGAAACTGTGTGGTCCTGGGCTTTTTTTGGTTGGTAGGCCATTTATTGCCATCTCAATATTGGTCTATTCAGGGATTCACTTTCTTCCTGATTCAGGCTTGGGAAGGTGTACATGTCCAGGAATTTATCAATTTCTTCTAGATTTTCTCGTTTATGTGCATAGAGGTGTTTATAGTATCCTCTGAAGGTTGTTTGTATTTCTGTGGGGCAGTGGTGATATACCCCTTATCATTTCTGGTTGTATCTGTTTGATTCTTCTCTCTTTCCTTCTTTATTAATCTAGCCAGAGGTCTAGCTATTTTATTAATTTTTTCAAAAAACCAGCTCTTGGATCCATTGAATTTTCTTTTCTTTTTTTTTTTTTTTTATTAAGAATTTTTCATGTCTCTATCTCCTTCAGTTCTACTCTGATCTTAGTTATTTCTTGTCTTCTGTTAACTTTGGGGTTTGTTTGCTCGTGGTTCTCATTCTTTTAATTATGATGTCAGGTTGTCAATTTGAGATCTTTCTAGCTTTTTGATATGGGCATTTAGTGCTCTAAATTTCCTTAACACTGCTTTAGCTGTGGCCCAGAGATTGTGGTATGTTGTCTGTTTGTTCTCATTAGTTTCAAAGAACTTCTTGATTTCTGTCTTAATATTATTAATTACTCAGTAGTCATTTAGAAGCAGGTTGTTCAATTTCCATGTAACTGTGTGGTTTTGAGTGAGTTTCTTAATCTTGAGTTCTAATTTGATTGTGCTGTGATCTGAGACTGGTTGTTATGATTTCAGTTCTTTTGCATTTGCTGAGGAGTGTTTTACTTCCTATCATGTGATCAATTTTAGAGGAAGTGCCATGTGGTGATGAGAAGAAGGTATATTCTGCTGTTTTGGGTGGATAGTTCCATAGATATCTATCAGGTTCACTTGATCTAGAGCTGAGTTCAGGTCCTGAGTATCTTTGGTAATTTTCTGTCTTGATGATCTGTCTAATATTGTCAGTGGGGTGTTAAAGTCTCCCACTATTATTTTGTGGGAGTCTAAGTCTCTTTGTAGGCCTCTAAAAACTTGCTATATGAATATGGGTGCATATTGGGTGCATCAATATTTAGGATAGTTAGCTCTTGTTGAATTGAACCCTTTACCATTACATAATGCCCTTCTTTGTCTGTTTTGATCTTTGTTGGTTTAAATTTCATTTTGTCAGAAACTTGGATTGTAACCCTGATGTTTTCTGTTTTCCATTTCTTTGGTAAATTTTCCTCCATCCCTTTATTTTGAGCCTATGTGTATTTTTGCATGTGAGGTGTGTCTCTTGAAGACAACATACCCACTGCCCTTCACTCTTTATCTAGCTTGCCGTTCTATGCCTTTTAATTGGGGGCATTTAGCCCATTTATATTTAAGGTTAATAGTGTTGTGTGTAAATTTGATCCTGTCATCATGATATTACCTGGTCATTTTGCAGATTTGTTTATCCAGTTACTTCACAGTGTCACTGGTCCATGTACTTCAGTGTGTTTTCGTAGTGGCTGGTAATGATTTTTCCTTTCCATATTTAGTGTTTCCTTCAGAAGCCTTTGCAAGGCAGTCTGGTGGTGATGAATTCCCTTAGCATTTGCTTGTCTGAAAAGCATCTTATTTCTTCTTCCCTTATGAAGCTTAGTTTGGCCAGATACGAAATTCTGGGTTGGAAATTCTTTTCTTTAAGAATCTTGAATATTGGGTTGGGCATGATGGCTCATGCCTGTTGTCACAGTACTTTGGGAGGCTGAGGCGGGCAGATCACTTGAGGTCAGGAATTTGAGATAAGCCTGGCCAACATGGTGAAACGCCATCTCTACTAACAATACAAAAATTAGCCAGGTGTGGTGGTGTGCACCTGTAATTGCAGCTATTCAGGAGGCTGAGGCAGGAGAATTGCTTGAACCTGGGAGGCAGGGGTTGCAGTGAGTCAAGATCACGCCACTGCCCTCCAGCCTGGGTGACAGAGCAGGACTTTGTCTCAAGAAAAAAAAAAAAGAATGGGGTGAATATTGGCCCCCAAATCTCTGCTGGCTTGTGGGGTTTCCAGTGAGAAGTCCACTGTTAGTCTGATGGGCCTCTGTTTGTAGGTGACCTTGCCTTTGTCTCTTGCTGTCGTTAACATTTTTTCTTTCATTTTTACCTTGGAGAATCTGATGATTATGTGTCTTGGGGTTGATCTTCTCATGTGTTATCCTACTTGGGTTCTCTGCTTTTTCTGATTTGAATGTTGTCCTGTCTTGCTAGGTTGGGGAAGTTCTCCTGGATGATATCCTGAAGTATGTTTTACAACTTGGCTCCCTTCTCCCCCTCTCTTTCAGGTAGCCCAATCTTTCATAGGTTTGGTCTTTTTACATAATTTTCTATTTCTCAGTGGTTTTGTTCATTCCTTTTCATTCTTTTTTTCTATTCTTATCTTCCTGTCTTATTTCAGAAATACAGTCTTCAGGCTCTGAGATTTGTTCCTCTTGTTATTCTATTTGGCTGTTGATACTTGTGATTGCATTGTGAAGTTCTTGTGTTGTGTTTTTCAGCTCCATCAGGTCGGTTTGTTTTCCTCTCTAAACTGGGTATTCTGGTTATTAGCTCCTATAATGTTTTATCATGATTCCTAGCCTTTGTGCTCAATCTTTGAGGCTGCTGACCTTTCAATGTGGTTTTTGTGGGGTTGTTTTTGTTGATATTGTTGTTGTTGTTGCTTTCTGTTTGTTTTACAGTCAGGCCTCTCTTCCGTAGGGCTGCTGCAGTTTGCTGGGGGTCTGCTCCAGACCGTAGTCTCCTCAGACCCTTCCTCACCAGGAGGTTTCACCAGTAAAGGCTACAAAACACCAAATATGGTAGCCTGCTCCTTCCTCTGGTCGGTCTGTCTCAGGGATCACTGACCTAATGCTTGCTGGAACGCTCTTGTAGGAGGTGTCTGGAGATCCTTACTGGGTGGTCTCACCCAGTAAGGTGGTACAGGATCACTCAGACTCTAAGCACTCAGCCTGCCCCTTGGCCGGGCAGGTGCACTGTGCTGGGGCGAATCTCCCTTGTCCACACCACCTGTACTTTTCAGAGCCATCAGGTGGGAAAGGCTATCAGCTTAGCTGCAAATACAGCAGCTGCCCCTCCTCTCAGTGGCTCTGTTCCAGGAAGAGATCAGAATTCTGTTCATAAAACCCTGGCTGGAGTTTTTGAAATTCCCACAGGGAGGCCCTGCCAGGTGAGGAGGGATAGATTGAGTATCCACTTAAAGAAACAGTCTGGCTGTGATGTGCCACAGTAGCTGTGCTGGCTGTGGGGAATTCCTCCTGGTCTGGACTGCCCAGACTCCCTGGATCCAGCAGGCCAAAATGGTGGTCTTGAGCCTCAGAAGTCACCTAGCATTTCTTGTAAGACAGGTCTGGTGTTGATGAAATCTCTCAGCTTTTGATTGTCTGGGAAAAATCTTTATTTCTTCTTCATGTTTGAAGGATAAGTTTGCTGAATATAATATTCTACATGGGAAGTTATTTTTTCCCTTCAGTAGTTTAAATATGTTATTCTACTCTCTCCTGGCACATAAGATTTCCACTGAGAAGTCTATTTCCAGATGTATAGTTGCTCCTCTATATGTTGTTTTCTTTCTCTTGCAGCTTTTGGGATCCTTTATCTTTTACCTTTGAGAGTTTGATTATTATATTCCTTGAGGTAGTCTTATTTGGTTGAAAACTTCCTGGTGTTCTTTGACCTTCTTGTACCTGGATATTCACATATTTCTCTAGTTGTACAAAATTCTGTGTTCTTCTTAATTTGAATAACATTTCTAACCTAACCTCTATCTATATGTATCCTCTTTAAGGCCAATAATTCTTAGGTTTTTCTCTTTTGAGGCAATTTTTTAAAAATATCTTGTAGGATTCCTTTATTGGATGTATTCTTTTTTCTCCTCTAACTGTATTTTCATAGATTGTCTTGGAGATAATTAATTATTTTCTTCTGCTTGATCAATTCTGCTAAGAGACTCTGATGCAGTCCTGACTGTTAGAAGGAAAACTAACAAACAGAAAGGACATCCACACCAAAACACCATCTGTATGTCACCATCATCAAAGACAAAAGGTAGATAAAACCACAAAGATGGGGAAAAAACAGAGCAGAAAAGCTGAAAATTCTAAAAATCAGAGCACCTCTCCCCATCCAAAGGAACACAGCTCCTCGCCAGCAATGGAATAAGGCTGGACAGAGAATGACTTTGAGTTGAGAGAAGAAGGTTTCAGATGATCAAACTTCTCAGAGCTAAAGGAGGAAGTTTGAACCCATTGCGAAGAAGCTAAAAACCTTGAAAAAAGATTAGACGAATGGCTAACTAGAATATCCAGTGCAGAGAATTCTTTAAATGACCTCATGGAGCTGAAAACCATGGCTTTTCAGAGAACTACGTGACAAATGCACAAGCTTCAGTAACCAATTCGATCAACTGGAAGAAAGGGTATCAGTGATAGAATATCAAATGAATGAAATGAAGCGAGAAGAGAAGTTTTGAGAAAAAAGAGTAAAAAGAAATGAACAAAGCCTCCAAGAAATATGGGACTATGTGAAAAGACCAAATCTACTCTGATTGGTGTACCTGAAAGTGATGGGGAGAATGGAACCGAGTTGGAAAACACTCTTCAGGATATTATCCAGGAGAACTTCCCCAACCTAGCAAGGCAGGCCAACATTCAAATTCAGGAAATACAGAGAATGCCACAAAGATGCTCCTTGAGAAGAGCAACTCCAAGACACATAATTGTCAGATTCACCAAAGTTGAAATGAAGGAAAAAATGTTAAGGGCAGCCAGAGAGAAAGGTTGGGTTACCCACAAAGGGAAGCCCATCAGACTAACAGAGGATCTCTTGGCAGAAACTCTACAAGCCAGAAGAGAGTGGGGGGCAATATTCAACATTCTTAAAGAAAGGAATTTTCAACCCAGAATTTCATATCCAGCCAAACTAAGCTTCATAAGTGAAGGAGAAGTAAAATCCTTTAGAGACAAGCAAATGCTGAGAGATTTTGTCACCACCAGGCTTGCCCTACGAGAGCTCCTAAAGGAAGCACTAAACATGGAAAGGAACAACCGGTACCAGCCACTGCAAAAACATACCAAAATGTAAAGACCATCGATGCTAGGAAGAAACTGCACCAACTAATGAGTAAAATAACCAGCTAACATCATAGTGACAGAATCAAATTCACACATAACCATATTAACCTTAAATGTAAATAGGCTAAATGGTCCAATTAAAGACACAGACTGGCAAATAGGATAAAGAGTCAAGACCCATCAGTTTGCTGTATTCAGGATACCCATCTCATGTGCAGAGAAACACATAGGCTCAAAATAAAGGGATGGAGGAAGATTTGCCAAGGAAATGGAAAACAAAAAAAGCAGGGGTTGCAATCCCAGTCTCTGATAAAACAGACTTTAAACCAACAAAGATCAAAAGAGACAAAGAAGCCATTACATAATGGTAAAGGGAACAATTCAACAAGAAGAGCTAACTATCCTAAATATATATGCACCCAATACAGTAGCACCCATATTCATAAAGCAAGTCCTTAGAGACTTACAAAGACACTTAGACTCCCACACAATAATAATGGGAGACTTTGACACCCCACTGTCAACATTAGACAGATCAATGAGACAGAAAGTTAACAAGGATATCCAGGAATTGAACTCAGCTCTGCACGAAGTGGACCTAATAGGCATCTACAGAACTCTCTACCCCAAATCAACAGGATATACATTCTTTTCAGCACTACATTGCACTTATTCCAAAATTGACCACATACTTGGAAGTAAAGCACTCCTCAGCAAATGTAAAAGACCAGAAACTATAATAAACTGTCTCTCAGACGACAGTGCAATCAAACTAGAACTCAGGATTAAGAAACCCACTCAAAACTGCTCAACTACATGGAAAATGAACAACCTACTCCTGAATGACTACTGCGTACATAACGAAATGAAGGCAGAAATAAAGATGTTGTTTGAAACCAATGAGAACAAAGATACAACATACTAGAATCTCTGGGACACATTTAAAGCAGCGTGTAGAGGGAAATTTATAGCACTAAATGCCCACAAGAAAAATCAGGAAAGATCTAAAATTGACACCCTAACAACACAATTAAAAGAACTAGAGAAGCAAGAGCAAACACGTTCAAAAGCTAGCAGAAGACAAGAAATAACTAAGATCAGAGCAGAACTGATGGAGAGAGAGATACAAAAAAACACTTCAAAAAATCAATGAATCCAGGAGCTGGTTTTTTGGAAAGATCAACAAAATTGATAGACTGCTAGCGAGACTAATAAAGAAGAAAAGAGAGAAGAATCAAATAGACACAATAAAAAATGATGAAGGGATACCACCACCGATCCCACAGAAATACAAACTACCATCGGAGAATACTATAAACACCTCTACACAAATAAACTAGGAAAGCTGGAAGAAATGGATAAATTCCTGGACACATGCACCCTCCCAAGACTAAACCAGGAAGAAGTTGAATCCCTGAATAGACCAGTAAAGACTCTGAAATTGAGGCAATAATTAATAGCCTACTAACCAAAAAAAGTTCAGGACCAGATGGATTCACAGCTGGATTCTACCAGAGGTACAAGGAGGAGCTGGTACCATTCCTTCTGAAACTATTCCAATCAATAGAAAAAGATGGAATCCTCCCTAACTCATTTCATGAGGCCAACATCATCCTGAAACCAAAGCCTAGCAGAAACACAACAAAAAAGAGAATTTTAGATCAATATCCCTGATGAACATCAATGTAAAAATCCTCAGTAAAATACTGGCAAACTGAATCCAGCAGCACATCAAAAAGCTTATCCACCATGATAAGTGGGCTTCATCTCTGGGATGCAAGGCTGGTTCAACATATGCAAATAAATAAATGTAATCCATCACATAAACAGAACCAAAGACAAAAACCATGTGATTATCTCAATAGATGTAGAAAAGGCCTTTGACAAAATTCAACAGCCCTTCATGCTAAGAAGTCTCAATAAACTTGGTATTGATGGGATGTATCTCAAAATAATGAGAGCTATTTATGACAAACCCACAACCAATATCATACTGAATGGGCAAAAACTGGAAGCATTCCCTTTGAAAACTGGCACAAGACAGGGGTGCCCTCTCTCACCACTCCTATTTAACATAGTGTTGGAAGTTCTGGCCAGGGCAATCGGGCAGCAGAAAGAAATAAAGGGAATTAGGAAATGAGGAAGTTGAATTGTCCCTGTTTGCAGGTGACATGATTGTATGTTTAGAAAACTCCATTGACTCAGCCCAAAATCTCCTTAAGCTGATAAGCAACTTCAGCAAAGTCTCAGGATACAAAATCAATGTGCAAAAATCACAAGCATTCGTATACACCAATAACAGACAAACAGAGAGCCAAATCATGAGTGAACTCCTATTCACAATTGCTTCAAAGAGAATAAAATACCTAGGAATCCAACTTACAAGTGATGTGAAGGACCTCTGCAAGGAGAACTACAAACCACTGCTCAATGAAATAAAAGAGGACACAAACAAATGGAAGAACATTCCATGCTCATGGATAGGAAGAATCAATATCATGAAAATGGCCATACTGCCCAAGGTAACTTATACATTCATTGCCATCCCCATCAAGCTACCAATGACTTTCTTCACAGAATTGGAAAAAACTACTTTAAAGTTCACATGGAACCAAAAAAAGCCCACATTACCAAGACAATCCTAAACCAAAAGAACAAAGCTGGAGGCATCAAGCTACCTGACTTCACACTATAATACAAGGCTACAGTAACCAAAACAGCATGGTACTGGTACCAAAACAGAGATATAGACCAATGGAACAGAACAGAGTCCTCAGAAATAATACCACACATCTACAACCATCTGATCTTTGACAAACCAGACAAAAACGAGAAATGGGGAAAGGATTCCCTATTTAATAAATGGTGCTGGGAAAACATTGTGCTAGCCATATGTAGAAAGCTGAAACTGGATCCTTTTCTTACACCTTATACAAAAATTAATTCAAGAAGGATTAAAAACTTAAATGTTAGACCTAAAACCATAAAAACCTTAGAAGAAAACCTAGGCAATACCATTCAGGACATAGGCATGGGCAAGGACTTCATTACTAAAACACCAAAAGCAATGGCAACAAAAGCCAAAATTGACAAACGAGATCTAATTAAACCAAAGAGCTTCTGCACAGCAAAAGAAACTACTATCAGAGTGAACAGCCAACCTACAGAATGAGAGAAAATTTTTGCAATCTACTCATCTGACAAAGGACTAATATCCAGAATCTACAAAGAACTCAAATTTACAAGAAAAAAACAACCGCATCAAAAAGTGGGTGAAGGATATGAACAGATACTTCTCGAAAGAAGACATTTATGCAGCCAACAGACACACGAAAAAATGCTCATCATTACTGACCATCAGAGAAATGCAAATCAAAACCACAATGAGATACCATCTCACACCAGTTAAAAGGGTGATCATTAAAATGACAACAAACAACAGGTGCTGGAGAGGATGTGGAGAAATAGGAACACTTTTACACTCTTGCTGGGACTGTAAACTAGTTCAACCATTGTGGAAGACCGTGTGGCGATTCCTCAAGGATATTGAGCTAGAAATACCATTTGACCCAGTCATCCCAGTACTGGGTATATACCCAAAGGATTATAAATCATGCTGCTATAAAGACACATACACACGTATGTTTATTGTGGCACTATTCACAATAGCAAAGACTTGGAATCAACCCAAATGGCCATCAATGATAGACTGGGTTAAGAAAATGTGGCATGTATATACCACGGAATACTAGGCAGCCATAAAAAGGATGAGTTCATATCTTTTGTAGGGACATGGATGTAGCTGGAAACCACCATTCTCAGCAAACTATCGCAAGGACAGAAAACCAAACACCGCATGTTCTCACTTACAGGTGGGAATTGAAGAATGAGATCACTTGGACACAGGAAGGGGAACATCACACACCAGGGCCTATTGTGTGGTGGGGTGAGGGGGAGGGATAGCATTAGGAGATACACCTAATGTAAATGACAAGTTAATGGATGCAGCACACCAACATGGCACATGTATACATATGTAACAAACCTGCATGTTGTGCACATGTACCCTAGAACTTGTATAATAAATTTAAGTATAATAAAAATAAAAGCATATGCATGTCTCAGTATTTAATTTTAAAATTATTACATAATTATGTACTCCTTTGAATTAGAAAAATTACAAATGCGGCTATATATTATTTTCTCCTATGTATTTTCAAAATGAGAGAGTAAGCCAGCCCCTCTCCCTCTCCCATGCCTAATAACTCAAAGTTAAAGGTAAAGAAACAAGAAAATATGGTGAAAGTTAACCAGCTTCACTTCAGAGGAAAGGCATGTTGGGAAGTTCACAAAGTTAAAAAACTCCCTGTTGTCAATAAGTATTCAAACACAATTTTGAACGTGCAGGATTACTTTAGGGAAGTTGCATATAGAAATTGCCTAGAGAAGAGAGAGATATTAGGTGGAAAATGTTGTCTTAATTCAGGTCACAGTGAATATTGTTTTATGACAAAAATTATATTTTCCTTCTTGCAGAGTTTTTCAATCACAGAAGATGAGGATTTAGAGGACTAGAATTCCAGCTTCCCTTATGTTTAGTCTTCTCATTCTGCTTCACAAAAGTGCTTTTTATTTGACAAAGCAGATGAGAAAAATAAGCTCAGATGAATATGGTCTAATAAGTGGCTATTTTTGTGGAAGTAATGTTCAGTTTGATATACTCCTAAATGAATGATGTTTTTAAAGACACCCAACCCACAGTCTTATAAACAATGAAAATCATGCTGTATATAAATGAAAAATATTTACATTTTACAGATCTAAGAAGTAACTTATACAGTATTGTGCAGCTTCCCTTATTTATTCAAAAATTGAGGCTTCTATTTCAACTCAATTGCTTGGTATTTGGAATGGAGTGAATGCAGCGTGAGAAATCTCAATGAGCAGACTGATGTTACTAAATGAGATAAACAATTTCATTGAAAGAGTATCAAAGAATACTCTGGCACTGGATGTTACTGAAGTCCATCATTTTTTTTTTTTAAAAAAAACTTTATATTGATAACTAATTTTAAAGAGACATGTCTTTGGTAATTTTTTTAGACTTCAACAAAATTAATTGTTCACATGGATGGAAGTTACAGAGATATTTCGATGAATTGAGTGTGTTCTAAGGTTTTTTTGAACTACTACTGGCTAAGATTTTTAGTTTTTGATCATTTTGTTGTTATTTTAGTCTTGGTATGGGTCTAGCACTCTTTATTTTCTGAGTTTGACTAGTTTAATTGTCAGAGCCTAGGAGCATGAAGAGGAATGCCAGAGAGGTGGTACACTGTAAGCCATGTGTGTGTGTCTATTCATCAGCTACCTGAGTCACTCCCCAGCCATGCCTCTCACAAGACGACTTTAAAGTTACTACAGTTAGTACTAAAGATAAACTTGGTAAACTTGGAATAGCAGATGCTTTGGTAGCCACATATCTAAATTATAGTAATTATTTTGCTTCTAGCATCCTCTAATGGTGTTTGGTTTGGGAGCTAATGGCATTTCTATTTTTTTCCACAGTAAGTAACAGTTTAACTAAATCATTAGGGTTGGGTCCAATAGTTACAAGAGTATTGACTTCTATGTAAATCAACAGAAAAGGCTTATAGATCACATGACATGTTTGATAGTTTACTGGAGTTTTTCTGATGGCCACCTTACTTACAGTCAGACAGCATAAAGATTGGAGATGCGGGGTTGGAGGTGGGTTGAGAGAATACCTGGAGAGAAAAAGACCTGTGAGAAATGTTTTACATTCTTTCACACTAAAATAAGAAGTTGGGTCATATTCACAATTCTAAAGAGTGATAGAAATATAATATAGCTTAAACAACTAGTTGGGGACTTATATTCCTAGATTATATGATTTAGTAGCTATACATGGGATTTTATTACACACAATGTACTTTGAAAAGTCAACCAATAAAAAGAAAACATAGGATAACTTACATTTTTGTCTATGGTTTCTATTTCATTATGCCTCGTAACTTTAAGAATACAGAAGCATACATGTTAAAATGAAGAAATTAATATTATGGGGAATGCTGAAATCGTTCTATTTTGGAAAATCAAGTTCAGAGTATCAACTGTGGGAATTCAATAAAACTTTTGGCCTTCAGTATAAGATAGACCATAAATCAATGAAGTTTAAATAGTTCTGCTCTCTTGAACACCTGCTTATCTGTCTTGAGAAAATTCTGTAGTGTTTTAACCATCATTTTACGACATTAAAAAGTAATGCTCACTATTGCAGTACTTGGAAAGGCTATTAAAGTTAAGGGTCTGTCAGCCATTCCATTATAAACCCTGATTTCCAGGAGTTTAATATAACCTAGACATTGCATGTAATAAACCCTAATGCAGGAATCTGAGACTTGGATCATTATTTTCTCTATTTAAAGACCGATTCCCCAACAAAGACTCTCTTTAGCCATGGCAAATACTTTTTGGATAAGTGGCAATTTTAAAAATTTACCAAATGCTTTTTCCTTTCTGTAATATTTTATCTCTAATTTAAGATAATCCTGCACAAAGGAATGCTGTGTGTAAAATGGCTTTTGAATAAAGTTAATCTATGTACTTGGAAAGGTGTCCCCCACCAGAATTTCTTGATGCTTCTCACAGTGAAATACCTGTGGGCCCATAAATATGGCATATTAGTTTTCTATTTTGCTGTAACAAACTGATACAAACTTAGTGCCTTACAATACCATAAATTTATTCTCTTAAGGTTCTGGAGGTCAGAAGTCTGAAATGAGTTTCACTGGGCTAAAGTCAAGGTGTTGGCAGGGCTGGATCCTTCTGGATCCTTCTGACAGAGAATGTTTCCTTGTCTTTCTGAGCTTCCTCTAAAGCAGCTTCTGTTCCTTGGCTTGGGGTGAGGTCCCTTCTTCCATTTTTAATGCGTATTACTCCAATATCTGCTTCCATCAGAGGGTACTGGAGTAATCAGTATTTCTTAATGAAATGGGAGTTTCCTGATTCCCCTCACAGGATGTGCAACAGGGATGTCACTTGACTGGTCGCCCCACAGCTCAAACCCCTTACGGGACAAGGAGCATGCAGACAGGCAGGTGCAGGAACCGCGGTGAATGCTTTTGGGCTCTGTCCCCATGGCAGTGCCTAGGGGTGGGTGTCTGCAACCCCTGAAGCCCAGCTGGGCATGTGTTACCATGTGTTCTTATAGCTTTGATGTCTGCAGATAGCTTGTGTGTTCATCAGCCTAATGGATCATCTGCCTTATTGCAAGGACAGGGGACCATTGTGACAGACTTCTGTATTCCAAGCTCTTGCCCAGTGTCCTGAAAGAATTGGATCCAATGTGGGCTCAAAGGATGAGTGTAAGATTTTATTGAGTGGTGAAGGGGGCTCTCAGCGAGGTGGATGGGGAGCTGCAAAAGGGGATGCAGTGGTAAAGTGGTCTTCCCCTGGAGTTACCCAGCGCCGGACTCTTCTCTGACTGCCCCAGCCAAACTCCCCTCAATGTCCATACATCCCTTCTCTTCTTTGTCTGCCGCATTGTTCTGCCATCACTGGTCTGCTGGTCTGCCAGTCCACGGGTCTGCTTGCCTTCTCATCTCCTCGCTTGCAGGTCTTGTCTGGAACTTAGGGTTTGAGGTTTATATGGGGGTAGAATGGGGGTGTAGTGGGCCAAAAGGCAACTTTTTGGGCACAGAACCAGAAATGTCTGCCCTTATTTAGGGCCATGGGTCTTCAAAGGCTTGAGGGTTGGGCTTTTGCTGGCAAACCACCCTCTTCTACTCAGTATTTTCCTGTCTCCTGTGCATGTCATTATGTAGATAGTGTGAAAAATTAATTGTCTAGGATATGATTGTTAGGTGGTCCCAAGTTCCCAAGTGGTGATGCTTGGATAAGATAAGAAGAAAATTTCAGAAGCTGACAGTTTGCTGGCTCTCAAGAGCTTTATATATGCCTCAAACTTGGGTGTGGGCTTTGATTTTCTTCAGTATTGTGAATTAATCACAAGAAAAGCCCTCAGAGTGACTTTATATTTTGAAATTACGTTTAGCTTGAGATACATCTTCTGGTAAACCTGAGTCTCAAATATCTGAAGTGCACATAAAAATGAGTGCTTAAGCCTGCCCAGAACTTGGGGGAAAGGAGTATGTTTTGGAGGAATGGAGAGGAAGAAAGATGTGGAGAAATAGTTTTGTTTCTTGTTCACTGATGATCTCTGCTGTGGGACAGGCTAAGATGTGATGCCCAGCAGCCTCACTGGATGGCATCACCGTGTACTCCTCCAAAAGCAAGACAGTTTGTCATGGGTGCTGGGTGTCTTGTGGTTATTAGATTTGTGGTGGGAGGTCTGCTGAGATAAGCATTCCTTGATGAATTGTATTCCTTTCTCTTTGTCTGTTACAGGATATATGTTTCTAAAGAAATCATGTTGTAAATAATATTTTTGAAAAGAAGCTTAGGATCCCAAATTAGCTTGCCAACATAGCTTTATTAATCCCTGATGGAGCCAATATGTTTGTTTTAGGGAATGAAGTGTAAGAACAGAAGAAAGAGTAAGAAATGGTAACAGGCAAGTTGACCAATTCAAAAGAGAAGTGTGTATTAAATTAATTTCTACTTCATGATGATTTAAATGAGGTTTTATTTCTTTTTTTCTTCTTTTTAAAAGATACTGAGAAAGTAACTATTCTGTAGGCCCTTGTTTCTCTGAGTATTTTCTAAGTGATGAAGAATCAAAGAAGAAGCTTTTTGAGGGCCACCTGGTAGTCAGGAGTCTCAAGACCACTCCTAGGCTCAGTGCTTCACTAGAAGGACTCACAGGTCTCAGGCTGTTGTACTCACAGTGGTTTCTTACAGTAAAAGGATACAGATCAAAATCAGCAAAGGGAAAAAGCACATGGGCAAAGTCCAGAATAAAGCTGGCACAAGGTTCCTGGTGCTCCCTCCCAGTAAAATCACATGGAGATTTCTCCCAGAAATGATGTATGATGATATGGGTAAAGTATTGCAAACCAGAGAAGCTCACCTGAACTTCAGTGTCCAGGTATTTTACTGGGGGTCAGTCACATATGCATGCAGCACCTGTGTGATTAATCTGAGTCACTCAGTCTCCTGTCCTATAAAAGTTAAACTGACACATGTGTGTTAGGGCCTCAGTTGCATGAAAACACACATTCACCACATGTCACATTTTAGCAGAAACTATTTGGTCAAACTGATACAACCTGGTCCAAGGCCTTAGGCATATAAAAACACTCTATTAGGCAGGATGTTCCAAAGGTTCAGAGGTCATGTTTAGGAGCTGGTCAAGGGTCAGCCCTCTTGAAGTCAGGTCTTTATTTGGAATGTGCAGGGCTTGAGCAACTTGGGCCTGAAGAGTTGTTTACTATTGAGACCCCTTGATGTTGTACAGTTTAACTGAGGCAGCAAAAACAATATTTATGGCACAGAACCTTTTCTAAAGCCTTCCAGCTAGGATGGTCAAAAGGGAGTATGAGTAAAGCTGTAATTATGCTTTTACAAATACTGAAAATGGACGATCTCTTGTGTTAGATTTGCCTTGATGTCAGAGCTGAGAGAAAGGATTCCATCATGAAGGAAGCACAGATATTGATTAGCATGTTTCTCACTCCTGTATTCTACATGCTCAAAGTGAATAAACATGTGATAAGACATCCCCAAACATTCCTTAAACCAAAGATACCTTCACTAATTTTGCTACTTTTTAGGCCAGTGGTTCTCAGTCTTGATTGTATGTTATAATAACTTGAGAGGTTTCTAAAATATCAATAGCTAGGACACATCTTTAGAAATTCTGACTTAACTGCCCAGGATATAACTTGAGAACTGATATTTAAATTTTTTTCTTAGATTATTTTTAATATACAGAGGCTGAAAACCATGCAATTGATCAGAAGGGGATAGAATTAGGGGAATACTGGTCTTCACTAAGCCAGTGGTTCTGCATGTTAGACTGCAGAACCTAACATTCCCTGGATGTGAGACTCACCTGGGGAAGGGGTTTGGTTTGTAAAAAGATGGATTCCTACACTGTACTCCCAGAGATTCTTGTCTAGTTGGTCTAGATGAATCCTGGGCGTTGCAAATTCTAATATACAGTCAGAGGTGAGAATGACTAGTATAAACAATTCATGTTCCTGTGGTCTCTCTATTGTGCTCACTTGATCACCATATTATCTAATTAAATTATAAGAAGTAGGTTACCATCTTTAGGAATCTCAGGGAGCAAGCAATGCACACTGATATGGTTTGGCTCTGTGTTCCCACCCAAATCTCATGTCAAATTGTAATCTTGAGTGTTGGAGATGGGGCCTGGTGGGAGGTGACTGGATCATGGGGCAGACTTCCCTTTTGCTCTTCTTGTGATAGTGAATGAGTTCTCATGAGATCTGGTTGTTTAAAAGGGTGTAATACCTCCCGCTTCTCTCTCTTCCTTTTCCTCAGGCCATGTAAGATATGCCTTCTTCCTCTTCACCCTCTGCCATGATTGTAAGTTTCCTGTGGCCTCCTAGCCATGCTTCCTATATAGCCACAGAACTGTGAGTCAATTAAACCTCTTTTCTTTATAAATTACCCAGTCTTAGGTATGTCTTTATTGCAGTGTGAGAACAAACTAACACATACACATTGGGTACACGTGGTTTCTGTGTAGGTGATATTTCAGCTGCGATATGAAAGATAAGATGAAGCCAGTTATAGAAAGATTTAGGAGAAGAGCACACCATGAAGAAGGAATGGCAGGTGCAAAGGTGAGAGATTGTTACATTATGAATAGAAAGGATGACATACAGTTAGAAGTGTGGCAAGCGAGATGAAGAAGTGGTACAATTTGAAATTGGAAAGGAAATCAGGAGCTCCATCGCACAGGGCCCTGTAGGTTATTTTAAGGAGTTCAGAATTTATTCTTAGGTTAATGGGAAGTATTGAAAGGTTTAGGGCTTGTAGTAAAATAATTTGCATTTTAAAAAGATCTTTCTGTATGCAAGGTGGAGCGCAGATAAGGGTCAAGAGTGAAAGCAGAAAGGCAAGTTAGAGCCACGGTAATGGTCTGAGCAGGAAGAAAGAAGGTTTGGACCCGAGGGGGACAGTGGGGGACAGTGGGGGTGGAAGGAAAGGAACCAATTCAAGATAGATTCTGGAAATAGAAATGGCAGAACTGAAAGCTATAATGACCATAGGGGGAGGAGGGGAAGAATTAAGGGTGCTGAAGCAGTTTTAGGCATTATGATGCGATTTGCTGAACTGGAGAAAACTGGGGGTTGATCGAGTTTGGGGCAAAGGAATCAAGAGTTTTTGACATGTCAAAATGAAGACACCTACCAGATATCCAAGTAGAAATGTAAAGTTCGCAGTTGCACATAAATGTATCTGGAGGGGAAAGGTTTGGACTGAAGATAAAATTTGTGCATTATTAGTATACTGGTGACATTTAAGATTTCGAACTGAACGATACTTGCTGGGGAGACTGTAGCCAGGAAAGTTTGGGTATAATGGAGACACAGAAGTGATCATTGGTTTTAGCAACTAGACCAGTGTGGGTGAGTGAATAGGAGGTGAGGTTAGATAGCATCATGCTTAGAAAAGCTATTGAAAATGGACTCTGAATGGAAATAGAAAAATGGAGCAGTTGCCAGAGGGAAAGTTGGAGTGAAGGGAGGATTTTTCAAAGGAGGAGACACAGGAACATGTTTGATGGAAATGATCCTGTGTAGGGTGTGAGAGTTAACCATATGGGAGGAAAGCTGGAGAAAATTCCTTGGGAAGGTGAAAGGGGAGGGGTCCCAGGGCACAAGTGGAAGGGCTGGGTTTTGATAGGTAAATTTTTCATTTTATCAAAATAGAATATGGAAACATGCTATTGTCAATACCTCACTTAAGTCAGATAGCCTGTATGTTTTCTGCCTTCTTTATATTTGTAAAAGAAATTCATACTTTCTGCCTAAGTTAGTCATACTTTGGCTCTAGTTCCGAACTGTTCTTCTCACAGTCAATTGAATAACTTTATGAATTCCTAGTCCCAGATTACCCTGTTTTTTTTTCCCTCTCTTTTCTAAATGGAAAATTCTAGTTAAGTGCTCCTAGTTATACTTGTCTTTTCTTGACTGATTTTTACCTGTTTGCTTCAAAACGTATCTTCTTTTTCGCCTGGTGGATTCTCCAGATCGGTTTTTTTTTTTTTTTTTTTTTTTAACTGCTCAACCATCATTATCACCCAGTACTTTACTTTCACTTCTCTGGAAATCATGTATCTAAGCTCTCAGCTCTGAACTGCCTGTTTAACTTGTTATTAATATAATCATTTTCCCTGAATACTCTGATTTCTCTGACCCGTATCAAACTACTCTGCTTTGATGGTTATCAAGAGAGCTTAATGTCATCACTGTCTAATTTTTCTTAGCTTTTTGATTTAACTGATGCCACCAACAGATATTTGTTGAGTGCCTTCTGTGTGCCAGACAGTGTGTCAGGTGATTAGTTGTGTTTATATTTATCATAACAACAAATATTGACTTCCTTTTAACACAATTAATTATCTTCATCTTTACTCTCTCTCCTTGCCACTGTTTGACTTTATTATTTGAATCCTAGAGTGATGCTTCCTATATTTTGTTTAGTATTTTAACTTGTTTCAGGTAGGGGGATAAACCTGGTCCTGGTTACTGTATCATGGCCAAATGTCTCAGATTACATTTTAAAACATGTAAATGCTTCCAACTGAAAGGTTATTCCATACAAGACAATGTCTTATTTAGCATTTACCCCAATTTATACTTTTTCATAATTTATACTCTCTTACCAATCTTCTAATAATTGCATATGAAGGGATATTACATAGAAACCTTCTTTTTTTCTTTATTTTCATCATCCAGGGTTCAAGGGAGACAGACAGAATAAGTAACCATTTCATGGTAAAAGGATTTTCCTCTTCACCGTCCTTTATCCTCATGACTCCTCCTTTCTCTCATCTCTTCCGGTGATTTATTGACTTGAAACACAAGAATGTAAAGAGCCAATTGAGCCACATCTGTGTGAACAGTAGAAGTACTGCCAACAGCTCTGTCATGGAACATGGAGGGAAAAATACGTAAAATTCTAAGAATATATTTATCAGGCATGTGAATTATAATGTCTCAGTTTAGTAAAGAAAGTAAGTGGATTAAACTTTTTGCCCCTAAAAAGCCCTCAAATGGAAGACCCTCTGCTCTTAACTTGAAATTGGCTTGTTTTGGTGGGTAATTCAATTCCTCTGGCTTATGTGATTATTACAGGATTGGTTCGTGTGTTACAGTGTAAGCCTAAGGGGTTATGTGTGTGATTGCACCATTATGTCATAACTTCAGAGCTGTTTGAAGTTCACCGCTTATTTTATTAGAAAAATATCTGGGTTTTGGGGAAAGAGCCCACATTTCTTGAGTTTCATGTGTTGTCAGTAATGGATGCCTTTTCTCCCTTGTAAATATAAGCAGCATAGATTTTATTGGTATTCACCAAATTTTCAATCCAGAAAGCCCTAGATTCAGCACAGATGTCTGGTTCTGGTTCTTATCAGTTGTCACGGGACTATAGTTAGTGACACTGCATCAGTGCTAACCATGAGCCTTTAATACCTCAATCTAAAAGGAAACTTAGTACTACAGTCTAAAAGTCTTACAGCTACTGCATCTGGCACTCTTGGAGTCCTGTGGGCTTTTCCTTCTCTTCTCAAGGGAATTTGGCACTGAAATAGTTTCCATGCCATGCAAGACAGAAAAACACATCATCCTGGATCAAAACAACCTGCTTTCTTTTTCAAGGATTTTTTTTTTTTTAATCACTAACATCTGTCAGCAACATGAAACCTGCAGGATTTATAAAAAGCATTTCCTTAAGGACTGTTGTGTGTGATTACTTCTCATTGGTCTGACATAATTTAACCTAGACATCTTTCTGCATTTACTTACTTTTAAGTTTCAATATATTGTTTATAGGCTATTTTTGGAGCCACTGTGAGGAAATTGCCCATATGTAATGCATTTCTCAGGAAGACCATGTGTTTTCAGTGATGAATCAAACAAAGCCGTGCAACTGATGCTAATGGAGAAGAATCTTTCTCCTCTCTCTGTTTCTCTTTCTCTCTCTCTCTCTCTTTCCTTGTATCCTGAGCCAGGGAGACAGCTGTTTTCTCCCACACAGTGGAGGAGAGGATGAATACTAAGCTGTGGTGTCTGGCTGCCTGTCAGAACAATAGTAAACTGCACACCTGTCGGCTCTTGGCAAGCAGGAATGGTGAAATGACTAACATTGTTTTCCTAGCTTTCTCTTCTTGACAAGCACACCACTGGCTATGTTTCTTTCTCATTCGGTTCACAAAGGCTTAGATTTCTCCCTAGAGGCACCAAGGGAATTAAGCAGTTTTACTACTGCTTCTAATAAACAGCTTCCTTTAGAGAAGGTGGATTTTCTTGTGGGACACGGTTTATTGCCATCTCTCCACCCTTTTTCCCACACTAGCCCCCTTCACCCTCCCAGGAACACTGCCACAAGAGTGCTTTCTCCCATTCTAATCGCTGCTTTGCATCTGTAAGCATTTTTCTTTTGCAGCCACTCTGGTTTCCTAGAGGCAATCCAAAAGCCCCTTCAGCTAATGGCTCATTTAGCGATCAATTTGTCAAATAATGTTCACAGATGTTTTTCTGATGGAGCAGCATGCAGTGCAGGTAATGACTGAGTGAGTGATCACTTGTGATAGGTGACAGGATCAAGCCACTGCCTTGCCAGGCAACTTAGAGGCTGGGGTTACTGGTCAATCAGAAGGAGGACAAGCTCCTTTTTATTTTAAAACATTAAAACAGTCCCTATGATTCCATTTCAACTGAGTCACGGACTGGCAGCTTAAGTAGTTCCTTATATCCATACTGGGAGAGTCAAACTGGCATGATACATATGGGGAAGTAAAAACTATGTCTCCCTTAACTCTGTGCTTCCTGGTTTTTGTGCTTTGACCATAATGCTAGGACTGGGTATATAAAAAGAGCATAAAAATATTATACATATAGTAACATAAGTGGCTTGAAACTGCCTTGATACCTGTTGACACTTTCTAGCCTCAAACACAGAGTCAGTCAAAAGAAACATTTACAACAAACATGGAAAACTCTGTAGCCATTAATCTGGAATGATCTGTTGAAGATCTAGAAGAATGGAATCCAACTGAACTTTAAGTACCTAAGCCAGGACAGGACTACTGAACTGAGCAGGCTAAGATTCCCACAGCTGCACTAGCTATGCTTTCTTTCATGGTCCTGAATTGTTTCCATTAGCTTGAAAAGGGTTATAAAACCTACAATCAATTTAGTTTCTGGGGCATTGTGTTTTGAATACCATTTAATAGGGTGTGACAAAAACACATAATTTCTCCACATGTTCTTACATTGCAAGCAGATCTTATGTGGTGCTCGGCAGTGCACCAAATAATGTGAACCGTACCAGAAGCTTTGGAATTGGAAGTAAAAGAACAGCAACAGACAGCTAGAATGTTTAGGGTATGAGGAGAATTTAAAATTTACTAGTTGAGCACAAAGCGATAACCAAAATCTTTATCCTCTGCTTTCAACTCAGCCTGGCATTAGCCAGAGATAAATAAATTTAATTATTTCATACATGAAAAGTAAAATCATGTTTCAGAAAGGAAAAGATGAGCTAGAACACAGATGGACAGAATACATTTAATAAGAACATTAATAAGAAGAGATGGGTTGAATCTGATCTGCAGCTGTGGGTGTTATATGATAAGGATTTCTGCTCCCTTTTGATGAGCAGAAATTGAACTGCTCTTCCAACTTGATGCCCAGAATCTTCTTTTTTTTTTTTTTTTGTCCTCAAATGAGCAGGCTCATTTATTTTAATGAGAGTTTTTTGACTAAGGACAGAGACCAGCTAGCTCTGCAACCGCTCTTAATCCATTTAGGCACTGTCTGAATTTCTCTCTTTCATGGTTATGTTGTCTCCTAACACTGCAGTGGGTTACTAAAAAATAGGATCTGCTGGTGCTTGTTAAAATTGCTAAATTTGCATACTCTGGAAATTTCATTACTTGGCATACTTGTGATGTAGGTATTTTAGGTGACTTGCAGAACACAGGAACACAGATTGCTCAGCTATAATAGACAACAGATTGAAACATGTGAGCTGGATAGTTGTCAGAATGTTTCTCAGCTTCACTAGCCCACAGTACACTGTTCAGAGCAGGCATAATACACCCTGCTTTTGGCCTGTTTGATCTGAATGTGGAGATGTTAAACTCATTGGTGAGAAATAGCTGTGACACTGTCTCTCTACTTGGACTCCTGTGCAGGATACTAGCATGTTGGAAGTTTTTATGAACTTCATATTCAAATTTTCACTTGGAAATTTGACTAGGATGTGTGAAGAATTTTTCTAGGCAAATTGATTTACCATTAGTTGAACTTATTTTTTGCACTTGCCGTTAGCACTTTCTGGATATTAGTTAATTTATTTCTCAAAGCAGGTCTCTGAATTAGATATTATTGTCCCTATTTTACAAGGGAAGAATTTGAACGTTAAAGAGATTAAATCTTGCTGACACAGGCTATTGTATGAACTGAAATTTTACTCTGAAATTCGTACTGTTATAGCTTTTAATTTTTAAAAAAAGTTGTAAAAAATTTCAAACAATCCAGGCATTTCAAAGAAAATCAATCCTTCATAATAACATTAATAATGTTTTTATGAACATGTTTTCAGACATCACACCATTCATATATGTACAGGCATACCTCATTTCATTTCCCTTTGTTGTGCTCCACAGATACTGTGTTTCTTACAAATTGAAGGTTTGTGGCAATCTCGGGTCAACCAAGTTCATTGGTGCAATATTTCCAATGACCTGTGTCACATTTTGATAACTCTTGTGATATTTCAGACATTTCATCATTATTATATGTTGTAGTGATCCGTGATCAGGAATCTTGGATATTACTATTCCAGTTGTTTTGGAGCATCACAAACTGCACCATATAAGATGGTGAACCTAACCGACAAATGTTGGGTGTTCTGACTGCTCCAGTGATCAGTGGTTCCTCCATCTCTCTCCCTGTCCTTGGGCCACCCTATTCCTGAGTCACAACATAAGGCTAATTAATAGTCCTACAATGGCCTCTAAGTGTTCAAGTGAAAAGAGTCGTATGTCTCTCACTTTAAGTCAAAAGTTAGAAATGATTAAGCCTAGTGAGGAAGGTATTTGAAAGCTGAGGTAGACCAAAAGCTAGGCCTCTTGTGCTGAACAGTCAAGTTGGGGATGCAAAGAAAAAGTTCTTGAAGAAAATTAAAAGTACTATTCCAGTGAACACATAAACAATAAGAAAGTGAAACAGCCTTATTGCTGATATAGAGAATGTTTGAGTGGTCTGAATAGATCAAACCAGCCACAATATTCCGTTAGGCTAAAGCCTAATCCAGAGCAAGGCCCTCTCTTTAATTCTAAGAAGGCTGAGAGAAGTGAGGAAGCTTCAGAAGAAAAGTTTGAAACTAGCAGAGATTGGTTCATGAGATTTAAGGAAAGAAGCTGTCTCCGTCACATAAAAGTGCATGGTAAAGCAGCAAGTGCTGATGTAAAAGCTGCAGCAAGTTATCCAGAAGATCTAGCTAAGATCATTAATGAAGGTGGCTCCACTAAACAACAGATATTCAGTGTAGACAAAACAGCCTTCTATTGGAAGAAGAGGTCATCTAGGACTTTCATGGTTACAGAGGGGTGGTCCTTGCCTGGCCTGAAAGCTTCAAAAGATGGGCCAACTTTCTTATTAGGGACTAATGCAGCTGGTGACTTAAAGTTGAAGCCAATGCTCATTTACCATTCCAAAAATGCTAGGGCCTTTAAGAATTGTGCTAAATCTACTCTGCCTGTGCTCTATAAGTGGAACAACAAAGCCTGTGGGATGGCACATCTGTTTATGTCATGGTTTTCTGAAATTTTAAGCCTACTGTTGAGACTTACTGCTCAGGAAAAAAGTTACTTTCGAAATATTACTGCTCAGTGATAACGCACTTAGTCACTCAAGAGCTCTGATGGAATGTACTAAGAGATGTATGTCGTTTTCATGCCTGTTAACACAACATCCATTCTGTAGCCCATGGATCAAGGAATAATATTGACATTCAAGTCTTATTTAAGAAATACATTTCTTCTGATGGATCTGGGCAAAGTAAATTGAAGACCTGCTGGAAATAATTCACCATTCTAGATGCCATTTAGAGCATTCAGAATTCATGGGAAGAGGTCAAAATAGCAACATAACCAGGAATTTAGAAAAAGTTGATTCCAGTCCTCATGGATGACTTTCAAGTGTTCAGGACTTTAGTGGAGGAAGTAACTGTAGGTATGGGAGAAATAGCAAGAGAGCTAGAGTTAGAAGTGGAGCCTGAAGGTGTGACTGAATTGCTGTAATCTCATGATAAACCTTTAATGGATGAGAAGTTGTTTTCTATGGATGAGCAAAGAAAGAGCTTTTTTCCTTCTAGATGGAATCTACTTCTGGTGAAGATTCTGTGAATGTTTAAAAAATGACAGTAAAGTGTTTAAAAGATTACATAGACTTAGTTGATAAAGCAGCAGCAGGCTTTAAGAGAATTGACTCCAACTTTGAAAGAAATTCTATTGTGGTTACAATGCTGTCAAACAGCACCACATGCTACAGGAAACCATTCATGAAAGAGTCAATAGAAGTGGCAACTTCCCTGTTGTCTTATGATAAGAAGTTGCCACAGGCACCCCAACCTTTAGCAACAACCACCCTGATCAGCCAGCAGTCATAAACATTGAGGTAAGACCCTTCTTCCGCAAAAGATTACAGTTTGCTGAAGGCTAAGATGATTGTTAGTATTTTTTTGTAGCTATAAAGCACTGCACACTTAATAGACTACAGTATACTGTATATATCACTTTTATATGTACTAGGAGACCAAAACAACTGTGTAACATGCTTTTTTTTTTTTTTTTTTTGGCGATATTTGCTTTATCATGGTGACCTGGAACTGAACTCAAAATATCTACGAAGTATGCCCGTATTCATAACCAAAATCTTCTAAGATTGGGTAATGATGTCTGTGTGTTGGGTTGGGGTTGGGTGGAGGGGTTGGAAGGCACCTGCACCTTCAACTTTCTAATAATTATGAAAGAGCTTCCAAAATGATATATATCATTTCTGCCAATTTGCAAATGGCTTAATAAAAGTTAACACTGTAAACCATGCTTATCTAGGCTCATGGGAGATTATGTACTTTTGCAGGGTGCCTTATGGCCTGAAAGAGTTCATTCTCCTTCCAAAATTAAAATGTATTAGTCTGGAACCAAAGATGCAATATCTCTGAGATATGCCTATACCTATACTACAAGTCTGAAATTTCATATAAATTAGATCTTAATAAACCTGCCTATAACTTGCTTTTTCAAAAAATATGTTAGATTTTTTTCCCATAAATATCTATGCCATATTAAAAAAAAAAGCTGTGTAATATTGCAATCTATGTATCAACTAACTCTACTCAACTAATACCATATGGATAGACGTATAAGTTGCTTCCAGGTTTCACTGATATAAATTAATGATTAAAGAATCACCTTTTTTGTGCATACCCCTTCCCTTTTTCAGTTATACTATGATCTTTTTTTAAAATAGAATTACCATTACTGAGTTAAAGACTACATGCATTTAAATGTTAAGGTAGGATGTAAGTATATAAGTAATGAAGATCACAGGTTCTGGAATCAGTCAGGCAGGGCTTGAATTTCAATTTTGTAAATCAATAAAAGTGAATTTCAAACCCTGAATCCACTTCATTGGTGTTAATTTAGTAACGTTTCTTAACTCTCCATCTTAGTTTTTTATTTAAAAATAGGGATGATAAAACTAACATCGTGAGTTTATTGTGAAGACAAAATAAGATGATGAATGCAGAGCACTTACTATACTTTTCAGGATCTGATGCATAGTAAATAATCATAAGGGTTAGCTATTGTTGTTGGATACATTTTGCAAAACTATTTTTCTAGAAAGGATTTACCAATTTATATTTCCATCAAAAATTTAAAACTGCTCATTACACATACCTTGTTTTCACTGGGTTTCTTTAACTGTTTAAATCTTTCCCAAGCTAATATCTGCTCCTCTCTGCCTCTCAAACCAAAAAACAGACAAATTTCTTTATTTTCATTTATCTTACTATTACTGAGCTTCAGTATCTCTAAAAATGTCATTTTTTAAAAAATTGCACATTCATTTTTTTATGAGATAGAATATTCTTATTATTTCTTCTGTTCCTCTCTTCCTTTATTTTTAGTTTATCTTCAAGACAGAATCTCACTCTGTTGCCCAGGCTACAGTGCAGTGGCGCGATCTTGGCTCACTGCAATCTCTGCCTCCTGGGCTCAAGCGATTCTCCTGCCTCCGCCTCCCAAGTTGCTGGGACTACAGGTGCCAGGCACCATGCCTGATTAATTTTTGTATTTTTACTAGAGACGTGGTTTCACCATGTTGGCCAGGCTGGTCTCTAACCCCTGACCTTAGGTGACCTGCCGACCTTGGCCTCCCAAAGTGCTGGGATTACAGATGTGAGCCACCACACTCAGCTCTTTTGTTCCTTTTTAAAACCATTTTTTTTATTGATTTACAAAATTAACAATTGAAAATATTTCCCCCATTTTCATGTCATTCAGTATTTTTTTCTATTTTTTTGTTTGCTTATGCCATTTAGAACTTTGACATTTTTTATATAATTGATCTTTTTTTGGTAGAAGTTCTGCTTTCCACTTAATCTTTAGTGAGAGCTTTTTCACATGTAATTCATGGTAATAACCACATTTTATTTCAGTATTTTCAATGATTTTATTTAAAACAGTTTTAAATCTGTAATAATTCTTGTAATAAAATCCTTCAAATTAAAAAAAACTGAGTAAATTTTTTGTATATTTTTCTTCATGGTACAGTTTGGAGGAAATAATTTAATTTTTATCATTAAATGTGATGTTAGCTATGTGTTTTGCAGATGGTATTTATCAGGTTGAGGAATGTTCATTCAATTCCTGTTCACTGAGCATTTTATCACAAATGGATGTGGAATTTTGTCAGATGTGTTTTCTGAGAAAATAAAATAGTTTTTCTGTTTTCTTAACGCAATGAATTATATTTATTGATTTTTTTAAAAAAGTTAAGCCAATCTTTCATTCTTGGGACAAACCTCACTAGTTCATGTTGTATTACCCTTTTCACATACTGCTGAATTCAATTTGCTAGTATTAAGGATTTTTGTGTCTATGTTTATGAGGTATTTTGACAGGGAGTTCCTTTACTTGAAATGTCTGTCTGATTTTGGTACCAAGCTAATGCTGACATCATCATAATTGCTAAATATATTCTTACCTTATTTTTTGAAAGATTGTGCATAAGATTGTGTTATTTCTTCCTTAAATATTTACTAGAAATTCCTAGTAAAACAATCTTAGTGAGTTTTCTTGTTGGGAAGGTTTTCCTTTAGAGATACTTATATTTTCAATGTCTTCTGTAAAGGTTTGGGTAAGATTTAAAAAACAAAACAAAACAATAAATTATTTCAATTAATTAGCATTAATTTATATTCTTTTGTTTCCCTTTTAAATGTGTTGGGTCTGTAGTAATGTACCTATTTCAACTCAAATGTGGGTATTTTGTGTTTTTTCCTTTTTTTCATTAGTCTTGTGAGAAGGCTGTCATTTTCATTAATCGCTTCAAAGAACCAAATTTTAGCTTTGTTCTTTTTTTTTCTACTATCTATTTTCTAGTTCATTGATCTCAGACCTAATTCTTATTTTTGTTTTTCATTTACATTGAGTTTAATTTGTTCTTCTTTTTTCTATCTTCTTAATATAGATTGTTATTTTAAATGTTTTCTTTTTAAAACTATACATTCTCCTGTAAATACCATTTCAGCTGTATTAGACAAATGGACAGATCATGTTTTCATTATTATTAAGTTCCAAATGTATTCTTATTTCCCTTGTGACTTTTTCACTGATGGGTTATTAAGAAACAAAAAGCTTGATTTCCAAATATCTGGAACTTATCTAGAAATCATATTACTATTAGTTTCTAATTTACTACCATCTTTGTTAGAGACCATATTCTGCAAAATTTATAACTTGATATTTATTGCACTTTTTATCTCCAGCATATGTATTAACTTAAAGAGTCTTCCTTCCATCTATACTCAAAAAAAATGTCATTGGGTGTAATGTTCATAAATGTCATTTAAGTAAGTTGGTTGATAATGTTCAGATATTTTATATTTTCTCTGTCTTTATTGATACTTTTTTATTTTATTAATTACTTTATATAATAGCTATAAAATCTCCAACTACAGTTGTAAATGTTTCTATGTCTCAGTTTAGTTCTGTAATTATTTGCTTCATGTAGTTTTAGTCTCTATTATTAGGTACATATACATTTAATTTTTTATGCTTCTTGATATATTAATATATCAAAAAGATATCACTATGAAATACTCCTTTATCTCTAGTAATGCTCCTTGTCTTGGAGTCTATCAATATTAATATAGTCATACTAGCTTTTTTACACTTACTATATGCTTGGAAAGTCTTTTTATCATTTTATTTAAAAACAGTCAGCGTCTTTGTGAATCAGAAAACAGTATATACAGACATGTAGATACTAATTCTGCATCTTGTGACCCAGAACTGACCTCCATTACTATTTTTAGGAGTACTTCCTTCGAACTTTTGTTCTTTAAAATCTGTACTACTTACTTCTGCAAGGAAAGGAATGATGAGTTGGTTGAATGAAGATCATTAGGTTTCCTTTTGCCTGGAGTTCTGAGAGCTGGATATGGATGTGGGAGTGCAGTGATCTAGCCAACAGTAGTAGGAGCAAAGGAAAAATAGGAACAATGCTCTGAACAAGGATTGGAGAAATAGATAGACACTGGGAAATTTTACATTGAATGCAGTGATCTTAGAGACAAGATCTTGTTCGGAAAAAGGATCCTTAGTTGAGGATAGAAATAATAATGCAATGAATTCAAGAGGCAGAACTACTGTGTTATAAAGAGAAAGGTACACTTTTGAATGGTACCTAAATGCTGATAGAGGAAGAGGTAGTAGGTGTCCCGAGTTGTTTCACATGGAAAAACCAGATTCTTTGGACTCATCATAGTAGTTTAAGGGTTTTGTACATGTACTTGATGCTCTTTCAAGAGGTGACAGAAGCTGCTTCTGTCCAGGAATTCCAAGTAGACATATTCAAATAAACTTGGAGATTAAGATTTGCAACTTGGTGTTCAGTTGCATATTTTCATTGCTTTCATTTATTTCCCTAAGTGTAGAGTCATTTGCCTGCATGGAATTTTATTTGCTGGTTAACTGACTTCAGTCAGATTTGTATTTTCTCCTGTTGATCTTTTAAAAAGATATTGAGACAGTGAGATGAAGTATTGAAGGAAGACAAGCAAATGAGTGATCTTTACTAATAAGTAACTATTCTAGCCAAAGCTGAGAAATTATAATTGACAAAGATGTTTTTCATGATATGTGAAAGAAATAGGAGTAGAGATCTGTACTGAAATGGATGTAACACAGGTTTTGGGGTAACAGCTTCAGAAGTAGAAAACATGAGTTGGTGTTTCTACGCTCATATGAACTAGTTGTATAATCTTTTACAATCTCTTAATTTCTCTGAGCCCTGATTCTTCCTCAGTAATTGAGAATAATAGTCAACCCTATATCATAGGCTTTGAGTTTCATCTTACATAAAGTATATGAACTAAGTTTGTGTGCTGTAACTAGTACTTACTGAGTGCTTGGTATGTATGGGCTACACCTGTTTTAGCAGTTGGTGCTAGATCAATGAATGAGACAAAAATCCGAGTGCTTAAGGGGAACTCATAATCCACTGGGGGTATTTGCTGTTAATAAATTATTAATACTTCAGAACAGGAAAAGACAATTTCCATTTCTGCAAATATCAAAATAATGCATGTTCTTTAGATGAAATAGCACTAAAGAAAAGTACATAGAAGAAAGGGTGTCCTAGTCCAGCTTTTGTTGCTTATAACAGAATACCTAAGGCTGACTCATTTATAAGGAAAAGTGGTTTGTTTAGCTCATGGTTCTACAGGCTGGGAAATTCAAGGGCATGGCCCTGGCTTCTGGCAAGAGCTTTTGTACTGTGTCATAATATGGTGGAGAAGGTCAGAGTGGAAATGGACAACGCGAAAAGATGAAACCTAAGAGGAATCCTCGTTTTGTAACAACCCACTCTCGTGGAAACCAATCCATTTCTGAAGGAACTAATCCAGTTTCACCAGAGCAAGAACTCACAAGCCATTCAGGAGGGATGTGTCCTCAAGACCTGAACATCTCCCACTAGGCCTCACCCCCAACACCACCATAGTAGGGATGACATTTCAACTTGAGCTTTGGTGAGGTCAAACAAACCATATTCAAACCATAGCAAAAAGGAAAAACCCTAAAAATCTATCACTGAAATAACTGTTGTTCTCAACTGAGGTGGTGACCCTCACTCTGTAAATCTTTCTGTGAATACACACAGTAGAAGGTTGGGTAGAGATAGATAGATAAATAGGTTTAATTAATTATGCAGAGATAGAATCTTACATGTTTAAAATAAAATTATTGGCCAGGTGCAGTGGCTCACACTTGTAATCCCAGAACTCTGGGAGGCTGAGGCAGGTGGATCACAAGGTCAGGACATCAAGACCATCCTGGCTAACATGGTGAAACCCCATCTCTACTAAAAATACAAAAAAAAAAAAAAAAAAAAAAAAAAAAAATTAGCTGGGTGTGGTGGCAGGTGCCTGTAGTCCCAGCTACTTGGGAGGCTGAACCTGGGAAGCAGAGGCTGCAGTGAGCTGAGATCATGTCATTGCAGTCCAGCCTGGTGACAGAGCGAGGCTCCATCTCCAAAATAAATAAGTAAATAAGTAAATAAAATGATTGAATTTAATTTTATTTGAATCTAAGTTTGAAAGCAAAACTAAAGGATAGCAAAGAATTGATGAACTTTAGTTTTTTGCATTGCAAATTATGTAGAATTCTAAAAGATCTCTATAAGATTAAGATGCAAGATTATACAAATTCAGAAATTAAAGTCTTTTTTAAACTTTGTTTCAAATTTAGTCATTAATTGATTATTTGTTATGAAAGTTGAAGAAATCGCACTCTTCCTTTTGTATACCTTTTCTCCCCCTGCTCTCAACTTTGTTTTACTTTTATTGTTATACTACTAAGGTCACTTTTTCTTCTATAATCAAAATTTCCACAGTTTTTTAGTCTTAGTTTTATACTGAATGCTCATTGAATTCTATATTGATGCTTATCTATATCAAATGTTATGTTAATGCTCATTAACAGTCCTTTTATAATTTCTTATGTCCTTGTTTTGATTTACTTCTTGGCTAAATTGATAAAACATACATAACCATTTTATGTGGAGGCCACTAGAGAATTGCTTAGGAATGAGAGGGCGACACAGGCAGCCAGGACTTGAAGGGCTAAGAACGTGGAGAGAATAAGGTGTACAAAAGGGAGACCACTCAGAAGTTTTACCATTGAGGAGTTTGCTAAATTAAGCTGCAAGGAAAGAGAGACTAAAATGAATACAATTTTTGGCAAGAGAAAAAGTTGGAGATCATAACCTGACAAAGAAAGGCTCTAGTAGACACTCTAGATCATCACTTGAGACTCATGCTACTAATGAAGGCAAACCAGAGACAAAACCTTACAAAGGCTGTAATGCAGCCTAGGTTAGCTCAGTCTCTGGTTAGATTACAAGAAAATTCCCTATATTGTCTGCTCACCAGAGTCCAGGGAAGCTCTGTCTGAAGGATGACTTTATTTTCCAGAGATTCTATTTTTCATGTGTATTTCATGTACATTTCATACGTAATGTTAGTCCCTTAATAAAAAATTGCCATGTGTATCAAAAAACCAGACCTAGAAAACAAATAGTAAAAATAGACTCATAGATGTCCTGGACATCGGAATTACCAGGCACAGATGATATCACAACTCTGATTAATATATTCAGAAAAATATATGACAAGATAGGTAATTTTACCAAAGAACAAGACTTTATTAAAGAAAAAATATTAAATGAAAATTCTAACACTAAAAATATCTCAAAGAAAGAAATAACTGATCATCTTCCCTAGAGCTCCAGATCTGAGTTAATCTTCTGTTGTCTTTAATGGAACTTTCTTTTGTTTTTTTCCACTTATTTTCTATTTCTTTTTTCAGAATGGTCATTACTGTCATCCTTTCTGAAAAATAATATAAATATTCTTCAATATATTTCAAGATAGTCACAGTTCTGTACCAAGCATATCAGACTTGTGAAACTTTGTTCTGTTATGGAAGAAAAATTTAAAATTTCATGTGATGTGATTGAGCATATGGTTGAGAGAAATTTTCTTTAAAAATCATATTTGGGGCCAGGCGCAGTGGCTCACACCTGTAATCCCAGCACTTTGGGAGGCCGAGACAGGTGGATCACGAGGTCAGGAGATCGAGACCATCCTGGCTAACATGGTGAAACCCTGTCTCTACCAAAAGTACAAAAAATTAGCCGGGTGCGGTGGTGGGCGCCTGTAGTCCCAGCTACATGGGAGGCTGAGGCAGGAGAATGGCGTGAACCCAGGAGGCAGAGCTTGCAGTGAGCCGAGATTGCACCACTGCACTCCAGCCTGGGCGACAGAGCGAGACTCCATCTCACAAAAAAAAAAAAACAAAAAACAAACAAACAAACAAAAAAACCAAAAAAAAAACATCTTTAACATTCCTGAAGTAAATGCCAGCATTTGATATTCTTTGCTTCTCAGAAAGGGCTAGCTTTCATTCTTGCAATTCTACATTTTATTTTTCAAGCCTAATTTTGAATATAAATATTACTAATGTGACATACCGTATTTAGGAGAATTACAAAGAAGGTAGGAATTATAAACTGAAAATATGTTAGAAATTATATATACTTCCTTCTGGTACCCTAATTTTTTTTTGTCTGTGTGTGTGTGTGTAAAGACTAAAAAACCCTGAGGATAACACTTTAGTATCTGACTATTGATGATGTTACTAGTTACCCTAAAGTATTTTTGACTACTCATTTGTAATTCATTCATTCATTCAGATAATATTTACTGAGTATCTACTATCTGCTACTATACTGTCCCTGCTTTTGAGAAGTTTGAAATCTAGTGGTATAGGCAGACATTCTTAATTTCAAAAAGGAAAACAAAGGTGGTAAGTATGAGTATGAGTATGAGCAGGAATACCTTATGTTATTGAGGTTGGGTGTCGATTTAGGACAGGGATCTTTAGAGAAGCCTTCAAAGTGAAGGGTGTGTTGGAGTCTTCAATATTAATAGGAAGCCACCAAATAGAAAAAGGGAGATAGTATGTCCAAAGAAGAGAGCAATTTTGTGTGTGTGTGTGTGTGTGTGTTCTTGAAGTGGGGAGTGTTTTAGTCTTTTTAAAGAATGCTAGAAAATGACAATTTAAGTATCTCACAGGGTGCTTCATGAAATCACCCTTCAGCCTGGCCTGCCCTTTTGTTTTAAAGAGCTGGCGCTCAGGTCCACATCTGCAGACTGACTGTGCTTTATTTTCTCTAAAACATCCTTCTTCATCTAACATGTTCTTTTCTCATCTGGTCCGTGGGAACCTGCAGAGACCTTGTTACTCCCAGAGGTTGCTTTCTTGTGAAACTCAACTCAGGGATAAAGAAGAGTGGAGGGCAGAGGCTTTCCTTCCAACTTCAAGGTCGCTGGCACTGAATCAGACATAACTAGTAGGTGGGAAGAGACAGTGAAAAACTGTCAAAGGAAAAAAAGAGTCAGATGGTATGACCAAAAGAACGGACATTCTCAAACTTCAGTGTACATCAAAAACACCTGAAGGGCTTGCTAAAACACAAATTGATAGTCTATGATAGATTTCTAGGCTATGATTGATTGCTAGGAAACAACAGGTTTCCACACAGTAGGTCTGGAGAAGCTTGAGAGTTTGTATTTACATCAAGTTTCCATCTAGGTGATGCTGATACTGCTGGCCCAGGGACCACACTTTGAGAACCTCTACCCTAGAGAAGGCAGATTGTCTTTACTTGTACAAATCAGGATCTAGATGAAAAAAAAAACAAAAAAAATTTTATCTAGGGTAGTATTCAAAGATTTGGTGATTCCTAAAAATTATGTGTCATATGGTTTTATTTGGTAAAGGATGATGTTATAGAAGGAATGTCTTGAGCAGTTTTGGTAGATGAGATATGGCTTAAGGTTTAGAAGCTGTCAAATTGAAAACTTCTTAAAAGGGAAGGGTAATGTAGATTACTTTATAAAGGCCTCCTACCTTTACAAAGTTAGGAGGATCATTTGAGCCCAGGAGCTTGAGAGCAGCCTGAGCAATGTAAGGAGACCACGCCTCTACAAAAAATTTTTAAAATTAGCCAGGCATCTTGGAGTGTGCCTGTAGTCCCAGCTACTTGGAAGGCTGAAGTAGGAGGATTGCTTGAGCCCAGTAGGCTGTGGCCATAGTGAGCTATGATCATGCCACTGCACTCCAGCCTGGGCAACAGAGCAAACCTTGTCTCAAAAACAAAAAACGACAAAAAATGACCAAAAATTTTATGAAGGGAAAAACCCAACTAGATGTTAAAACTTAAGGTTACAGAGTTTAGTTTTCCTCATTTGATCAATATATTATTTAAATATTAATTTATAAACACTAATAATGTGATTGGTAGCTGTAAATACTTAGTGTTGGATATCTAACCTCATTCAAGTTCTAATTAAACAAATAGTTATGTATTTGATGTATTACCCAGGTCTATGGTTCTCAACACTGGCTGTACACTAGCACTTGACTGAATCTGGATTTAGGGAATCTGTAGTGGAATCTAGGCATTGGCGTGCTTTTTAAACTCCTCACGTGATTCTAATGTATATGAAGGGTTGAGAATCACTGGTGTAGTCACTGAACTAGGGATAACCTATATTTCATGAATAAAGATTTTGCTAATTGTTTTTCTATGAAGCCCACATCAACAAATATCTATGTGAGGGTTTTTCATTTACACATTCCTTCATGAAACAAAATTTTCCTAACTTTGGTAAACACTTCGAAATAATGCTGTGCTCCATTTATCGCCAACTGGTACAGGAATCATGTGTTTCTTTCTAATGAGTGTCATTGTATATGCAGATTAAGAACACATTTAAAAAATTATACGTCACGACAATGGGAAAACTAGACAAGAGTGTATTCCAGCAACATGACAAAAATGATGGAAGTTCTCAGAAACCTGCTGGCAGCAAATTCACTGCCCAGGAGCCACAGATCATGTTAATGCCTTGTTGGCTGTCATCCTGTTAGTTAAATTGAAGGGAGCTTTTGATTAAGGGTATCGTCCAACCTAGATCAAAGTGGAAATGACTCTTGACACTTGGATTCTTTTTAAGAAAGAGGAGTTTGATTAGTCACTCATAAACTTGACTGACCACATAGAAGGGCATAAATTACTTGGTGAAACAGGTTCCTGTTTAGAATCATAGGGATTCCAAGAGCAATCCCACCACTTAAAGGTTTGTGCTAGCAGCTACATTCTAGACTTATTTTCCTCAGGTTTTCAGATTTAGCAAATACAAGTGTTTGGGGTGCCCAATTAAATGTGAACTTCATATCAACAACAAATAATTTTTAATACAATTAAGTCCTAAAGATTGAATGAGGTTTCTTCTTCTAAAAAAATTTCATTTTTTACTGAAATTCACATTTAACTTGGCATCCAATATCTTACCTGGCAAATTTAAATCTTACTCCATCCTCCAAGGAGTTTTTGGCAGAGCTGAGTAAAAAGAAAAGGACTCTCTTGAAACCACTATCTTAGAAACATTAAACCTAAGCCTCACTCAGACTCTTAATCCCTTTGCAAGTAATAACAGCAAAATATACTCCTCTGCTTTACTGTGGTAAAGTTAGGAAAATAAAAGTATAAGAAAGACAAGACACATCCAATGACCAGGGTTAGGTAAGACTATCTTCCTAATTTTCCGTTAAATTTGTCCTCCACATTTATCAAAATCTGTAAAAACTTGAGCTTCCGCTTGTCTCTGAGTTTATAACCCTTTATGATTTCATTTTCTCTTTTTTCCTTCCCTGCCTAGATTTATCTTTTAAACCTTATTCTGCCAACACTCTCAAATTGCTCATTCTTATGGTCTATATAATCATGAACCCTACTCCAGGGGAGTGAAAGAGTTACACTATTAGAATGACCTGGGAACTTTTTCTAACTAGACATGCCTGCCTTCCCTGCCTGCCTCCCCTACAGGAAACCTCCTATCCTAGTGCCAATAGGTATGAGAAAACCAGGATGTTCGTCTTAAGTCTTCATAGGGAAAAAAGACAATTGTTTATGCCTGGTTTGCCTTTTAGGAAGCTGTTTCCAGAAAGAAGGCACAAACAGTCCTATCGGCAAATAGGTAGTTCTTTGGCTGTTCCCACTTAGCTCTGATTACTTTTGTTAGAAAGAGGTGTTGCCTTCTATTCTCCCGATGGCCATAATTGTTGGCATTTAGAGCTCCACAAATCATGGGGTGCTTCCAGTCACCTTAGGGCTGAGTGCATCCCATCAGTGTTGGCTTGTTGGACACTTGTGCAGGTGGTCACCCCCGAGCAAGCAGATATATGAAACAAATTTAAAGAACCCACAGTGCCTGTCAACTTGTTTAAATTCATAGCCACAAAATAAAAATTGTAGCCTCACCATCATCACTACCCCATTCTAGAACAAACCCAATATAATCATGCGTTTAGCTTTGGGCACATATTTAAAATAAAATAAAATGCATTGCAAATTGCTGCTTGTTTACAAGAGTCAGGATTTCTTTTTAATAGTGAATATTTTATGTAAATATTGAAAAGCTGAAGTCTTCTGAAAAATAAGTTAACCTTTAAAACCATGTATTATATTGGATACTTTGTTTTATTTACTTGTGTTGATGGTATGTAACTGTTCCTGTCTTCCTGACACGTGAAAAACTCACTCGTCGTGGAGCTAAAAGCAGTTTGAAGCTCAAAAGAATATCATTTGGCTGTGCCTGTCAGACAAGCAAGTGATTATGTAAAAACACTTAGTTTGAATTCACAGTTTTCTCCTGGGAGGAGCAAAAGAAATGATTGAAATCTCTCTTTGTCATGTTGCCAACAGTGGAGTTGGTCATTGGGATGCCGATAAACTTATCTAGGATTCTTGAGTAGTTTGCAAAGGCCCCATGTGGAGCGGCAGTGCCCACCGATTGGGAAGGGCTAGTCTTTCTAAACATTATGGGTTAGCAGAGCAGTTCAGTGAGTGACCCCAGCATATCGGACTTCCTCTCCCTAGAAAGTGGGCTTGTGCTTGTGGTGAGGTTATCAGCATGCCGACAGAGGCCCTTTACTCTGGCACGGTTGGGGTCACGTCCTTGAGTCACTAAATTCTAGCTCTGGGTTTTCACTGAAAAGGAAAACACCCTCACTGAATCTTCTTGACTGAATTCCTGTTTCAGCTATTGTTCCCACTACTGGGGCTTAGGGCACACTACCCCAAACTATGGCATCTTGGCATTGGAGAAAATGGCAGTAGCAGGAAGGTCATTCTCACCTTCCCTTTGGCCTTCTCCCCTGAAGCAGGTTACAAGACCTTCATTCACGAGGTGCCGTTCTTATACCCAGAGGAAAGGAACATCCTTATCTCTGAAGACATGGGGACACAGAGAAGAATCTGAACAAACAGACCTTGCTCAGTCCCCCCTATGTTATTACCATTAGATCCCACTTTCTTTGTTCAATCGTAATTCTCCACAACTGTCCACTCCTCATCAAATGGAAGCATAAAAGTATAAAAGTTATCTCTTTCTTTGGGCCTTCAATCCCTTATGAAGACTTCTGTGTCACATAAAACTTACGTTAAATACATTCATATGCTTTTCTCTTGTTAATCTGCCTTCGTTATAAGGTACCTTAGCCATGAACCTAGAAAAGAAACCCGCCCCCACCTCACAAACCACAGAGCCCATGACTGCCAAGCTTGCGTGCCAAGATAATTGTTTGTCTGTCTGTAGCTGCTTGTAGTAGACCAGGTGGTAATACTGCTCAGACCTGGAGGTCAGAACTTCCCCTCCAGGTGTGTTACAGAATCCTTGACATAAACAGCAGCTCAGTACAAGAAGGATGCGTCCTTGCATGTGGATCTGGCTGAGGGGCCTTCAGGCACTTCTCACACTGTACATGAAGTTGAGCAGTGAACTTGCTAGGAGAGATGTCTGGGGAGTTCTGTGAAATGTGGGCTCTGAGGTTCCCAGAGCAGTTTTGCAAAGCTGTAGGAATGAAAGTGCTCCTCTAGCTTAGTGGTCCATGTGCCCAACGTGGTACAAATGAGCACTCTTATCTGGCCAGTGAGTATTTGTCATTGGTGCTGGGGGTCATGATGATGGTAGAGGGACCCATGGGCTGCTGAGACTACAAATACTGGCTAAGCCAGAAAGCTGCACGTGTGTGTGTGTGTGTGTGTGTGTGTATTTCAAAAATGGGTCTAAGGATAGATCTTTGAAAACCGATCTTGATCTTTGAAAAAAATTCTAATGTGGGAAAACATTTGAGTCTAATTTGCTTTAGCTGTTTGAGGCTAGCAAGTGCAGTATTAGATTCCCTGTTAAAATTTAATACATTTGATGGAAAATTACAAAAGGAAAATTTCACTTAAATGTTTAATAACCAGGGTAGTAGCTCAAAAAACTCAAGTTCAGTGATTCTGAGGGATGAGTGTAAAGTAAGACTACAAAATTATTTGTCTCCTGGGAAAGATTCCTATCTCTTTATTTCATATATATTTGTGTATAGCACAATATATGGTAAACATAGAGAAGAAATATGTGTTGCTGGTGCAAAATAATACTTGTAGGAAGATAATTTAATGAGATTCAAGTGTGTCAGTTTGCCATCAGAAGCATCAGAAGCCAAGAAAGAGGAAAACTATGTTACTTACCATTTTGTACAGCATTTTAAACATGTATTGTGTAATCTTCTGTCATTTAGTGAAGTTCTATAATACAGAATCATCAATTTGTATCCTAGAATATATAGATGAATATATAAACACACACAGCAATTTTTATATTAGGATCAAGTTATAAAGCCAACAAGTGAAACTGAAATCATGAATTAATAAATGTACCCTGAAAAACTTTTAAGTTACTCATAAAAACAGTATGTACAATTTTGTTTCTGTATCAGCACTTGTGGATGCTAAAGTTGAAGTGTGTCTAGAATGAGCTGGACTGAAGAAAGAACAAAGAAAGTGCTTCATGCTGATGTTTCAGTGTTTAAACCATTCCTCTTGACATAGAGGGTAGTCATTAAAAACAGGTCTGAAGTCCCCAGTGGAATGATGGGTGGGTGATTTCAAGGGGTTTCTGCTTTTCAGCAGGGTTTATTCCATTGTGTTTTAATGTCAGGCCTCTGTATTCTTTTTTTTTTTTTTTTTTTTTTTTTGAGAGGAGTCTCGCTGTGTCACCCAGGCTGGAGTGCAGTGGCGCGATCTCGGCTCACTGCAACCTCCACCTCCCAGGTTCAAGCAATACTCCTGCCTTAGCCCCCGGAGTACCTGGGACTACAAGTATGTGCCACCATGTCAGGCTAATTTTCATATTTTTAGTAGAGATAGGGTTTCACCATGTTGGCCGGGTTGGTCTTGAACTCTTTTTTTTTTTTTTTTTTTTTTTTTTTTTTGACAGAGTCTCGCTTTGTCGCCCAGGCTGGAGTGCAGTGGCGTGATATCGGCTCACTGCAAACTCTGCCGCCTCCCGGGTTCACGCCATTCTCCTGCCTCAGCCTCCGAGTAGCTGGGACTACAGGTGCGCACCACCACGCCGGGCTAATTTTTTGTATTTTTAGTAGAGATGGGGTTTCACCGTGTTAGCCAGGATGATCTCGATCTCCTGACCTCGTGATCCACCCGCCTCGGCCTCCCAAAGTGCTGGGATTACAGGCTTGAGCCACCACGCCTAGCAGTCTTAAACTCTTGACCTCATGATTCACCCACCTTGGACTTCCAAAGTGCTGGGATTACAGGCGTGAGCCACTGTGCCAGGCTAGGCCTCTGTACTCTTAATAAATACTATTAGCTTTTCTTTTGCTATGACTAGAATTAAAAGAGATCCTGGTATATCAACTCACAGGCATTGGGTTCCAAAGTCTGTGTAAAATGTAAAGAAGTATATGATGCAATTCCATTTTATTTTGAGACAAACACTTTCAGTTGAATTGGTTTCACTTTGGAAGTAATGTTCTTTATGTTATGTCTACCTGCATGCTATAACTTGAATGCATTTCTCGAAAGCTATGTGTTGGAAACTTAATCCCCAATGCAATAGAGATGGGGCAATTATTAGGTGGGGCCTAATGAGAGGTGATTAGGCCATATGGGTGGAGTAAATGGATTAATGACATTATCATGGGGAATGGGTTCATTATCTTGGGAGTGAGTTTGTTATAAAATGGGGAATTTGGTCCCCTTTTACTCTCTCTTGCTCTCTCCTTGCCCTTCTGCCAGGTGATGACTTCTGCCATTGGATGATGCAGCCAGTAGGCCCTCTCCACATGCCAGCCCCTTGATCTTAGGCTTCCCAGCATCCAGAACTGTGAGCCAGTAAATTTCTGTTTATTATAAATTACCCAGTCTCAGATTCTATTAAAGCAGCACAAAACAGACCAAGACACTGCACATACTTCTTTTTCTCTTTTTCTTTTGGTAAAGGGAAAGAAGATGGATTTCATCTCCTTAAGTCAATAAGTTACTTGATTGTTTTACCATATTTACCATAGAACTAATTTTTATAGATAGTTGAACCATATCAATCTCTCTTACAATTCATTTTGCATGTGCAGCATGTGTTGGTGTATGTATGTTTCCATGTGTGTGTGTTAGGGGTGAGTGCCTGAGTGTATAAATACAACTCGTACAAATCTTTACTGTAGCTCGGATTAGGAGATACAGATGTGTCTGGAATTTCTTATATACTATGGGAGTAAGATCCAGCAGAAGCCTCGTGATAGGAAGACAGAGGAATCTTGTGTGAAAATTCCTCCTCAGGGAGGAAGGAACCTGGCTTAGGGAACTCAGCATGGTAAGAAAGGCTTAGAGTGGTGGAGAGGACAAATCTGAGGACAACATGATGTTTTCTACTCAGGTTTTTCTCCTAGCCCAACGCTTAATGGGTTCTTTCCTGTCTCCTTTGGAAAGCACAGTGAGCTATTCTACCAGAAACTCTGTAAAACAATGTGGCTCAAGTGGCACTGCCCTGGTAACCCTCTAACAGAGGACTCCACAAAAGACAGATGAGACAGAAGCTGGGATATTGCCAAGCCCGATGCCTGATGGAAGAGCCATGGTGTAAGGAGATCAGAAATATTTATGAGCACATGTGAGCCCCTGTCTGGGGAGTCCCAGAAATTGCTGAGTTCACAAAGCAGAGAAATTTGAGTTACTACTGCTAATGGGACCACATCTGTACACATAGGCTGGTGAGGCCAAGAGGAATTCTGTTTTCACCTCTATTATTACACAGCGCATGGAATGGTAATTATCTGTTTACACATCTGCTCCGTTGCTATGAAATAAGACTCTACAGGCCAGGAACTGTATTTTACTCATCTTTGTTTTTCCAGAATATAGCCTTTGCCCCTGGCATATAGTAGGTGCTCATTAAGTGTTTCTTTCTTTTTTTTTTTTTTTTTTAAGATGAAAGAGTGATTTTTGTGTTGGTATGTGTTGATGATGATAGAAATAACTATTGAAAATAAAAAACTATTTGCTGAGGTTTTGACTCTGTTTTTCATCATTGCAGCATGTTCCTTCACAGGCTGTTTCTGTGAATATGAATACGGTCTCTGATAGAACTCCTGCCTGAGAGGAAAATGCTGAATTAGAATTTGGAGAGGGAACCTCTAAATATCCCATTAGATTAGAGCAGTCATGTTTTTATACAGAAGCTGGATAAAGGAGAAAAGGGAGTATTTCAGCTAGAGGCTTGGAAAGGCTGACAATGAGTATAGCACAATACAAGCCTCAGTTTATTGTGTCTGGATGAATGCATTGGCATTTCTAGACAGTAACCTATACATCTGCTTTCCCGGGAGGAGGGGATGAGCAAGGGAGCCAGAAAAGGAGGTGTTCAGGTTGTAAAAATAGAACTAGTGTGAGAGACTGAAGAAAACCATGCTAGCAATGACTGGGCTCAGTCACTTATGCAGCTCTGCCACATTCCTCAGAACAAACAGCTATTAAAATCTGAGCACACAAAGCCTGTAGCAGGCTTAGTAATGACAAGCACTGTCAGCACACTATAATTAACATGGGGTGGTATAATTTATAAGGAATGCACTATACAGTTTAATGCCAACACAGAGGGGGAATATCTGTTGTTAGCCTGCAGAATCAAAAGTAGCCTTTCCCTTGACGCCAGCATCTTTCTTTACAAATGCTCTTTCATTTATTATTTTTTTAACTCATAAAAGCCTTTGTTACACAGAGTTAGTTCTGTGCAAGGCAAGAGCGAGGCTTGTAGGTGACCCGTAACCTCCCCTCCCCCTCCCATATTAATCAAGAAGGAAAGTCTCAGCAGACTGTCTTTACTGTACATAATTAAGCAGTTCTGAATGCTCAGTGAAACTCAAATGGGATGGCACAGAGCCTGGTAATATGACAGTTAATGGGATGAGACTAGCACTTATTCTGCCTCTATAATAAGCAAAGGCTTTTTGCTTTCCAACTGAGGACAGGAAGAGAAGGAAGCAGTCACAAAAGATAACAACAGTGACAACATTGTGTGTTGGGCACCTCTCTCTACCTCTTATGATTGTTTCTAAAAAGAAAAACACACCCTAACTGGAGGAGATTACCTCTTAATTATCCTTGTTCAGTGGCTGTAAGAAGCAGTGGTTTTTACTTCGGCATAGCCATGGATTGGTTTGAGAAGCATTTTCAGCAAATAGCTCTAATGGGAAGGTTTATGTGTCTTTACTCTTCCTTCACCTCCTGCAAACTTTTAAGGTGGCTGAAATACTGCCTTCATCCTCCTTCCCCAGTGAGGAGGATATTTAATGAAATGATGCGTTATTTTGCTTTTAGAAGATGGTCAACATAAGTATTTGTCATCAAGGACCATTTGCTGCATCTGTGGCTTTCTTCCACTGGTCTGCAAACACGAAAATAGCATTTCTTTCCTTCTCTTAAGAAAGAAACTGGGTAAAATTACCTTTGAGGCAAGGAAATGCAGTGATAGAAATTAACAATTATTTTTAGCCACATAACATTGGTATCACAAATTTAAAATGCTTGTTGGCTTTGTCCATTGAACAACTTGGAAAAAAAATTCTCTGTGCTGTATAAGCCGTGAGAATAACTGGCGTAATGCAGTCATTAAATAATCCTGCAGAGGAGAAAACATATCAAACATTCATCTGGGAGGCAACTGAGCAGCACCGTGAATCTGTACTCTTTGTGTTATGAGACATCCGTGGGAAGCAGAAACCTAAAGCGAAAGAAAAAAAAAAAAAGGCTCTATAATTCCAGAACAAGTCCCAGTGACTACTCAGAATCCCTTAGCATGTAATTGTCTTTAGAGAGGTACTGAAAAGCGAACTCTTATTATTATGGTTTCCAGGGAGGAAGGGAGGCGGTGGCCTGATAGACTTGGCTTTACAGAAATCTGAGATTTGGAATTTGGGTTTCTATTTTAGGCTCTGCTTCTGACCTGTGCTTCCTTAGAAAGTGCTTTGATTTCCTCACGAATAAACCAGAAAAAGCTCTTTCTGTGCTGCCAGGCTTTCAAATGCAAGGGAGTCATCAGAGGCCTGATCAGCATCCAACATTCTATTTCATTTGGGGATTGTGTTCTAAGATTAGAGATAGCACTTGGCTCCTGAGAATGTTTTCCCTGGGCTTAGCTGGGAATGCAGGTGTTTTGCTTGAGAAATTAGGGCTGGAAACAGTGAGAAACCCTCTGTTTTTGAAAGGTAACAATTTGGAGAACTGAAAACCTTCACTTCCTTTCCATAAGGATGAACAGAAGTCCTTTCCTTCACATCCATCATATTTTATTTCAGATTCAGAAACCTTTTAATTTCAGCAGAAATCTCAGCATATGTTATCTTGCTCCAAAACAGCAAACGATGGCTTAAAATATATTCATGCATTTGAAGTGCTCACTCTCAAAACAATATATATATATATGTATATTTCTATTCATATGGCACATATTTCAGCAATTTTGTAGAGGTTTTTTTTTTTTTCTCTTTCTTCTTCCTCTTGCTTCAAACCATGTAAGCACCAAGCAAATATAAAGAGAATTCAAGAGCATTTTGTAATTCTTGAAAGGTTAATTGCACTATTTATAGACCAAACTGTAAAGCAAAAACCCTCAGCATGACCCTTCAGGGTCACCGTAGTAATAGCAACCTCAATGGAGCCCTGACCAGTCATGAATTACTGTCTGTGATACTGAGAATGCTGACAGTTCAATCACAGCACTGTTTCAATAGAGAACTCCATATATTTAAAGCGCTGATACTGTTTTCCCTCTAAATGACAGCCTTGACAGATGGGCCAAAAGCACCGCAGACGTTTGAACAAGGAAATAGAGAGGGAGCCTGCTGGAAGCTGGGCCTCATGCAGCCAGGCGAGAATGATGAATAGAGTGTGATTGTGTCTGACAGGTAGTAATATAACTATTCATTCACCACAGAACACCTGGAGCACACTATATTAAATGGTACAAGATGGAGAGATTCTGTGACAAGAATAGGAAGTGTGAATTCCGGGCTGAGTTTAGGTACAGCAATATAAAAGGTCAGGGGTCAAGCAATATAAACTGCCTCTGAGAAGGCTGTAATTAAATTATTTGCTTACTAAAGTGTTTCTAATGTTTTGCTAACATGTTGCCAGGATCATTACTTCAGCATGTCTGAACATTTCAAATAGAAGCAGCTTCCTCCTCTGTCTCTCTCTTTTCTCTCTCTCTCTCCCTGATAACTCTGGTTATTATTATTATTTTTTTTATCACCTGAAGTCTCTTTCTCTCCTTCTGGCTCTGTTGCTACTGCTTCAAATAATAGTCCTGGAAAAATCAAGAGAGAGGTTGACTGGCCAGAGAGCTGTCATCCTAGCAAAAGGACCTCCTGTGACCCCAGTGTCACTCTGCTTGGATGAGGGTGGCATGGAAGTCAGTCATTGTCGGGTCATATGACTGGTGGCGTTCTTTCATGTGCGAAGCAGGAAAGAAAGCTGAAAGAACTGCGGGCCTCATGGAACTCACACACAAGGGTGTGTCTGCAAACGTTTGCCTTTTGCCTCTGAAGTCAGCAAAATCACTGAGATGCTGCTGACCAGCTAAAGAATTATTTTCAAAGCAAAGGGTGAGGTTAGGGCCAGGGATTTCAACAGAGTTGGACTATTTTTCAGACCATGTGACTGACCTCTTCTACAACCTTCCACTGCACACATGCTAAATATTGCTACACCTGCTTCAGTATTAAGTTTTAATTACCGTGTCTGATTGTCACATTCTGAAAGCTTTATTCCCAGGAAGTATCATGTCATGAGACTTGATTGAGCAGAGTCTTTCCAATTTGGCATTTTAACTTATGTGTGCGTGTGTTATATATCACTTATATATACAGAAAAGACGTAAAATGTCAGTTAAGATAGCACTCCATTTCACAATGTGCATACACATGTATATGTGTGTATGCGTGGATGAGAGCACATACATTTATATTCTGCATTTTGAGTCTCCCTAATAAACAAGAAGCCGGTAGTGAACCCTAGTTTTTGTTTTTTGTTTTTTTTTTCTAAGGTCCTTGTGAAAGGAAACACTTGGTGGTGGCTTTTACATGGGCAAATGTTCATCAACTGCCGCCTCTAATTAGTTTTGCTTGTCACTTTCTTTATTCACAGGATCCCATGACAGCCAAGGAAGGTTACAGTGCTGCCATTGCTGTGCGATTTGGAGGGTCCCTTTGGGAGCTGAGAGGCTGGTCACTTTTGTCTTTTCACATTCCATTTTCTCTTGTTGTCTTTGAGGCTGATCTGGCTGGTATGAAGATGGTTCTGACAGCAGGCTCACTGCCTACGTAAAAGTCCCATGTACCCAACCGCACAATTTCAGATTTGCCTTGCTTATGGAAAACACATTGTAAATAGGTGTAGTTCTCTTTTCCCAGCTTACTGCAGTGTGAGACCATGGGTTAACATTCACAAAAAGATTTTGCATGTGACCTCTCTGATTAGCTCTGGAAAACAAAATCCAATTAAAGCAGCATCCCCTCCCCCATATAAACCCTATCAATCTTCCTCCTTCCCTCCTTAGCACTCCTTCACACCCTTCTTTTCCTGCTGGTATTGCTCAGCTATTTTAAATATTGTTGGTTATTGATTGAATTACAGATATTTCTATATCTTTATCTGTATCTTCAAATCTTCATATATTTTATCTGGCTCATCCTATGAAAGAATATTTAATAGCTATTAGTTCTATCCTGGCCTCAAAAGCATGTGTTCTTGAGAATTGGGCAAACATGCAAAATCCTATGAACATACCAAATAAGAGTTCAGAATAAAACCTCGGCTTTTTTTCCAGTCTTGGTGAGATTTCTCCTCCATATTAGTCTTCTTTGTGGATATTGAGTGCAGATACTTTTTGTAGACATACAACCAAATGTTTCTCATTGCCTCTCCACCTTCTTTTTAAAATGAACTCACTTTACTTGTTGAATTGTGCACAGTCATTGTGTGGCCTTGTATCTAATGCATATCCTTTTTCCTTCCAGTTGAGAGCCTGCACAATACTTAGTGCTGCCAATAAGGGGAAAGTGACTGTTTTGCAAAATAAGCAAATTGGATTATCCAGTGTGTAAATAGGCACTCGGTCTTTTTTTCCCCATGTAAATCAGGAAAAGCAATTTGTTTTTGCAGGAAAAAACCCACACCGCTGCTCGTGGCTCCCCCATCTTGGCTGGCATTGGGAGTTCATTATAGGTGAGGAAAAGGAATTTGTTAGCACTCATACAGCTGGAGACAGTAATTAACTAATTTGCTTCCATTTTTCTTCAGTTTAAACATAGGTATTATGAAAAATATTCTGTTGAGTAACTTGAAATCTTTTGATTCATATTAAAATAATAACATGAGCTAGGTTTTTAGATTCTTAAAGATCCATTAAAAAAACTATATGCAAATTTGCCCAATAATTTATAATGTGTGTGTAGTTAGAATCAGATTTGTGCATCACAAGGATGAATTAAACCTTGGTTTCTTTCAGGAAACAATGAGTCAGGGTTGCCATGGTGTAAATTGGGCATCAGTTGAAATGAAAAGCCGTATCACTTCATTTGTGCATTGAAGAAAACTGCTAATTTTTAAGAACTGTTTTCATCTTATGAGAGTAAATCAGAAATGTGGTTAAAATTAATATTAGCAATTTAATAGTCTTGGACACCCATACTGATTAGGGCTCCTTTAATGATTGCTGAGAAAGTGGAATTATAAAATAGTAGAGTTAAAAGGAATCTTAGCAGTCATTTTGACCTGTGAAGCAGCCAAACTCAGAATTATAGTTTACGATGCTGTGTAGTGCTTAGACAAAAGAATTCAGGTTTGCTTCATTTTAGTTTAGGGCCTACTCCACTCACTGTAGTGAGAAAGAGATGAGGCATAAAATAGCCACCTGTTGAAAGAAATGATATACAGAACTGCTGTTTATAAGGTTTAGGGTTTAGTTTAAAATGTATAATACGCATACATAGGTATGATTCATGCTTATTCTCACCTGTTGTCTCTTTTAACAGTATCAAAGGTAGACATTTTTTTCTTTCTATTCTTGCCTTCCATTAGCCTAGTTGAAAGTCCTGAACAACTAAACACTGGAAAATGAAAAATTTAAAAATGTTAAGTTCTATTAGGAGGAGGGTTGTAGTCTCTAAGCAGGTGGTCTTGAAGAAGGAGAAGGAAGAGGAGAAGGAGAAGGAGGAGGAGGAGAAAAAGGAGGAGGGGGAATAAAGAGAGTGAGTATTGGGGGCTGATATGCAGAAGATTAATCTTTGTATTCTTGTGTATCATACAAGGCTACCTTGGTTAGATTTTCTGATCTCCATTGCAGAGATTAATACAGATGCAACCCATGGCATCTGTAAAGTGATATTTGTAGATCTCCCTGAACTAGCAAGGGCAGCAATATTCTAGATGTGAATGTGATTATGAATGTTTCTTGGCCACCTTTATCATTGCTGATCCTCATGTTTGATGTCTCAAGCAGTATTTGTAATCACAGATTATGGCTGGTGCACACATTTCTAAGAAAGTGGGTATTTGTGGATCTCCCGGAACCAGCAAGGGCAGCAAGTTCTCTGACACAAACCACAGTGTCCCCATGCAGAATAAAGTAAGGACTATTAAAATAAACAAACAAAAAACCAAACTGAGCAGACAGCCAATAAAAAGGCAAAAATCACATCTTGCCATAGTTTTAATTTATGGGGGCAAACTATAGGGGATAAACTAAAAATAAAAGACATTTAATGAAATATTTTGCATAAAATTGTGTTTGAAAGTGCAAATGGCATGCTTGTAAGGGAGGACAGAGGGGGAAAAATAGTAAAAGAGCATTGTGCTAAAGCCTGCAGGTAAATATTAGGCTTTAAGATGAAAAGCTACATTTTGGAAAAGTGTTATTGATCGGAATTTTCTCTGCAAGTATCATTTTAGGACACATCTATAGGATTTATTCCATACAATAGAGGCTTGCAGTCACCGTGTCAGGATCCGCCTTGCTTGGGCATCAGACTTCAATTAGATAATGACCATGCCAGGGAGTGAATAGCCAGAGAGTCATTCATCTTCCTCTGTACATGACACAGTGTAACGGGTGTTTCTGATGATCTGTGCACATTGAATTAGGTCATTGCTGAGTTTGTCGGCCTTTGAGAGAGTCTGTGCATTTACATGTGATGATTTCACCCCCCTTTCCTTCCCTCTCCTTCCTCTCAAACAGCATCTATTGTTCCGGAGCCCATATTGTACTGGGATCTGAATTTATGTCCGCGGATTATAAGCAAGGGACACTACCACAGACCATAATCAGCTCATTAGCATTCTGCTCATGTGAGCCAGTGTGAGTACAATTTTCAATGGCCTAATGTGACAGGTAATCATAAATTAGTATTTGCTTTAAAACAACAGCAGAGTACACAGCCTGCATGCTTAAGGAGAATGACTCAGTAAGTAGTACAGCTCTGTAATGAAGTGGGAGCTCATTAAACAGATGCTATCTACTTCACTGAGCTGCAGAAGCAGCAAACAAACCAAATGGAAATGTTTCAACAGAACACTGCAGTCAACCAGGACAAGTTCAGGTTCATTAGCTGTGGCACAATCTACAGGAATTAGTCACAGTAATAATTAAATAGTTGCTTGCTAATTTATCATTTTACATTTGTTACTACATTTGCATAATGTGTCCCCCCATCTCTGGTTATATTAAAATGCCCTTATCTGTGTGTGAAAAATGAAAACCATGTTTTTTTTTTTTTTTTTTTTTTTTTATTAAAAAAGACTTATCAGAAGTGGCCTGTATTTGGCAGTTCATTGGTGATAACCTTGTTGTTTACTTCAAATATTTAAGCTGTGTCTCTATTATAATATTGGCATTGTGTCATTTTTAACAAGCAGTACTTAGGAGGCCATCCTGGGAGGAGATAAAGACCCAGACTTGTCCTTAAGCGACTAAGTGGCGAGCAGGGTAAAATAGGAACTTAGCAGCCGATATTGCTGAATTAACCTGCTGTTGGAAAGAACTTGGCATGCAACTCTGTAATTTCACTGTCCAAAAATAACAAAGCCATGGAGTGAGACTTAATGCAGAGCAGAGGTCAGGAATAGTTTTTCTGTAGATTCCCCGGGTTGTGTTGGGATGATCTGCTCTTCTTCAGAAACAAAGTCATGTGGTCTCCTTTTTGTGAAGCAGTTGCTTAAAGCCGATAAAATACCAAATTTCACCTTGGTTAGAGAAGGATTTAGAGGGAACTGCTAAACACCATCGTGATTAGCATTAAAATGTCTGTGAAGCCACAGGATTCAAGAGGTGGGGAGTGAGAAGGTTGTTGGGGGTAGACGTGAGGCTGGGAGAGCCAAATTAAAAGCAGAAGGAGAGAGACTGCTCCTTCTATCGTGGCCATGTTTGGGTTGGTTGGTGAGGCGGTGATAAATTATTCAGTGGAAACAACACAGAACAAGGACACATTTTTCAGAATTTTAATTAATTATCACTTATTGTTATTGATATGAATTCCCTTTATGATGTAAAATAAACCTCTGAATGCTTTTTTTGTGTTCTCATTCTTTTCTTTCTCAGGGAACTTCGGTTTTAGCAGCAGCCTAGGAAGTGTGTCTGGGGAAGTAAGGGTTATCTTGAAAAGCTTTGGCTCTATGGGCTCTGAGAGATAGAAACCTAGAGGGAGGCAAACACTGAAGACAAATTTTTCATATTTGCTTACGTTTGGTCAAAGTTGGAATTCAGCCAGGGATAGTACTCCTTTCTCCCCTCTTGATCTTGCTTGTGTGCCTTTGTAAACCTAACGTTTCTAGCAGTGCAAACCAATGAGGTATTCTAATGTTCTTAAATCTTTATTGAGTGTATGTGGGTAAAACCTACCTCCTTATAGTGCGCTGTGCGAGAAGGTGAAGACATTCAGAAAACATTAGTGGCCAATTAAAAATGAAGATGTATAAACCGAGGGGAGACGTGAAGCACATTATGTTTATGACAGAACAAACAGGCAATGCAAGCTGCCATTTAGTGTGTCGGCAAGGGCCATTAGAGCTTTCTCAGGAAATCAAAACATACGCCTTGTTATAAAGAGTTTTAGAATATGCATATTGCCTCTGTTTTGTCACTAAATTTAGGGTAGTAGAATATTAATTTTTAAAAATGTTAAATAATTCACTGCAGTGGTCATTCACATTTTATCTGTTTCAACAGCATCTTTTCCTTTCAGTAGTTGTTTCTCCCTTATCCAGGGAGACTAGAAACCACGTGGCCCCCATCCCATGCCCCAGGAATGGGCATGGTACCCGGCCTGGCTATCATAGTACACCATTCCCCTGGCCACAGTGATTGAGTCAGGTATGGATATGTGACCCACGAGGCCCATTAGAACCTTTCCTGAGAGGGTTACTGGAGCTTTTGAAAGAGCGCTCCATATCATTGAGGACTGCTAGCTCTAGTGCTCTGAGCTGCCATGGGCTATCTTTGACCCCAGGTCGAAAGAGCTTGTCTAAAAACAAATTCGATGCAGAGAAAAACTGAAAAGAGAGACAGAGAAATAAGAGTGAGCCAATATTTTCCCTCCTTGCTTAAGCCATTTTGTGACTATTTTCTAGTACTTTTAACTTGAAGACATACCTTTATTTTATGGTGGAAACTGAGGCCCAGTGGTGAAATGCATAGTCTGTTCACTTGTAGCCCAGTTTCCTTTTCTTTTGTACACAAATGAACATATTTTAGATTAGTTCTGTGATCTGATGAGTCCTTAGAAGTAGTGATTGCTTATAATATTAAATAATAATATTTAGTATTATAGTAACAATAAAAAATATCTATAAGACTAAACAAGATGTAGTGATTGAAGAAACATATTCTTGGGTTCATTGTGAGAAAACCAAATCTTCACTGTTCTCAATTTTAACCCATCTTTAACCACCTCCAAATTGGCTTCTGTCCCTTTCTTACCATCTTTATCTACTTAATCTCTCAATCTGTTGAACTTGGGTCAAAACTATCTTTCTCATGCCAACTTTCCCAACTCCACAGACTTGGGGAAACCAATCCATATCATCTTAGGGTTCATCATTTTTTTCTGAGCTCTTCTCACACTTGTTGCTTTGCATTTTTTCCCATGTTTATCTGATTAATGTTAGATAAACATTATCTCTACCACTATGTGTATGTATTGTGTATGTGTGTGTATATCTATATCTGTATCTATCATTATTGACTGAGTATCCTATTCATATAGCATTTCTTGGTTAAATTCAGGAAACTACAAATGATGTTTCCTTGAATTTTACATCTTTTTAAAGTGATTCAAGTTTAGTTAATAACTATATTGTGATAATGTTAGTTTTATAAATGCCCAAGTGTAGTTAATATGCAGCTAGAGAGCTCCCGACTGGGCATTGACAGTGATATTTCACTAATAATAGTTGCCGTGAGATGGATCAAGTATATTTCAGAAGCAAGAAAGCTTGAAGAATGCTATTAACTCAGTCTTGGCCTGAGCATTCTAGGAAATAGATTTGGCATTGATCTGAGTGTTTCATCAGTAATTTCTTCAAAAGGCAAGTTCAAATAATTCACCTTTGCTTCCTAAGAAAATATGATTATTTGTTTTTTTTTTAGAGAAATATGTGACACTTTATTACCTATTTTTAAATTTTTTTGTGAGTATATAGGTATATATTACATATCATTACTTAAATTTGAGCTAAAGAATACCTTATTTTGACTCTTTGGTTCAAAGAACAAGGAAGAGGTTTGGAAGACCTTAAGTGTGTTTTCAACTTAGGCTTAGTTCCAGTAATGCTATAATTTTCAGTTTCCCATTCATAAAATTTGACTTAATATTATCTTTCCATAACTTCATGGTTGTTAGGAAAATAAATTGGCCTTTGACAATAATTTTAACTTCAAATTAAAGATAATCAATGACTACAGAATCTTTTATTCTTCTTCTTCTTGTGTCCATCTCTGCCACCAAAGGGGAACTAGGCTCCAGGAGAATACAAGTAATAGTTCTAACTAGATTCTAAGACTGGCACTGGGGGAATAAAATTCCTCCTCTACCTTACTTGGAAACATTGCTCCTGAGGACCACTCCAGTGACTTTCAATAATGAATCAACATGTTAATTAAGTCCCTTATCTTTCCCCAGTCTCTTCAATCAGAAGTGGGGATAGGACCATATCAAGGGGAATTTCAGTGCAGGATGCATTGTGATGGGAGTAGCGAGTTAGCATTTGAAAAATAGATAAGTAAATTGAATGATAATTAATTGACTATGAAGCACGGCATTGCTTTTACTGGATAGACTCAGACATTAGTTTATCCTAAAGGTCACCCAGTCACTGCCAAGTTTATTTAGTGTGAATTTAGGGCTTATTTGAAAGCCCGAGATTGCACTAGATCAAAAGTTACAATTAATATCTTGAATAGTTGTATATGACTATAAGGATGGAAATACTTTCATCTTTGTCTAGTTTTATGTTTTCTTTGTGAATCATCCACAAAACGCTTTTTCCTGATAGAAATAGCATTTATTGGTTTCATAAATGGTATATAATGTGGTGATAACTACCACTTTTTGACAGATTTCAACTTTCTAAAATAGCTAACATTTAATCTATAGACTGTGAATTTAGTCACGTTGCCAAATATAGATCAGAATAAAGGCAGAGCATCTTTAACTGGTCAGTTAGCAGTACTGAACCAAGATCACTATTTAATCTTCCTTCATTGGGGGAAAAAATGTTCTCATTGCAGAATTTGCATACCTGCTTTATAAACTTGTCTATACCAGGAATTTTGGAAGAAGACAACTACACGTGACATCATTAAACATACAGAGTAACTGTTGAAGTATTTTACAGGCCTGAAGCTATTACTTGGAAACCTGGTTCTACTTTTATGACAGAAACTCATGAAATAAAGTGTCTGCACATACAGTGTATTGGTTCATGTCTTATAGTGTATTTCAAACATGAACAAAGCCATATACAAGATAGGCCATTATTGACTACAGTTTCTTGTCCACAATCTATAATATTTTCCTGATGCTGCAACATAGCAATCACAAGTGATATTTACCTATGACTTGCCTAATACTGAGTATATTGTTTCATAAGTGCAAAATTTGCTTAGTAATGAAGTGATATACTTTTTTCTTGTATGTATTGAACTGGTTTAGTACCTTGAAATGTTTGCAGCGATGATTACTTGAAGGTGATGGATTTTATATTAATCAGATATGATGCCTAGGCAAGCAGTTTGAATTCCTTATTCTCTAAATGACATTCATTAGGATTATAGATTTGCTTCAATTGATAATTTTACTTTGAGACCATGTCAAAAAATACCTATGACAACCAATTCCTTTTGCTGCCCTACAGTGATTTATTAGAATAGAATGATAACCAATAACAACTCTGAAAACATCTCAGATAATTCTGTTTATTAAAGTCAGATGCTTGTCCTTTCCTAAAAACTTATCTCACCTGTTCAAGGTTGGCATTTCACTCCATTAGAATTGGGTATATATGTTATGAACATTGGAGACTGAATTATTGTGCTAACCAGGAACATAGAACTTCTTTGCTTTGATATCATATTACTGTTCTCTCTGTTTACTTTTGGAGGGTGACTTATATGTGAATACATTCCAGGGTAAAATCAATGTCTCCATTTTTTTCAGTCTATACTTTAGTATTGGCCAAGTGTTGTAATATCAGTCCTTGTTCCTAAAAAAAAAAAAGTCACGAATTACCTGATGTCCTAAGAAAGCAGATGGAGCTTTTGGTCTTAGGATGTCATCTGAAAGACCCTGTCCAATCAATTCTGTGCTACCCAATTTGCCTGCCTTCAAAGGGTGAAGGACAGAGTTGAAACATTTGAGATTGGAATCTCTGGTTCCAAGGAAACTTGAGTATTTTGACCCTGAGGTCTCTACTACTAAGCCAATCCTCTAGCTTCTGACAGTTCATATTTGTTGAATTCCATAACCTTGATCCTGGTCCTGTTTCCCTGTGAAATGTGTCATCATTTTTGTTTGCTCCTGAAATGCACAGCACATGTGCATACTGCTTCTCAGTAGCAGCCAAGCCACATAAATTCTGAAACTTATGTGACTGAAATGGCATCCACAAGGAGTTGAAAGTGTCTATATTAATAGCTTTCATATGGGCAAGTCTATGTAAATTCACACTATCAGCCAATAGAGCAGCAGCAGTTCTTGGTGATTTCTGTATCTGTATTCCTGAAGACAACAGATGAGCTTTTCCAGTACCCTAGTCTCTTAGTTCCATAACGTGCTCTCCTCTAATTATCTTGACTACCCACTATGGTATGAATGTATGCGTACGTGTCCCTCCAAAATTCATATGTTGAAACTTAGTCCGCAATGCAGCAGTTACTAGAAGGTGGGATTTAGGAAGTGATTAGGGTATTAGGGTTCTATGCTTGTGAATGGGTGAATGGGATTAATGCCTCATAAAAGAGGCTTCACACAACAGTTGCCCTTTTTGTTCTTCCGCCTTCCACTATATGAGGATGGCAGTGTTTATCCCCTCCAGAGGACACAGAGACAAGTTGCCATCTTGGAAGGAGAGAAACTGGGTCCTGACCAGACACTGAACCTACTGGTGCCTTGATCTTGGACTTCTAGCTTCTAGACTGTGAGAAATAAATTTCTGTTCTTTGTAAATTACCCAGTATGAGGTATTTTGTTACAGCAGCATAAACTAAGACATTACCATAATTCAATCCAATGAGGACACCTGAGAACTTGTCATTATCAATATTTAAAACGTTTCCAACTCAATTTGAAGTATGTTCCTCCCCAACTATGATCTACAATGTTTAATATCACTCCTTCTAGTACTATGACTCTGAATAATATATCCAGCCTCTCCAGGATCTATATTATTCACTGTTCCTACTTATCCCTCACTTTCCCTTTTATGTCCTAATTTACTTCTTCACTCAATTTAGGTTCTATGGTCCACCCTTATAATCACTCCTTTGCATACATACTCAACTCCCTACACCTTATTTTCACACTAGCAAGACCCCATCCTGGTTAAATACAACTCTGACTAATCCAAGCCTGTGCCTGTCAGCTAAACATGGCTGGAACAAAATGGTAACTGTGCATACTATTGTCAGTTTACATTTACACCATCTACCCCAGGTTGGCTCTGAGTGCTACTTGGCAATTCTATAACATTTCATTCTCCCACTTTTTGGATGGCTGTTTTATATCTTCCTTCTATTCCTCAAAGGTCCAGTTCTGCCTTCCCCATTATCACTTTCAGCTGTTAAGCATGTTTTCAATTTATCTGAGAAAACAGAAGCAGAGAATTTCTAAGAGCTGTGATTACTCTGTCATCCCACCTACCAGGATCTGTGCCCATATACTCTTCCTTCCACACTATTTTGGGTGAATTGTCCATACACTCCTAGTCCTTCCATTTGTGAACTAGATCCCATTTCTTATCCTTCATCATTTCAGGATTCTCTCTTTCTCTTGAATCATAATTTCTCCCCTTTCTACTGGATAATTTCCATCAGCACATACATATTTTGTAAATTTTCTCTTCTTAAAAATCTCTCTGTCTCAATACCATATCCCCTTGAGGTTTTTCCCACTTCTTTGCTTCCTTTGTAGCAAAAAATTCCTGAAAAGCTTTGTCTGTATTCACTATTTCTCTCAAAACCATAGGATCAGGGCTTTCCCCCCACCACACCCCCAAACTCCACTGAGAGTCACTGATGACAATTTCCACTTTGCTAAATGTACTGGAATATTTCAGTCTTCATCATACTTAACCAACTATCAGTGTCTGATATGACTTGTTACTCCCACCCCTTTGAGCTATTTTTTTCACTTAGCTTCTAGCATAGCACATTCTACCCAGTTTCTTCTCAATTTGCTGGTCTCTTCTCTCATAGTTCTTTTTCATCTCTATGAACATCATATAATAATGTGCCTCAGAAAATCATTTGAATCCCTTCTCTTCTGTCAACAGTTCCTTCTTTGGTACTTTGGTCTTATTTAGTTAGTTTTTAAAATTGCTACATTTACCATTGCTAAATTTTTTCATAGAGTTTTAGATTTACAGAATGATTGAGCAGATCATACATAGAATTCTATATACCTAACCCCAACCTCCTTACCCCCATATAGTTTCTCTCATTATTAATATCTTGCATTAGTAGTATGTTTGTTATAATTAACAAGCCAATACATTATAATTCACTATGGGCCATAGTTTTCATTAAGAGTCACTCTTTGTGTCATATAGTTTTATGGGTTTTGACAAATGCATGTCATGGATCTACCATTAAAGTTTCATATAGAATAGTTCCACTGCCTTAAAAATCCCCTTGCTCTACCTATTAATGCTTCCCTCCCCACAAGTTCCTGGCAATCACTGATCTCTTTACTGCCTCCAGAGTTTTGCCTTTTCAAGGATGTCATACAACTAGAATCACAGAACCTTTTCAGATTGACTTTTTTCACTTACTAATGTACGTTTAAGTTCCTCCATGTCTTTCCATGGCTTAATAGGTTGTTTCTTTTAAATGCTGAATAATATTTCATAGTGTAGATATACCACTATTTATCCTTTCACCTATTGAAAGACATCTTGGTTACTTTCAGTTTATGATGATTATGAATAAAGCTGCTATGAAGAATCGCATGAAAATTTTTGGGTAGACGTGTTTTCAATTCAATTAGGCAAAAAATTAGGAGCATGACTGGTGGATTACATAAGACAGTTTTTAGCTTTGTAAAAAACTACCAAACTCTAATCCAAACTATAAAATGTTGCATTTGTACCAGCAATAAAGTAAGTATCTGTATTGCTTTATATTCTTGCCAGCATTTTGTATTAACACTTTTATGGATTTTAACCATTCAATAATTGTATAAGTAGTATCTCCTTATTGTGTTAATTTGCAGCTATCTAATAACATTTGGTGTTGAGCATATTGTCATATGCTTATTTGTTGTATGTTTATCATTGGTGTGGTATGTGCTCAGCTCTTTCACCCATTTTATAATTGGGCTATTTGCTTTCTTATTGTTGAATTTTAAGAGTTTTTTTGATATTTTGTTCACAAGTCCTTTATGAGATATGTGGTTTACAAGTATTTTTTTTTCCAATCAGTGGCCTGTCTCTTTATTCTCTTAACAGTGCAGAAGTTTTAGTGCAACCTATTAATTTTTCCTGTCATGAATTATACTTCTGGTATTATATCCCCATACTCATCACCAACGCCCCTCCTCACTCCAAGATGGGGCACATAGCTTAGGGTTCTGGGGATTGCCCAACTCAATCCACTATCCTGGACACCTGAGCAGTTCTCCAAAGGGGTTCGAGGTTGGGCCTAAACTCCTGGCTACTATTACCTCAGCTGGCATCTACCTGAGAATGCCATCTGTGGGTCTGAAGACTGGGCTGCCCAGCTCATCACAGCCACTGTCAATAGCAATACACACTTCTTGGGACCCAGAGAGTTATCTCACCACTGTTACTGCCTTTACCCACACCATGCTGACCTGAGAACCTGCCCACCTGCCCAGTCCACTACTGGCATCCAAGTAAGACACTAGGATGCCCAGTAATCAGGCTGCTGGTATCCACCAACATCAGTGCCAGTGTAAACCACCATAGGTCACAAGGATAGACATGCTCAGCTGCCACTGCTCCACTGAGGCCTGAAGACTGGCCTACCTGGCATCTTAGTACCCAACGAAACTTTACCACAGCCTCCACTTTAAGTATACCCTCAAAAAGGAAATTATAGATACCCCTAATGCTGTTTACTGCCAAAGAAATCATACAGAAAAAATACTACCGAATGCACCTAGAATCAAAGCCAAAGTGCCCTATCTAACCAACACAATAAATACACCTTCGAGAAAAAGTCCTCTCCTATGAAGGTAAAAATGAAAAACTAGAAAGAGGTGACTGGTATAACAGATGTGCAGATATCAACATAAAGACACGGGAAACAGAAAAGCACAGAAATATTTCACCTCCAAAGAAACACAATAACTCTCCTGCAATATATCTTAATCAAAAGGAAAATTTTTAAATCCCAGAAAAAGAAATCAAAATATTGATTTTTAAAGGAGCTCAGTGAGATACAAGTGAGTTCTGTAAGATAATACAAAGAAATCTATAAAACAGTTCAGGATTTGAATGAAAAATTTACCAAAGAGATAGCTATTTTGAAAAAGAATCAAATAGAAATTCTGGACCAAAAATATTTTGGAGGAAATACAAATATATATAGACATACATATACGTATATATACATACATGTATATATGTGTATATGTGTATATACACATATGTAAACATACATACACATATATACATATATACATATATAAGTATACACATATATACGTATATATGCATATATGTATATATATTTGCCTGAGATTAGGTAATTTTTATATATATACATGTATATATACATATATGTATATATACACTATATATGTGTATATATACACTATATATGTATATATATAAGCTTCAACAATAGATTAGATCAAGCAGAAGAGAAAAAAAACCTTAGAACTTGAAGACAAATCTTTCGAAATAATCCAGCCAAGAAAAGTAAAGAATGAACAAAGCCTTTGTGACATTTGGGACAACATAAAATGACTGAATATTTAAATTTTTTGTATCACTGAGGACATAGAGAAAATGAACTTATTTAAAAAATAATAAAGACTTTCCAAGGCTCACTAGAGATGTAGACATTCAGATACAGAAGGCTCAGTGTTCCCCAGGTAGATACAATGCAAAAAGTGTTTTCTAGGGTACATTATAGTCAGACTGTCTGATATGGTTTTGCTGTGTTCCTACCCAAATCTCATCTTGAAATCTCATCTTTCCATAATCACCACATATCATGGGAAGGACCCAGTGGAAGATAATTGAATCATGGGAGCAGTGACATACATGCTGTTCTCATGATAGTGAGTTTTCATGAGATCTGATGGCTTTATAAGGGGGTTTTCCCTTTTTTCTCAGAACTTCCCTCTCTCCTGCCACCTTGTGAAAAAGGACATGTTTGTTTCCCTTTCCACCATGATTGTAAGTTTCCTGAGGCCTCCCCAGCCCTGGAGAATTGTGAGTCAATTAAACCTCTTTCCTTTATAAATTACCAAGTCTTGGGTAGTTCTTTATAGCAGCGTGAGAATGAATTAATACAGTAAATTGGTACCACAGAGAGTGTGGTGCTGCTATAAAGATACCCCAAAATGTGGAAGCAACTTTGGAACTGGGTGACAGGCAAAGGTTGGAACAGTTTGGAGGGCTTAGGAGAATACAGGAAGATGTGGGAAAGTTTGAAACTTCCTAGAGACCTGCTGAATGGTTTTGACCAAAATACTGATAGTGATACAGATAATGAAGTCCAAGCTGAGGTGGTCTCAGACGGAGAAAAGGGACTTCTTGAGAACTGTAGCAAAGAGACTGGAAGCATTTTGTTCCTACCCTAGAGATCTGTGGAACTTTCAACTTGAGAGAGATGATTTAGGGTATCTGGCAGAAGAAATGTCTAAATGGCAGTGTTCGAGAAGTGACAGAGAATAAAAGTTTGGAAAATCTGCAGCCTGCTGATACATTTAGAAAAGAAAAACTCATATTCTGGGTAGAAATTCAAGCCAGCTGCAGCAATTTGCAAAAGTAATGAGGAGCCAAATGCTAATCACCAAGACAATGTGGAAAACTCCTCTAAGGCATGTCAGAGACCTTCATGGCAGCCCCTGCCACCACCAGCCTGGAGGCTTAGGAGGCAAATATGGTTTTGTGGGCTGAGTCCAGGGTACCCCTTGCTGTGTGTAGCCTCCAGACTTGGTGTCCTGCATCCCAGCTGCTCCATCCATTGCTGAAAGGGGCCAAGGTACAGCTCAGGTCATTGCTTCAGAGGGTGAAAGCCCTAAGCCTTGGCAGCTTCCACATGGTATTGGGCCTGCAGGTATGTGGAAGACAAGAATTGAGGTTTGGGAACCTCCACCTAGGTTTCAGAGGATGTATGGAAATACCTGGATGTCCAGGAAGAATTTTCGGCAAGGGCAGAGACCTCATGGAGAACCTCTGCTAGGGCAGTATGGAAAGAAATGTGGGAGGTTGGAGCCTCCACATAGAGTCCCCACTGGAGAACTACCTACAGAAGCTGCAAGAAGAGGGCTGCTGTCCCCCAGACACCAGAATGGTAGATCTACCAACAGCTTGTACAGTTTGCCCTAGAAAAGCCACAGACACTCAACACCAGCCTGTGAAAGCAGCTGGGAGGAGTATGGTACTCTGTGAAGCCATAGGAGTACAGCTTCACAAGACCATGGGGCCCACCTGTTGCATCAGTGTGACCTGGATGTGAGACATGGAGTCAAAGGAGATAATTTTGGAACTTTAAGGTTTAATGACTACACCGTTGAATTTTAGACATGCATGGGCCCTGTAACACCTTTGTTTTGGCCAATTTCTTCCATTTGGAATGGGTGTATTTACCCAATGTCTGTACCCTCATTCCTAAATAAGGAAGTAACTAACTTGCTTTTGATTTTGCAGGCTAATAGGTGGAAGGGATTTGCCTATTCTCAGATGAAATTTTGGGCTCAGACTTTTGGGTTAATGCTGGAATGAACTAAGACTTTGGGCGACTGTTGGGAAGGCATGCTTGTGTTTTGAAATGTGAGGACATGAGATTTGGGAGGGGCCAGAGGTGGAATGATATGGTTTGGCTGTGTCCCCACCCAAATCTCATCTTGAATTTTAGTTTCCATAACCTCTACACTGTCAGCATTAGGGACCCAGTAGGAAGTAATTGAATTATGGGGGCAGTTATCCCCATGCTGTTCTTGTGATAGTGCATGAGTTCTCACGATATCTGATGGTTTTATAAAGTCCTTTTCCCCCTTTGCTTGGCACTTCTCTCTCTCCTGCCGCCTTGTGAATAAGGATATGTTTTCTTCCCCTTATGCTATGATTGTAGGTTTCCTGAGGCTTCCTCAGCCCTGGAGAACTGTAAATCAATTAAATTTCTTTCCTTTATAAATTACCCAATCTCAGGCAGTTCTTTACAGTAGCATGAGAAAGCACTAATACACTGTCTAAAGTCAAAGATAAAGAATGAATCATAAAAAGAGCAAGAGAAAAGCATCTAGTCACCTAAAAGGAAACACCTTCAGACTAACAGTGGATTTCTCAGTGGAACCTAATAAGCCAGAAGAGGATGGGGTAACATATTCAAAGTGCTGAAAGAGCAAACCCAAGAATACTATATCTAACAAGATTACTTCTATAATTAGGAGAGATAAAGTCTTTCTTAAACAAGTAAATATCAAAGCAATCTATTACCGCTAGACCAGTGCTACAAGAAATGCTCAAGGGAGTCATAAACCTGGAAGCAAAAGGACAATATTTACCGTCGTGCAAACACATGAATGTATAAAACTCATTGGTAAAGCAATCACACAAAGGAAGAAGAGAATGGACTCAAATGGTACCACTACTGAAATCCACAAAACCACAGTGACAGACAAAAAGAGAAGAAAAAAGAAACAAATAATATCTAAAGCAACCAGAAAACAATGAACAATATGACATGAACAAAGCCTCATGTATCAATAACCTTGAACCTCAGTTAAAAAGACATAGCATGGCTGAATGGATAGAAAAATAGAATCCAACTATAAGATGCTTATAGGAAACTTATCTTACCAGACATATGTGACAGAAAAGAGATGGAGAGCTATTCCACAAAAACAGAAACCCAAAGTGTATGGGAGCAGTTATACTTATATCAGATAAAAACACCTCAAAGCAAGAACAATAAAAAAGAGAAAGAATGGGGATATACCCAAAGGATTATAAGTCATGCTGCTATAAGGACACGTGCACATGTATGTTTATTGTGGCACTATTCACAATAGCAAAGTCTTGGAATCAACCCAAATGTCCATCAGTGACAGACTGGATTAAGAAAATGTGGCACATATACACCATGGAATACTGTGCAGCCATAATAAAGGATGAGTTCGTGTCCTTTGTAGGGACATGGATGCAGCTGGAAACCATCATTCTCAGCAAACTATTGCAAGAACAGAAAACCAAACACCGCATGTTCTCACTCATAGGTGGGAATTGAACAATGAGATCACTTGGACACAGGAAGGGGAGCATCACACACCGGGTCCTATTGTGGGGAGGAGGTAGGGGGGAGGGATAGCATTAGGAGATATGCCTAATGTAAATGATGAGTTGATGGGTGCAGGACACCAACAAGGCACATGTATACATATGTAACAAACCTGGACATTGTGCACATGTACCCTAGAACTTAAAGTATAATTAAAAAAAGAAAAAAGAGAAGGTCATTATATAATGATAAAGGGATCAATCCAGCGGAAAGATATAACATTTCTAAATTTATATGCACTCAACACTGAAGCACAAATATTCATAAAGCAAATATTATTTGATCTAAAGAGAGAGACTGCAATAAAATAATAGTGGGGGACTTCAACACCCCACTGTCAGCATTAGGCACATTATCTAGGCAGAAAATCAACACCACCACCACCACATTGGATTTAAACTTAACTTGATACCAAATGGACCTAACATATTTACAGAAAATTCCATCCAACAACTGCAGAATTACATTTTTTTACATTAGCACATGGAACATTCTTCAGGATAGATCATATGTTAACCACAAAACAAGTGTCAACAAAGTTTAAAATATTGAAATCATATTAAATGTCTTCTTAGACCACAGTGGAATAAACTGGAAACCAATACCAAGAGGAACTTAAAACTATATAAATACATGGAAATTAACCAACATATTCCTGAATAACCATTAGGTCAATGAAGAAATTAAGAGGGAAATCAAAACATTTTGTGAAACAAATGAATATGGAAACACAACATATCAAAACCTCTGGGATACAACAAAAGTAGTGTTAAGAGGGAAGTTTATAACAATAAATGCCTACATCAAAAGACAGATTACAAATTAACAACCTAACAATGCACCTCAAGGAACTGGAAAAGTAAGAACAAACCAAGCTCAAAATTTGCAGAAGGGGGGAAATAACAAAGATCAGAACAGAACTAAACAAAATAGACAAAAAAATAATACAAAAGATCAATGAAACTGAGAGTTGGTAATTTGAAGAGATAAACAAAATTGACAAACTGCTATGTAGACTAAGCAAGGAGAGAAGTGAGGAGACCCAAATAAAATCAGAGATGAAAAAGAAGATATTACAATTGATACCACAGAATACAAAAGATTATCAGAGACTATTATGAACAACAACACCCTGATAAACTGGAAAACACAGGAGGAAATGGGTAAATGTCTGGAAACATACCACTTACCAAGATTGAATCAAGAAGAAATAGAAAACTTGTACAGAGAAATAATGAGTAGTGAAATTGAATCAGTAATAAAATGACTCCCAACAGAGAAAAGTCCAGGACAGGAAAAATTCACAGCTAAATTCTATCAAATGTACAAAGAGCTAATACAAATCCTTCTGAAAGTATCCCAAAAAATTCAAGAGAAGGGAACTCTCCCTAACTCATTCAACAATGCCAGCATCACTCTGATACCAAAACCCGACTGGGACACAACAACAACAAAAAAACTGCAGTTCATATGATAAATATCACACAAAAATTGTCAACAGAATACAAGCAAACTGAGTCTAATAGTACATCAAAAAGGTAATATACCACAATCAAGTGACCTTTATACTGGGAATTCAAGGATGGTTCAACATACACAAATCAGTAAATGTGATACATCACATCAACAGCATATATGACAAACTCACAGCTAATATCATACTAAATGGTAAAAAATTGAAAGCCTTTCCTCTAAGAACTGGAACAAGATAAGGATGACCACTTTCACCACTCCAAAATCTGTATTAGGTTTTCGTATTGACTCACCTGATCACAAGGTGAGGTCCCACAATAGGCCGTCTGCAAGCTGAGGAGCAAGGAAGTCAGTCCAAGTCCCCAAATTTCAAAAGTAGGGAAGACGACACTGCAACCTTCAGTTTGTGGCCAAAGCCCAAAGGGCCTCTGGCAAATCACTGGTGTAAGTCCAAGAGTCCAAAAGTTGAAGAACTTGGAGTCTAATGTTTGAGAGCAGGAAGCATGCAGCATGGAAAGAAAGATGAAGTATGGAAAACTCAGCAAGTCTGCCCTTTCAGTCTTCTTCTGCATGCTTTATTATAGCAGCTCTGGCAGCTGATTAGATGATGCCGACCGGGACTGAGGGAGGGTCTGCCGTTTGTAGTTCACTGACTGGAACATAGTACTGAAAGTTCTGACTAGAACAATCACACAAGAGAAAGAAAAGATCTCTAAATAGAAAAAGAGAAAGTCAAATTGTTCCTCTTTGCTTATGATATGATCTTATATCTGATAAACCCTAAAGACTTCACCAAAAAACTCTTAGATTTGATAAATGAATTCAGTAAAGTTGCAGGATAGAAAATCAAGTCTAAAAATTAGTAGAATTTTTTACACCAATAATAACCTAGCAGAAAAATCAAGAATGCAGTCCCATTTATAATAGTTACAGAAGAAAATAAAAATATATTTGAAAAAATTTAACCAAGGAGGTGAAAGTTCTCTACAAGGAAAATTACAAAACACTGACAAAAGAAATTGAAGATGACATAAACAGATGGAAAAACATCCTATGCTCATGCATCGGAAGAATTAACATCATTAAAATGACCATATTGTACAAAGCAATCTATAGATTCAAAGCAATCTCTATCAAAATATCAACATCATTCTTCACAGAATTATTAAAAAATTCTAAAATTCATATGAAACAAAAAAGCTCAAAAAAGCCAAAGCAATGCTAAGCGAAAAGAACAAAGCTGGAAGCATCACATTACCTGATTTTAAAATATATTACAAGGCTGTAGTAACCAAAACAGCAAGATATTAATATAAAAAAAATCACATAGACTAATGGAACATAATAGAGAATCCAGAAATAAAGTCATGTATTTATAACAACTGATCTTTGTCAAAACCAATGAGAACTTATGTTAAGGAAAAACACCCTCTTCCATAGACAGTGCTGGGAAAACTGGATAGCCACATGCAGAAGAATGAAACTGGATTTCTGTCTCTCACAATATACAAAACTCTACTCAAACTGGGTTGAAGAACTTAATCATAAGACCCAAAACTATAATATTAAAAGAAATCCTAGGGAAAACTCTCCTGGATATCAGTCTAGGCAAAGAACTTATGACTAAGACCTCGAAAGCAAAGGCAGCAAAAAGGAAAAATAGACAATTAGAACTTACTTAAACTAAAGAGCTTCTCCAGAGCAAAATAAGCAACAGAGTGAAGAGACAACCTGTTGAATGGGAGAAAATATTTGCAAACTATTCATCCAATAGGAGATTCATATCTAGGATATGAGTCAACTCAACAAGTAAGAAAACAACAAGAAAACAAATAATCACATTAAACAGTAGGCAAAGAAAACGAATAGACACTTCTCAAAAGATAACAGACAAATGGCCAAAAGGTATATGAGAAATGCTCAACATCACTAATCGTCACGGACATTCAAATCAAAACCATAACGAGATATCATCTTGCCCCTTTCAGAATGGCTATTATTAAAAAGACCAAAAAAAAAAAAAAAAAAAAGAAGAAGTAGATCTTGGTGATGATATGGAAAAAAGGGAACTCTTATAACTGTTGTCAGAATGTAAGCTAGTGTACCCACCATGGAAAATAGTATGGCCATTTCTCAAAAAAAAAAAAAAAAATGAAAACCAAAACAAACTACAATTCAATCCATTAATTCCACTACTAAGTATCTACACCAAAGAATAGAAATCAGCATATCAAAAGGATACCTGCACTCGCATGTTTATTGTAGCACTATTAATAAGAGCAAAGATATGGAAACAGCCTAAGTGTTCATCAATGGACGAACTGATCAAGAAAAAGTAGTGTGTATATGTATCAGGATATAAAAAATGAAATCCTGTCATTTGCAGCAAGATAGAAGGAAGTTGAGGTCAGTATTACATGTTTTGACTTATATGTTGGAGGTAAAATTTTGATCACATGGGTAGAGAGTGGAAAGATAGATTACAGAGACTGAACAGGGTGAGTAGGGGGCAGGAGAAGGATGAAGATGAGTGGGTTAAAGGGTATAAACATGGCTGGGTGCGGTGGCGCAAGCCTGTAATCCCAGCACTTTGTGAGTCAGATGGGCAGATCACGATGTCAGGAGATTGAGACTATACTGGCTAACTAACACGGTGAAACCTGTCTCTACTAAAAATACAAAAAATTAGCCGGGTGTGGTGGTGGGTGCCTGTAGTCCCAGCTACTTGGGAGGCTGAGGCAAGAGAATGGCGTCAACCCAGGAGGTGGAGTTTGCAGTGAGCCGAGATTGTGCCACTGCACTCCAGCCTGGGCAACAGAGCGAGACTCTGTCTCAAAAAAAAAAAAAAGGGTACAAACATAAAATAAATATAAAATTAGATGGAACAAATAAAGTCAATGTTTGATAGCACAATAAAGTGACAGGAGTTAACAAAATGTATTGTGCTCAGGATATGGGCATCCTAAATACCCTGTGTGTGTGTGTGTGTATTCACACACAGGGTATTTAAGATTATATATATATAGGGTGTTTAGGATTATATATATATATAATATATACACATATATATATATAAATTTCACATGTACCTCATAAAGTTGTACAAATTAAAAAAAAAAAAAGATAAAAACACATACCTTAGCTTAAGCCACCAGATCAGGATGATCAATATCACTCTCTTCCACCTCCACATCTTGTCCCACTGAAGGCCTTTAGGACCAATAACATGCATGAAGCTATCATCTCCTATGATAACAATGCCTTCTTTTGGAATACTTCCTGAAGGACATGCTTTAGGCTGTCTTTGCAGTTTGCTTTCCTTATATAAGTAGAAGGAGTACACACTCAAATAACAATATAAAACATAGTAAGTAAATCCTAGGCAATAGGCACTTTTCAACTCCAGTATAATCTTATGGTACCACTGACATATATGCAGTCTTTTATTGACTAAAACATCATTATGTGGTTCCCAACTGTATTTAAATTATTGGAGCGAATGCAAATAGTATAGTAATTTAAATTTCAAGTTTTGATTGTTGATTGATGGTATATAAGAAGGCAATTTACTTTGTATATTAACCTTTTATCCTGCAACTTTGTTATAGCCACTTATGAGTTCCGAAAGTTTTTGTTGTTGTTGTTGTTGATTCTTTGGGATTTCCTTAATAGACAATCATGTCATCTGTGAACAAAGACAGTTTTATTTCTTCCTTCCCAATCTGTGTACTTTTCTTTTCATGTCTTATTGCATTAGCTAGGGCTTCTAGCATGTTGAATAGGAGTGGTGAGAAGGGGCATCATTGCTTTATTCCTGAAATTAAAGGGAAAATAGTGGTTTTTTGTTTTACCATCAAGTATGATGTCAGGTGTGGCGGATTTGGGGGGTATATGTTCTTGATCAAGATAAAGAAGTTCTGCTCTATTCCTAGTTTGCTGAAATTTTTACCATGAGTGTTTGATTGTGTCAAATGCTCTTTTTGCATCTATTGATATGACCATATGATATTTCTTCTTTAACCTGTTGATGTAATGAATTACATTAATAATTTTTGAGTGTTTAACAAATCTTATATATTGTCCTATGTTTTTAAGACTTTACAAACCTTTATGTGTTGGTGACTTCTAAGCTTTACATTAGGTCTTTGGTCTAGTAGTTTAGGGGTAGCAATGGAAGCAGGTTGTATTGGGTACTTCCAGTTACTGAAATCTCAACGTTATTTTAGAGGGGCATAAAATTGCTGCTAGGAAAAGAAAAAAATGACCTTTAAAATTAACTGGAAACATGAATGGAATTGAAATGTTTCAAAAGCTGAGAAACGGAACTATATTATGGAGAGTTGAATCTGGGAAAGGAAGCCCGGTGATTCAGACATGAGACAATATATCCTATTTTCAACTTGAGTGTTTAGTGCTGGTGTAGTTTTAGGAGTATGCATGGTGTATACATGTAATAGATACACAATACACATAGACATCCAGTATACATATAATATATATGTACAAATATACAGATACATATAGTATAGATAAAAGACAAAACACAAATACATACAATATATACCAATACATACAATACAAAGTAATACAAATACATAATTACATAGATATGCATTTTGTATATTGTCTGTATATTGATGAAGTGTCCTCTTAAGTCTGGTAAAACCTCTGCTGAAATATGTTCTCGATGCCACATGCAATAAGACAGTATTGAGTGCCCACGCTAAGGGAACAAAATATTAGAATTTATTACTGATTAAGGCCAGGAAACAGAGCTATATTAAGAAACCGATGAAACAAAAAAATGATGTAACTCAGCAAAGATATCTTGTCTCCTCCCTGAACTTCCCCCCATTAAGGAGGGAATGGGAGTTGGACAATGATATGGAGAGAGGCAGGGAGTGACAATACTGGGCAAATGGGACTTGATGGCTTCCCAACTTTTCATAAGGGTTATGTGCCAGTATGCACTCCTCAGAGGGATCAGGCGCATTCTCCCCTGAAACTCTTCTTCCCAATGCCTCTGGGTTAGTGCCTATGAGACTAGGAAATGCATCTAAGATAAAGAAGTGACACAAAAGTAGGGAAGTCTTCCCAAGAAGGTAATGATCTCAGAATTCAGTTTGGACCAGCAGAAGTACTCTTGTAGGAAGTAAGAATTTGGTTGATTCTAACGCTACTGGAAACAAGAAAATAAAAACTGGTTGATTATTTGAGGCAAGATGAAGCAGGCAGAAAGAGACAGCATATAGTCTTGTAAGGAAAGAAAATAAAAAAGGGGGCTCTACTCAGCAGGGTGGGTAACTAAAGCTTCTGTGTGTCCGTTAGGTGGAGTGGGTGCCAGCAGAGCAGACTACTGGAGGTGGTCTAGGTGAGAGGTAATGTGAATATCTCTTTCCAGCTCCACATTCAGTGAGATCATTTTGGTAACTTGAAATTAGCCATGGTGAAAGTATTTAGTGTTCACGGTGTGGAAATAGGCAAATGATGCAAATCAGAGCTTGCTTTTGAATCACTCTCCCAGAGAACTGAGTAAGTATTTATTAATACACCATTGGGTCCTAGACTCTTTGCTGATAGAAATCAGAAATTCACATGTTGAATTATATTTTGTTTCATCATGAGCTCTTAAGCTTATCTGTTAACTTGCTTTGTTGACAGAAAAACTGTTACGACTTTACTCCACAGTGACTGAAGGAGGTCTGTCCTCTAAGTCTACCACGGCCCAATATTTAATTCTGGGTCAAAATCAGGGCATTTCTGCCTTGGGAATGCTCAAGCTTCAGAATAACCCTGTCGTGAACTTAGTGCCCTAGGTATTTTTTTTGCTTCTGAACGGCCAGATTGTTTATCTAGAGGTGAGAAGGCTGGAAAAAAACAATAGTGTTACCCTTTTTGAATTTCATTGCATGCCAGAAAGTCTGTGGTTGGTAGACAGACTTATTATGCCAGTCTCTCAGGGGATTATTTCTGAATTTCAGAACTATTTAAAGAAACACAAAGCCCTAACATTTTATATGAGTATGACAAAATGCAATCTGATGCTGATTAGATTTTGTCAGGACCTTAAGCATAAGTATGTACTGATTTTGCACACAGCTGTTAACCATTCTTTCAATACTGTTGTTTAAATATTGAAAAAAATCACTGCTACTTGTAAATAGAAGACTCACATGGACAATAAAAAAAAATACTGTTTAACTTTCTTAGAGTAAGTCTGTAGGACACAGAACAATTCCAGTATTTTCACACAATAAGAAGCCATGTGTTTGACATAAAAAAAGAAAATAGCATCCTCTGTTTATGAGAGGTAAAATTAGTGTTGAAAAATATGCGTATCTAAATTGACACTTTCAGGAGGCAATTAGCCATGTAGGATGGCAGCATCTAGCTGAGTGGAGGCTTCTGGAGTAAATATCATATTTTGGAAGTAGAAACAGCAAAGAGGCTAGTTTACTTATGAACCACAAATAACAGATACTAGATTGTTAAGAGGCAATCTGATATAATTTGCTTTGAAATTTAGTCATCAGAACACACAATAACTATTATTTGAAGCTCCTGAAGCTTTGGGTATGGGAGTACTCACATCTGTCTTTGATTTCACCAGCCTGTGTTTCCTTTGAGTGGCCTGAGAATAGTCAAGGTTTTCAGAGATTTCTTACTTCACAAGATCTCCATGGTTGGAGAGGGCTGATGTTGAAGTTGGCTACTATCAGATTTTCCTGTCTTCTCTTAAGCCATATGAAATTCTTCCAAACTCAGAGGGGGATGAGGAAATATGTGAGAGAAGCAAATGGAAGCTGAGACCTGTTTTAAGTGTCTGCATGCATTTGTGTGTCCAGTCATTTATCTTCCCCCTTAAACAAATATTTTAAGGAAGTGTAAAAAAAATACATTTAAAATTGGAAAAATTAAATGAGACAATAACAGCAGTGCGAACATGTGCACAGATGTTGGCAATCCTGTGCCCCACCAGTGTCATGCCCCTGCCACATCACTGCCACTGCTGATGAAAGTGTATGCAAGAATGCTGCCACTCTGCTCCTGCCATTGCCCTTCCCCAGCAGACGTGTATGCATCCCACCATGCTGCTGTAGTTGCTGGGGTGCATGAATGAGCACAGGTCCTGCTGCCACTGTCCTGTTGAAGCACTTTGGCTGGCACCCCCCATCAGAGTGTTGCGGCCAGTGGATTGGGAACACGTAAGTGCCTCCAGCACAGCAGGTTTCTAATCTCAAGGGGCTAGAAAACAAAGCCAAGGGCCTGGTACCAACCACCCAGAATTGGAGCATAAAGCCTAGGAGTGTTGAGCTGAATCTTGGCTCCCTAAAATCTTCTAGAAATGAAGCCAGTCAACTGAACAACCCCCTCCCTCATATCATAATTAAACCCCCAAGGACATCAACTAAGATAAAAGAAAAAAACATCATCCAAAAGATAGCAACTTTAAAGATTGATGGCATATCAGCCCACACAGACAAGAAAGGACCAGCACAACAACTCTGGCAGCTCAAAAAGCCAGAGTGTTTTCTTACCTTCAAACAACAGCACTAGTTCCCTATGAGTTCTCAATCAGGCTGAAATGGCTGGAATGACAGGCACAGGTTTCAGAATATGGATTAGGAATGAAGATCATTTGGATTCAGGGGAAAGTCAAAACTCAATTCAAGGAATATAAAGAATATAATAACATGATAAAGGAGCTGAAAGACAAAATGACCATTTTAAGAAAGAACCAAAGTAGTCTGATAGAGCTGAATAACTCACTTCAAGAATTTCATAATATGATTGCAAGTATTAACGACAGAATTGACCAAGCTGAGGGAAAAATTTTGTTTGAAGACCAGTTCTACAAAATAATTCAGACAAAATTAAAGAAAAAAATAATAAAAAGATGAACAAAACCTGTGAGAAATAGGAGCGTATGTAAAGACAGAAAATCTACAACTCATTGGTTTCCCTGAAAGACACCAATGGAAAGAAAGCAAGCAACTTGGAAAATATATTTGAGTATATTGTCCATAAGAATTTCCCCAACCTCAGTAGAGAGGCCAACGTGCAAATTCAGAAAATGCAGAGAACTCCTGCAAGATATTGTACAAGACAACCATCCACAAGTCAACAGATTTTCCAAGGTCAAAATGAAAGGAAAAATGTTAAGGGCAGCTGGAGAGAAGGGGCAGATAACCTACAAAGGGAATCCAACAGGCTAACAGCGGATCTTTCAGCAGAAACTCCATAAGCCAGAAGAAATTGGGGGCCTATATTCAACATTCTTAAAGAAATTCCAACCAAGAGTTTCATATCCAGTGAAACTGAGCTTCATAAGTGAAGGAGAGATAAGATACAATACCTTTGTCAGATAAGCAAATGCTAAGTGAATTCATTACCATAAGACCTGTCTTATGAGATGTCCTTAAGAGAGTGCTGAATATGGAAAAGAAAGATAATTACTGGCCACCACAAACGCATACAAGTACATGGTCCATTGACATTATAAAACAGCTACACAATCAACTCTGCATAATTACCAGCTAACAACATGACAGGATCAAATCTGCACATATCAGTTTTAGCCATGAAAGTAAATGGGCTAAAAGCCCCCAGTTAAAAGGCACAGAGTGGTAAGTTAGATAAACAGGCAAAACCTAACTGTATGCTGTCTTTAAGAGGCCCATCTCACTTGCAATTGTATCAATAGGCTCAAATTAAAGGGATGGAACACTGATAGATATATACCAAAAGAAAGGAAATCAGTATATCAAAGAGATATCTGCACTCCTATGTTTGCTGCAGCACTGTTTACAATAGCTAAGATTTGAAAGCAACCTAAGTGTTCAACAGATGAATAGATAAAAAAATGTGTTACATATATAATGGAGTACTATTCGGCCATAAGAAATAATGAGATCCAATCATTTGCAGCAGCATGGATGGAACTGGAGGTCATTAAGTGAAATAAGCCAGGCACAAAAAGATAAACATTGCGCGCACTTACTTATTTGTGGGGTCTAAAAATCAAATCCATTGAACTCATAGAGAATACAAGGATGTTTATCAGAGGGTGGGAACAATAGTGGGGGCCTAGGGAGGAAGTTGGGATGGTTAATGGGTATGAAAAATAGAATGAATAAGACTTACTATTTGATAGCAAAACAGGATGACTATAGTCAATAATAATTACACATTCAAAAATAATGTAATTGGATTGTTTGTGACTCAAAGGATAAATGCTTGAGGGGATGGATACCCCATTCTCCATGATGTGCCTACTTCGTATTGCCTGCCTGTAGCAAAACATCTCCTGTACTTCATAAATATACACACCTCCTTTGTACCCACAAAAATTTAATTAAAAAAAATTAAAGGGATGGAATAAAATCTACCAAACAAATGAAAAACAGAAAAAAGCTAGGCTAATTTCAGACAAAATAGACTTTAAACCAACAACAATGAAAAAAAGACAAAGAAGGGCATTACATAATGGTAAAAGGTTCAATTCAACAAAACCTAACTATCTTAAATATATGTGCACCCAATACAAGAGTGCCCAGATTTATAAAACAAGTTCTTAGTTCTTTGAGTCCTACAAAGAAGCTTAGATAACCACATAATAATGGTGGGAGATTTCAACATCTTCCTGACTGTATTTGACAGATCGAGGGAGAAAACTAACAAAGATATTTGGAACCTGAACTTGATGCTTGACCAAATGGATCTAACATACATCTACAGAACTCACCACTGGAAAACAAAAGAATATTGTTTTTCTGCTCATTTTCTGCTCATCATTTTCTCATCTGCACATGGTATATACTCTAAATTTTATCTCACAATCAGCCATAAAACAATTGTCAGTGAATTCAAAACAACTGAAATCATACTAATCACACCCTCAGACCACAGCACACTAAAACCAGACATTAATACTAAGATTACTCAAAACCCTACAATTACATGGAAGTTAAACAACCTGCTCCTGAATGACTTTTTAGTAAATAATGAAATTAAGGCAGAAATCAAGAAATTCTTTGAAACTAATGAGAAAAAGGATACAACGTACCAGAATCTCTAGGACACAGCTAAAGCAGTGTTAAAAGGAAAGTTAATAGCACTAAACACCCACATCAAAATGTTAGAAAGATCTCAAATTAACAACTTAACATCACACCTAGAGAGACTAGAAAAACAAGAGTGAACAAATTCAAAGCTAGCAGAGATGAGCGATAACCAAAATCGGAATTGAACTGAAGGAAATTGCGAGATAAAAAGACTTACAAAAGATCAATGAGTCCAGGAGTTTCTTTGAAAGAATAATTAAGATTGGTAGACTGCTAGCTAGGCTGATAAAAAAAAAAAAAAAGAAAATATCCAAACAAACACACTAAAAAATGACAAAGAGGACATTACCACCAATCGCACAGAAATACAAAAACCTCTCAGAGACTACCAAGGACACCTCTACACAAACACACTAGAAAATCTAGAAGAAATGGATAAATTCCAGGTTTCATGATGAAGACACTGAAAGCAATTGCAACAAAAACAAAAATTGATGAATAGTACTAAACTTAAGAGCTTCTGCACAGCAAAAGAAACTATAAGCAGAGTAAACAACCTATAGAATGGGAGAAAATATTCACAAACTATGCATCCAAGAAAAAGCTAATATATAGCATCTATAAGGAACTTAATTCAACAAGGAAAAATCAACTCCATTAAGAAGCCGACAAAAGACATGAACAAACACTTAAAAGAAGACGTACAAGTGGCCAAAAAATATACGAAAAAAACATTTAACATCATTAATCATCACATAAATGCGTACCAAAACCACAATGAGATACCATCTTATACCAGTCAGAATAGCTATGATTAAAATATCAAAATATATCAGATGCTGGGGAGGCTGTGGATAAAAGGGAATGTTTATACACTATTGGTGGAAATTTGTAAATTAGTTTAGCCCCTGTGGCAAGCAGTGCATGTGCATGTTCATTACAGTTCTATTCACTATAGCAAAGACATAGAATCAACCCAAATGCCCATCAATGAAAGACTGGAGAAAGAAAATGTGGTACATATACATCATGGAATACTACACAGCCATAAAAAGAATGAGATCCTGTCCTTTTCAGCAACATCAGTGGAGTTGGAGGTCATTATCCTAAGAGGACTAATGCAGGAACAGAAAACCAAATACTGCATGTTCTTATAAGTGGGTGCTAAACATTGAGTACAAATGGACACAAAAAAGGGAAAGGTAGACACCAGGGCCTACTTGAGGATGGAGGGTGGGAGGAGGGTAAAGATAAAGAAACTACCTACTGGGTACTGTGCTTATTACTTGGGTGATGAAATAATCTGTACACCAAACCCCCATGACACACAATTTACCTATATAACAATCTGCACATGTACCCCTAAACCTAAAAGTTAAAAAGAAAATTCATAAAACAAAAAATAAATGAGACAATGAGACCAATAAGGGTAAAGAATATTAGTAAGCTATAGTTCATGCACATGTTCATGGACATGTACATGTTCACCAGAGATGGCGCGCACACAACTCTCAGCTCTCCGGGATCCAGCACTAAAGCAAAACATGATTGGCTTAATGTGTTAGAATGTCCATAAAACAAAACAAACCACTTGCTCAGAAAAAGCAAAGCTATTCCTGCCACTAGAAAGATTGCTCCTCTGGGTCCTCTTAAAGAGGACACTGTGAAATGCCAAGCAAAATCCTCAGCATCCTTACAGCAAATGAGCTGCAGGTTTTTGTAGGTCTCTCACTTTGCAGTGTTTTTCAATGTGGGCTGAACATCACCATGCCAAAATGGAATTCTGGAAACAAATGTAGATAGGTAAGGACACTATGGTGCAAGCAGTCACAGAGCTTTCTGATAATCTAGCTTAATGTAAGGGCAGATTTTATGGTTTTTAGTAGGTGGATAGGCAGAATGGATAGACTGAATATCCTTTGGGTAATTATCCATAAATAGTATACCGCTCAGATGGAATTTTGGTAAGTATAGTGGGGCAGTAAATTCAGTGTTAGCTTCCCTGACAGGTAGCCAAATTATAGAGACTCTGTAACTACAGTATTGTATTTAATTTTATCCTACAAATAGTCCTTGGAGTTATATTTTATTATTCTGAAGGAACATAAGAGTCAAGGAGCAGAGAGTAACCTGTGCTGAGAGTAGAAAGCTAGTGTGAGGGAGTTTTGAAGGGTAAATGTGAGTTACAATCTGGCTGAGAAATCTCTTATGACCACAAGCTTTAAAAAGAAACCCTGGGCCGGGCATGGTGGCTCAGGCCTGTAATCCCAGCAATTTGGGAGGCCAAGGTGGGTGGATCACCTGAGGTCAGGAGTCTGAGACCAGCCTGGCCAATATGGTGAAACCCCGTCTGTACTAAAATACAAAATTTAGCCAGGCATGGTAGTGCACACCTGTAATCCCAGCTACTCGGGAGGCTGAGGCAGGAGAGTCACTTGAACCTGGGAGGCAGAGGTTGCAGTGAGCTGAGATCCCGCCACTGCACTTCAGCCTGGGGGATAGAGCGAGACTCCATCTCAAAACAAAAAGAAAACCTGTAAAGGCAGATTAAGAGATGGCAAATTATCAAGGTCTGTTGAAAGCAAATTGAACTTAACTGAAGTAAACCCAAATTACACAAAGTTATTCTTGAAAAGAATTAATAAACAGGCTAAAGCAGAGAGATGTACTGTAGTAAACGACACGTTAAAGTTAAGTAAAATTGATACCACTTTGTCTTGGTCACTCTGGTTGGTTGGTAAGTAGGCAAATGAGTGCAGGGAATGGGGAGTGGTATATGGAATGGATTGTGCAGGAGTTAGACTAGAGGACTGAGGGAGAGAGTTTCTGGAATGTTATGTGTGAAAGTGGAGAGACTGGATTTCCCATTATCTTAATTCATTCAAGCTGCTATAAGAGAATACCATAGACTGGGTAGCTTATAAACAACAGAAATTTATTTCTGATGGTTTTAGAGGCTGGGAAGTCCAAGATGAAGGACCTGGTAGATTTGGTACCTGCTGGTCTGTGTCTTGGTTCATGGATGACCATCTTCTTTCAGCATCCTCACATGGCAGAAAGGGGCAAGAGAACTCTCTGGAGCCCATTTTATAAGGATGTTAATCCCATTCATGAGGCTGTGTCCTTATGACTTAATTCCTTCCCAAAGGCCCCACCTCCAAGTACTCTCAAATTGGAGATTATGTTTCAACATATGAATTTCGGGGGACACAAACATTCAGTCTTTAGCACCCATCTATGTTGAGCGAGTTGTCTGTTCTGGGGCTCTGCTAGGAGTTGAACTGTGTCCCTCAACATTCAAATGTCGAAGTCTTAACCTCCAGGGCGTCAGAATGTGACCTTATTTGGAAATAGGGTTGTTGCAGAAGTAATTAGTTAAGATGAGGTCATCCTGGAGTAGGACAGGCCTCTAATATAACTGGTAACCTTATGAAAGGGGAAAATCGGACACAATGATACACAGGGAGAATGCTGCATGGAGACAGAAGGAAGTTATTTTGCCACAAGTCAGGGAGCTGCCAGAAGCTAGAAAAGAGGCCTAAAACAGACCTTATTCTAGTGCCTTCTGAGAGAGCATTTCCCTGCGGATTTCTTGCTTTCAGACTTCTGGCCTCTAGAACAGTGAGACAATACATTTCTGCTATTCAAGCCACTCAGTTTGTGGTATTTGTTACCTCATCGCTAGGAAATGAATGCAGGCTCCCATGGGGTATCCTCCTAGCCTGATTCTGGGTTTCCTACCTCTCTGAGTGGGTTCAGAAGACAGGGGAAGTCTGGAGGAAGACCCCTGGTCAGGGAGCCTGCAGGCAGTATAGAAAGAAGGTGATAGATTTGCAGGGTGCTAGTTTGGGGCAAAAACTGAAAAGTCAGGCTGTTTATGACAGGCATCAACCATTTAGTAGGTGGAAAGCTTTTCCTGGGCAGCAGAATCAGATATTGTGTAGCAAAGACTGGGCCTAGAAGTCAGGAGTAAAAGTTTGGGAATGCCTGTCCCGCTGAGCACGCGACCACTGCAGAGGTGTTCAATCAGCAGAGACTGTGAGGACTCTTACCAGGAAATGTGAAAGCTGGAATCCTGTGGGTAGATTTTTGGAGTTTCTGAGATATCTTTGCTATTTATTTAAACTCACAGAGTGTGATAAATTTATTGATTACATATCAAAACCAAAATTGGTGATGATGTGAACTGAAGAGAGAAGGAAGAAAACTCAAATGTACACCCACCCCACACACATACACACCTCAAGTTAAGTTCTACAAATTTGATGTTCTTTGGAGTTGGATCCCAGATTTACTTTTAGACCCATATATTCCCCCTATATTTGATTTTCTGCTCTCATTTCCTCTACTTTCACCTCTGATAAAACTGAGAGTCATTGGGCTTGTATATGGTCAGGGGAGCTCTGTTACCTTTTGTTAGAGAATCTGGTTAATTGCCAGGGTTTCATACTTATTTGTATTCTGGAGAGTACCTTGGGATTTCCTTTTGGAATTAAATCTTTGCATCTAAAACATGTGTTTTCATTATCGCTTTTTTGATACCTTATACAAAGATGCCAGATAGACAGTGTAAAGAAAAAATGATAAATTGTCACAAAAGAAAGTCAAAATGTTATTTCTTATGGTATATGAAACAATGCTACATTTCGACATGGTTACAAAAATTGAAGGTTAACTGCAAAAGATAAACAGGGAAAAAATGGGCGATTGGATGATTAACTGTAGTATAAAATATGCAAGCCTAGTTTAGGAGTCTTGATAAATTGGAATGTTACTTTTATTGAAGACAAGGATGAAGGAGAAATAGAAAAAAGATTAAATAAAACTCTTTCTTTAGAGATGGAAAATAACCAGTTAATAGGTTGAAGATTCAAGAAATAATACTAAAGGATCCATTGAAATTCAACAAGAAAAATAATTACATAGTATAAACCATACTTAATATTGAATTTTAACATGGTTGTCAGTCATGTTATCCTGTGTTTTCTCTAAATTTGAAAACATGATCAAGATGATATGCACTTCCTGCATAAACTTTTGTAGCACTTAAAAATTATTTATATGAGTAGACAAAGCCTCAAGCAATGTGACTTCGTGTGAAGGTAGGTAAAATGGTGAGATTAAAAGGCTCCCTGATTGCTTGTCAATCATTTGGAGGCCCATTGGCAGAAGAGGCACTAGACCTCTCTTACTCTTCCTGCTTGGCTAGCTTCTTTTCTGCCTCTCATTTGATAACTACATGATGCTTTAACTCTCCTTAGGTTGAAGAAATAGGCCTATTGAATCCTACAAACTACACAGAGACAGAAAGGATGTGTTTCAGTGTATTATAATGTTTCACAACAAAATAGGTTTTAGGTTTCTCACCTACCATTAGTGTGACTTTGAGATGTTAGGTACCCTATATCTCACTCAGTTATAAAATGGGAGTAATACATATTTTGCATGGTAATCATAAGGATTAAATGAGATTGTGTGTACATATCACTTGGTACATAGATCCAATTATGATTAATATTATTGTTAATCTTTAAGGCCCAGTGATAAGAGGTTGATTAAGCCCAATTATAAAACATGAAAGGAAAAAAATTCTAGATGTTAACATCATTTATCAAATCATCTCACTTTTCCTTTCTTGGTCTTTAGTCTTGGTTTTGATCACAGAGCTTTGTTTAAAGTTGTATTTCATTAAGGCAATGAAGAATTATTGAAGGAAGGAAATCCAGAGCAGTAGTTTTTGATTCTGGTTGCATATTAGAATCATCAAAGGCAGAATTTTGCAAATCGGTACCACTGATATTTTGAGTCAGTAAACTTTGATATTGGTGGTAACCCTATGCAATGTGAGATGGTTAGTAGCATCCCTGACCCTTACCTGCTAGATACCAGGAGTATATCCTTCCCCCCATTCCCCACAGTGATAATCAAAATATCTTCAGATAATGCCAAATGGCCTTCCTTAGGTGACAAAATTATCTCCAGTTGAGAAACACCTAAAAAGAAAGCTGTGATTTAAATACTATGGGGTATACACAGACATTGGTATTTTTAGAAACTTCCTAGGTGAATTTACGTGGAATCAGAATCATATCTGGAATCAAATATGGAATCAAATTTGGAACAATTTGACAGGGAATTTATATTTTGATTAACTTGGCTATTGACTACTCTGAAATTCTGAATTAGTTATAAATTTTTAATGAATGAATGATTTTTTTAGAGTTCAGCAAAAGTTGTTGATGGTAATAGTGGCCTAATACCATTTGCATTATCATTTCCATTTGGAGAAAAAATATTTGAGAAAATTTACCTGAATTAAGGAATGACTAGAGAATACATTGAAGAAATAAGCATTGACGAAGAAAAGAAAACTGAGTGAACTGAGAAGAAAGCAAGTAACTTACAAACTCTTTTCATTATTATTGAGAGACTTAGACAATATGCATTGTAGTTGATTTGGTTTCCTGGAGCTAAGAGCAATATAAAATAATGTAGATACAATGAACTTTTCCCAGCATTCTGTACTTTTATTTTCTTTACAACTGATCATCTAATTGAGAATTTTAACCAATTGGCAATTAAGGTCAAAATATTGGACAACCCATTGATTTTAATCTTTTTCATAGAAGTAACAGTACATTAATTTCCTCATTTTAGTTTAATGTAACAAATAATTAAAAGAAAATTTTATCGATATATAATAGTTGTATATATTTTGAAGGTACATGTGATGTTTTGATACTTATATACAATGTGCAATGATTGTATATTGTACAATCGAGAAAACTGAAATATCCATCACCTTGAACTTTTATTTTCTTGTGTTGGCAACATTGTAATTTTTCTCTTCCAGTTATTTTGAAATATACAATAAATTGTTAACTATAATTTCCCTACTGTGTTATCAGATACCAGAACTTATTCATTTTATCCAACTGTATTTTTGTTTTTTTTTTTCTGGAGACGGAGTCTCACTCTGTCACCCAGGCTGGAGTGCAGTGGCGTGATCTCAGCTCACTGCCACCTCCACTTCCCAGATTCAAGCAATTCTCCTGCGTCAGCCTCCCAAGTAGCTGGGATTACAGGTGCCCACCACTATGCCCAACTACTTTTTGTATTTTTAGTAGAGATGGGGTTTCACCATCTTGGACAGGCTGGTCTTGAACTCCTGACCTCGTGATCCACCCACCTCGGCTTCCCAAAGTGTTGGGATTACAGACGTGAACCACCGCACCTGGTCTAACTGCATTTCTGTACACTTTAACCAACTTCTTTTTAATTCCCCTCCCCCTTTTCTTCCCAGCCTCTGGTAGCCACCATTCTACTCTCTACTTCCATGAAATTCAATCTTTTAACTCCCACATATGAATGAGAACATGCAATATTTATCCTTCTGTGCTTGCTTATTTCACTTAACACAGTGACCTTCAATTTCACACATGTTGCTGCAAATGACAGGATTTAATTCTTTTTTAAGGCTGAAAAATGTTCCATTGTGTATATATACCACATTTTCTTATCCATTTATCTATTGATGTACACTTAGGTTGATTCTATATCTTTGCTGCTGTGAATAGTGTTGCAATAAGCATGGTATTACAGATTTCTCTACTACTTTTCTTCTCTCATTACATTTATTTCTGCTCTAATCTTTATTATTTCTTTTCCTTCTAATAATTTTGTGTTTGGATTCTGCTTGTTTTTCTAGTTCCTTGAGATGTATTGCATTGTTAGGTTGTTTATTTGAAGTCTAATTTTTCGATGGAGGCATTTATTGCTATAAACTTCTCTCTTAGTATGGCTTTTGCTGTATCCCATAGGCTCTGATATATTGTGTTTTATTTTCATTTGTTTCAAGAAGTTTTTGATTTCCATAATTTCTTCCTTGACCCATTAGCGATTGCAGAACATGTTGTTGAACCCATGCGTTTCTCCAGTTTCCAAAGTTCTTGTTATTGATTTCTAGTTTAATTCCATGTGCTCAGAAAAGATACTTGATATGACTTTGACTTTTATAAATTAATTAAGATTTGTTTTGTGGTCTAACATACGGTCTTTCCTGGAGGATGTTCCATGTGCTTATGAAAAGTGTATGTATTCTGCAGCAGTTGGGTGAAATGTTCTGTAAATGTCTGTTAAGTCCATTTGGTCTAGAGTACAGTTTAACTTAAATGTTTCTTTGTTCATTTTCTGCCTGGATGATCTGTCTATTGCCAAAAGTGAGGTGTTGAAATCCCCTCTGTTATTATATTAGGGTCTATCTTTCTCTTTAGTTCTATTAATATTTGCTTAATATAGTTAAGTGCTCTGATGTTGGGTGTATATATTTACCATTGTTATATCTTGCTGAATGGACTCCTTTATCATTGTATAAAGACTGTCTTTGTTTCTTTGTACAGTTTCTCACTTAAAGTCTGTTTTATCTGATATAAGTATAGCTACTCTGACTCTTTTTTGCTTTCCATTTGCGTGAAATATCTTTTTTCATTCCTTTACTTTTAGTCTATGTCTGCCTTTATATGTGAAGTGAGTTTCTTGCAGGCAGCATATAGTTGAGTCTTGTTTTTAATCCATTGAGCTATTCTATGTCTTTTAATTGAATAATTTAGTTTATTTATATTCAATGTTATTATTGATAGGTAAGAAGTTACTACTGTCATTTGTTCCTTGATTTCTATTTGTTTCGTAACTTTTCTTTTTTTACTATCTTCCTTTGGTTAAGTGATTTTCTCTGGTAATGTGTTTCAATTCATTGTTTTTTATTTTTAGTGTTTCTATTAATATTATAAGTTTTTCCTTTGTGTTTACCATAAGGCTTGCTAAAAACATACTATTGTTATAGCAAGTTATTTAAAATGGATACCAACTTAATTTTGATGGCAAAAAAAAAAAAAAAGGAAAGAAACAAGCAAACAAAAAATCCTGTATACATTAACTCCCTTCTCCTCCCACATTCTGAATTGCAGATGTCACAATCTCCACTTTTTGTATTACCCATCTCCTAACAAATGGTTGTAGTTATTTTTAATAGTTTTGTCTTTTAGTAGTCTTAGTAAAAGGAAGTAGTTCACACATCACAGCTACAATATTAGTGTAACAATTATGTCAGTGTCTTTCTCTTTCAGTTTGAACAACTCCCTTTAACATTTCTTGTAGGAAAGGTTTAGTAGCGATAAATTTTCTCATCTTGTGTTGGTCTGGGACAGTCTTTATCTTTTCTTTATTTCTGAGGGATATTTTTGCTGGGTACTGTACTGTTGGTTGCTAGTTTTGTTGTTGTTTTCATTCCTCTAACTATATCATCTCACTCCCTCCTAGCCTGTACTAATTCTACCAAGAATCCTGGTGCCAGGCACATAGGATCTCTCTTACATGTTTTTGCTTTTTTTCTTTCACGATTTTCAGGATTCTCTCTTTGTCTTTGACTTTTTTTTTTTTTTTTTGGAGACAGAGTCTTACTCATGTTGCCCAGGCTGGAGTGCAATGGTGCAATCTCAGCTCACTGCAACCTCTGCCTCCCAGATTCAAGTGATTCTCCTGCCTCAGCCTCCCAAGTAGTTGAGATTACAGGGACCCACCACCATACCCAGCCAATTTTTGTATTTTTAGTGGAGATTGGGTTTCACCATGTTGGCCAGGCTGGTCTCAAACTCCTGACCTCGGGTGATTTACCTGCCTTGGCCTCCCAAAGTGCTGGGATTACAGGCATGAGCCACGATACTCAGCCTGTCTTTGACCTTTGAGAGTTTTATTGTAATATGTCTTAGGGTATTCTTAATTGGTGACCTTTGACCTTCCTGTACCTGAGTATTTGTCTCTTTCTCCAGGTTTGGAAAGTTTTGTGTTATTATTTCTTTGAATATGCTTTCTACCCCTTTGTCTTTCTCTGTTACCTCTTTAACTCCAATAACCTGAATATTTGCTCTTTTGATGTTGTTCCATAAATCTCATAAGCTTTCTTTATTCCTTGTTTTTCTTTTTTCTCTTCTGCCTGTATATTTTCAAATGACCTGTATTTGAGCTCACTGATTCTTCTGTTTGATCAAATATGCTCTTAATATTCTCTATTGTATTTTTTTCAATTGACCCATTGTATTTTTCAGCTCTAGGGTTTCTGTTTGATTTTTAAAAATTATTTTAATCCCTGCTAAAATTTCTCTGATAAATTTCTGAATTCTCTATGTTTTCTTAAAAATTTCATTGAGTTTCCTTAAAACAGCTTTTTTCAAATACTTGGAGAAATTACACAGCTCTAACTCATTTAGGGTTCATCTTTGGCACCTTATTTTGTCTATTTGATGAAATCATATTTCTCTGAATATTCATGATGCTTGTGAATGTGCAATGATGTTTGTACATTGAGTATGTATTTTTGTCTTCACAGACTGGCTTTGTCTGTGCCTATCCTTCTTCAGAGGGCCTTCCCAGGAATCTAAGCGACTAATTGCTGAGTTCCCTGAGCCTATGACTACTGCAGCCATTTCAGCATTGCGGGGGTGGGGGTTGTTCTAAGCCCCACTTGCTATGAGTCCTGTGAGGACTCCAAGGTTGATGTGACTTTCTGGCCCAGATGGACCTGGTAAAGACCCAAGAAGGGTACTAGGGCTATGTGGGAATGCTGGCTAGGCACCTAAGTCCAGAAAACTGTCCTGGAAGCTCAGACAAGTTGGCTTCCCAACAGGTCTCTGAACAGATGAGATGAGACCCTAAAATTATGGAGATGAACTGGAATTGATACTGGGCCCCCTTGGCATCTCCTGTGGATAGGAGACTGGTGGGTCTGTCTCATTGGCTCAGACATTGATGCGTTACCCATTGGGCCCTGCATAAACAAGGTAGTTCTTTGACTACAAGAGGGGCCAGAACTGAGATTGAGCCCCATCGGGATATGCTGTGGAACAGAGGCTGGAGAGTCTAGTTTTGGCTCAGAGAAGTGTGTTTTTCCTAGTAAGTTTCTTCATGGACAGGATTGTTCCCTGTCTGCAGCAGGAGGGGCTGGAGATGAGACTCTGGGACTCTTTGGGATTCTCCAAGGTAGAACTTGGAGAGTCCAGTCTGGTTGGCTCATCTCCCAGCATATCCTTTTGCATGTGGGATAGTTCCTTGACCACAGCAGAAAGGGTCACATTTGGGACTGTATACCCTTGGGATCTGCTGTGGGATGGAGACTGGAAAGCCCATTAGGGAGGCTTAGACTTCTGGGCTTAGAGATATAGCTGAGTCTCCTTCTAGGTCCTTGTACAAGCAGCTATGAGCTGAGACCTCAATAAAGGGAGGCTGGAACAAAGCCTTGGGGGTACTTTTAGGTACTCTGCCAAGAACAATATCAGCAGGTAAAGGAGACTTTCCACAAAGGCACTAGTGTGTTGGATTCCTTCTGGACCCCTTGGCAGACAGTGGTTTTGGTTGCAGGCTCAAGGCCAAACAGAGCTCTAGCCAAGTCCCTAGGAGGATTGGGCCATTTCTGGCCTTGAATCTAAGAGCAAGCTCAGTGGATCAGTCACCTGGGTTTTGGTCTGCATTCTCAAAGAACCCTCCAAGGTGTTGTAACCCACCACAGCTTCACAAACTCCTACCTGAATCCTGAGGCTACTGTAGAAAGACTTTTGATTGTGAATAGGTATAGAAATCTTATTGTCATGGAGGGGGATATTAGTGGTTTACCTTCTATTCCACCATCATGGTGACATCATTCCTTATAAATAATTTCGTATCTTAAAATATGATCCAGACAGATATGGTTAAATGTGTAACAGTCACCCTTTTAAAAATAACTTTTAAAGTTACTTTTAATATAGTTACTCTTAAAACCAAGAATTTTCTTAAATTTAAGAAAATTAAATTAAGTTTAAGTTCCTTAAATTTAAAATTAAATTTAAGTTACTCTTAAAACCAAATTTTCCCTATAAGCACAGAACCAAGAAACTATGCATATGTTGCCTTTCATAGCAAAATAAACTTTTCAGATATAATTGACTCATGGATCTTGATACAGAGAGATTGTCTGGGTCATCCTAATGTTATCACAATGGTCCTTGAAAATGGAAGAAGGAGGCAGAAGAGTGAGTCAGAGAGGGAGATAACACTGATAGAAGTCAAGACCAGAGAGATGGCAGTGTGAGAAGAAATTGACCTGACATTTGTGGCTTTGAAGATGGAGGAAGGGGTCATGTGGAAAAAGATAAAAAAAAATAAATGATCACCTGGAGCCCCCAGAAACAATGCACTCCTGCCAACACTGTGATTTTAGCCCAGTGAGACTATTTAGACTTCTGACCTTCAAGACTGAAAAATAATAAATTTGTATTGTTTTGAGCTACTGATGAGTGGTATTTTTTATAGCAGCAACAAGAAACTACTCTTATACTAGGTCTTTATAATCTTTTAGTAATACTTAGGATATCTCCTGGATATTGTGATACAGTAAAAAATTTTTGAAGAAGAATATTTGCTACATTATAATTCACAAGAGAAAACATCTGGGAATAATCTAAAGATCCAATAATAGAAGAATGATTAAATTATGGTTTGTCTATTTGGAGGGATCTTATGCATTTATTTAAAATCATGTTTGAAAACAACAAGTGCTATGGGAAATGCTTATGATGTAACAAAAATTAACAAGTGAAACATATAACGCTACATTTACGGTGATAATGTGATTGGAGGTGTGGCCTTTTTCCTACATAAAGACCTTCATAAGGATTGTTGAATTGGTTTCAAAGGCTTATAAATTGCCTAAGGGACACTGAAACCCAATTTTAAAATAATCTTATTTAAAGAATGACCTTGGTTCTATTTAAAAAAAAAAAAACAGATTTAGGGGTATGTACTAATATACATGTATGGGATTATATACAGAATTTATTTAAAAATATTATAGTGATAACAAATTATAAAATTCACTGACTATGATCTTGTTTCTATTTCAGTTCTCTGTAGCTTGATCACTTGATATCTTTTTATTTTGACAAAAATATCCATTCTTCATTAAATTAACTACCATGTATAAATGGTAATAACCTCAACACTTACAATTATGTTGTAACTTCCTAGATATTGCATTTGAAAGCAGGGATCAGGTGTCATTTAATGTTTTCTTGTATTTTTCTCTATTATCAAATCATAGTATCTTATTCACAAATATCATTTACTATTTTTTACTAAAACTTTGTAAACCCTGTCTTCATTGGTTTTTGAGTTTAGTATTTGTCCTACCTGTCAGGTAGAACTGTATCTACCCTGGCATCTGCAGAGAGTTTAGGCAAAATGCAATGTTAAAGGGATGACAAATTAGCAGTCAGTATACATCAGTACTGGAGTACAGTATCAAGAGCAAATCTTGGAACTAAGTCATAAAAGGTGATGTAGATTCCACCTCATACCATGAGACACTTACTCTTGGAACCCACATACCATGATATGAGGGAGTCAAGCAACCACAGAGGCTGCCTGAATGTGTACTAGGTCTAGTCCTAACTAAAGCCCAGCTAAGAGCTAGCATCAACAATCAGACATGAGGGTGAGTGAGCCTTCAGATGACTCCAGGTCTCAGGTTTTGATGTACCCCTTCTGACACCAACCAGAGATGAAATGAGCTGTCTTCAGTAAGCCCTGACCAAATTGCAGATTGGTGAGCAAAACAAATGCCATTGCTTTAAGCAACTCATTACATTTTGGTGTGGTTTGTCATACAGCAGTAGAAAGTTGAATAACCTCTACATTTCTTCTAAGCCAAATATACCTTCCTTTATCCCTCAGTATTCACTGACCCCTGGATTTAACCTACCTTTCTAGTCTAAATCTCTGATGCTCCATCACTCATGCATTGCCACATTCACATTGAGCAATTATTACTTTCTTTCACTCTCTCCATATAAAGCTTAGCAATGTTTTATTCCATCTGTGCTTATCTAAATCCTGCCCATTCTTCAAGGTTCACAATTAAAGCCATGAAATGCACATTTGTTCTCTTGCTTTTGCCATATCCAACAACCTGATCTGGTGCCAGCAGCCTGATTTTCCTTTTGAGAAACCACACTGATGCCAGCAGCCTGATTTTCCTTTTGAGAAACCACACCTTCTTAACAATCTATCCAGAGGCTTCAGGGAGGGTAAACTCCATTGTAAGGTGAATACGGGACCCACGCTTAGCCAGTTGATATAGTCTATCTTCCTGGCTAGTATGACTAGTTTGAGAGTAAGCACATGCCCCAAATTGGTTCATTGAGACTGAATCCTGGATTTTTCCTAGAGCAATTTTTCAGTAGCGCCTGCTGAACCATGAGGCTGTCAGCTCAGAGTGAATGCCTGCCTGAGAATGAATCCAACCCAGACGAAAGCAAAGCCAAGCATCATATTTTTCCCAGCATCATTGGAGCATCTGGATCCAGCCATGCCTAAAGATTGGTCCTGCCCCCACCCACAACTTCTTAGTTTTGTCTGCCAAACAATTCCTTTTCTGGCTGAATGCCAATCTGAGTTAGATTTCTATCACTTGGTAACTAAAGAGTCCTGGAGAGTATAGAGCACATCTTTCTAGTCAGTATGGCAGCCCTTGGGTGCCTATTTCAAATGTGACTGCACCTGGAGCTGGGGTGCAAATATTGAGTAAGGCAGGGTCCATGAGGCTCAACCTTATTCCTGCCATTCTTCCAGTGGAATTCTTCACGATGCCATTTGATTACAGCATGTCTCAGTGCCATTTTGCAGTGTAAGTTGCACTGCACATGCCATTATAAGTGGTGCAAAGACAAGAACTATTTATCTGATTACATAAAAATCCATATCTGAAAATGCCAGGCATATAATGGGTACGCAATAGACCTTACATCCTTTTTCTTTCGTATTGCTTCTAGCATGGGTCTTGTTCATGGTTGTTGAATGAACTATACATTAATTAGTGCCTTTAAGTAATACTAGATAACATTTATGGAACAATTATTATGTGCCGGGCATGAGTACTATCTCAATTAATTCTCACAGTAACATAAGGTATGAACTATTCTTCCTTTTGTATAGGTGGACAAATCTCAACAAAGTAAAGATTGAAGAGTTAAAAAAAATCTCATCCCTAGTCTCACAGCTAGTAAGCTGCAGAATGAGGACTCCAACTCAGATATCTCTCACACTGAACTATTATTTAGTTTATTTAGCTTATAGTCACCAACTGTATAAAATGCTTAGGATTTTCTGCTTGAGAAACTCTAAAATACCTGTTCTGAATCAAGTTATATTGGTTAGGTTAAAAAGCCTTGAAAGCTTAGGAAGTCAGTTCTCCAATTAATGCAGCAGTACTGCCCAGGCTATGGAAGCAACTTAGCAGCATTTGGGGAGGTGGATAGGCTAAGTTAAAATTTGGAAGACATTGCCATAAGCCAGTCGCAGGAGCAAATTGCCTGAGCTTTGTTCTTTCCACATCAGACACAGATGTGAAGAAAATGACAAGAGTAGAAATTGCAAGAGCCTTTGCTAAAAAGTGTTGCAAATTCTGTGGCTGTCAGCCAGGAGAAAGTAGTGTCTCTGGTTGTCACAAGTGCATCAAAGAACAAAGAATTGCAGGCTGTGGGGAAAAATGATAGGGCTGGAAATGAAGAGCTTATGAGGAAACAGAAAATAAAAATCTAACCAAGGATAAATGGAGATGAAAGGGACTTGAAGGTTTCAGGAAGACCTGTACAAAGTTCAAATGAGTAAATGTAGGGAAATATGCCATTTGTGGAGCTGCAAGGTAAGTTTTCTGCTCCTACCCTCTCAAGAAATAGAACAGGGTCCTTATTAAAATTCTGGTAGTTTTTTTTTTTTTTTTTGCCAGAGAAGGAAATGAATCCACAGGCAAATTGAAAAGGATGGCCATATAATCTAGTTTTTTTCTTACAGTACAATATAAAATTAAATATTTGTCATGGATTATAAATATCCTTGAAAAAGGCAGATTTTTTTCCCAGCTTAATTTTCTGGTCGGCCCTATGCAGAGCCATTAGGTAGATTGCTCCTAGGAGTCATGGCACTGTCCCCAGCCTATTCCTGCAGTCTCATTGAGAGCTGAAACATAAGGGGAAGACTGGGACATAGGGATGTACCTTGATCTTAGGAGACTTGCTGGAGGAAAGAGGATTTTCTGTTACATGTATATTTCAGATTCTCATTTTTGATATCTGAAAAATAGACTATGAGAACACCTTCTCTAGTGGTCATTTGTGGGGTTAAATGGATAATGTTTGTAAAATCATTCATCTCATTAACTAGTATGCTTTCCCACTAGTCTGAGAGCCCCATGATGGCAGAGACCACCTCCTTCTTGCTCCCTCACTGCTGTGGCTACAGTGCCTAGCACAGAGGAGGGGTTAAACAAATATATGTTGGATTAAATTAATGCCTGTTGGTTATGCATTCACAAAGATGAAAAATGAGTTTTCTGTTCATTATGTTAATTCAAAAGTAATTTCTGACAAGCAAATAATTTTCCAATGCTAAATTTGCCCCTAAGTAATCAAAGAGATCCTGAAGATGAACTAAAATGGACATTTGCATTTAATGACAGAAACAGAGGGACAATGGGCTCAATTTCCCCATGATAATGACAGAGTCCTTTCTAATCGATATGCTCTGTTTAGAGACCATCATCTTAATCAAAGGACACCTTAAGTGACAATTTACATGTGGTCCTTTAAAAGTGCTAAGTAGCAAGGAAAAAATCCCTTAAACATCATTCTTTTTTGCAACTGTCCCCAGAAGGAACGAAAACAACATAGCAGTTAAAAATTTGCTAGGTGATGCTGAAAAACCATTACTATTTTGCTATCCATCTTCCTAGTTCCAACTTAGAGATATCACTTCCAAAAAGCCTCTCCCTGCACTAGAGATATATAAATTATTAGAGAGGTAGGAATAAGAGATACTAATAGTATTGATACATAAGATCTATTGTGGGCTATGGTAGCACATAGGAGAGCTGGGTGGTGGGGAAGAGGAGGCAGGAAGGAGAGGACATGCCGAGAAACTAGTACTAGAAGAGAGTGATGTCCAATTGGAATCTTGAGGATATCAGTTAAACAATTCATTGAACTCTTTCAAAGTTCCTGTAATGAAACTATCATTTTTATTTCATAGGTGATATAAAACTTCAGCTGTCTGAAAGTAAGTCACTCTCCAAAATCCATCCTATTTCTAATATACTAGCATTTTACAACTTTTCTTTGTTTCTGGTCCATCTATCCTTTTTACAAGATTAAATACTTGTGACTCTATTAAAGATTATTATAATTATTCTTTCATTTTCACATAATAAGTTATTTTTTAAATTCTAAAATGCTTTGTTAGATGAGTATAAGTTAATGGCCATATTATAGTGTGTAATTTTAATTTTAATAATCTTTGATTATATTTATAATATATAACAATTAACTTTTGTTCATTTAACAAATATCACACTGTTGAATTTACTACAAAAGAAATAAGAAAAATCATGATTTGGCCATATGTAAATTTATAAATGTTATATCATGATTGGCTTAGAGATTAAAACCATAATGAAATATAGATTGCTTATGGATCATGACATCAACAATGAATAAAAACTACCTTCATATAATGTTTAGAAGTTTTGGATTTTTAATTTAAAAATCAGTTAATTTTGATAATTTCCATGTTTTATTTCTAAATTACAAGATAAGCTGGAAGGTATTAGGCTGCTATTGGCAATCATTTACCCCTAAGTAAGCTGTTCCAGATGTTGGCAGCCTTTATTCCTAATAAATAAAAAGCTATATCAGTTCTGTTTTTCACAGTGCTTTCTCTTTTCAGTGTTTTCTTTCTTAGCAGAGATTTCCTACTGGCCTATATTATGAGCATATACACATGACCTACAGATCTTTTCTAAAACGTTAAAACTTTTTTTTTTTTTTTTGAGACGAAGTCTCGCTCTGTCGCCCAGGCTGGAGTGCAGTGGCGTGATCTTCGCTCACTGCAAGCTCTGCTGCCTCCTGGGTTCACACCATTCTCCTGCCTCAGCCTCCCTAGAAGCTGGGACTACAGGCGCCCGCCACCACGCCCGGCTAATTTTTTTGTATTTTCAGTAGAGACGGGGTTTCACCGTGTTAGCCAGGGTGGTCTCGATCTCCTGACCTCGTGATCCACCCGCCTCGGCTTCCCAAAATATATATATATATTTTTTGAGACAGGGTCTCACTCTGCTATCCTGGCTAGAGTGCAGTGGTGTGATGATAGCTCACTGTATCCTTCTGGGCTTGAATGATCTTCCTGCATCAGCCTTCTGAATAACTGGGACTACAGGTACACACCACCATACCTAGCTAATTTTATTTTTGGTAGAGATGAGGTATCGCTATGTGACCAAGGCTGGTCTTGAATTCCTGGCCTCAAGTGGTCCTCCCGCCTTGTCCTCCCAAACTGCTGGGATTACAGTGGCATGAGTCACTGTAACTGTCATGATCTACACATCTTATGGGGAAAATCTTAAGGCACACGTCTTAGTTAGTTCTACTATAACAAAATACCATAGACTGGGTGGCTTAAACAACAGGAATTTATTTCTCACAGTATTGGAGGCTAGAAGTCTAAGATCATGGTGCTGTGACCATTTGGTTCCCAGATGAAGTCTTTCTTCCTGGCTTCTCAGTGTGTTCTCACATGGTAGAACGAGAGCTCTGGTATCTCTTGTCTGATAAGGGCAATAATCCTATTATGAGGGTATAGCCTTATGACCTCATCTAAACCTAAATACTTCCCAAAGGCCCCGCTTTAAAGTAACCATCACATTGTGAGTTAGGACATCAGTATGTAAATTGTAGGGGCCATAAACATTCAGTGCATAATAACACATTTGTAGACATGCTTTGGCCCACACAAGTGACGCCCCACCTCACTCTCTGGGATTTGCTCTGTTTCTTGTCCTAATAGACTGAGGGATCTGCAGGGCTAAGAAGATGTGCACAGAGTCCACACACTCCCTTCCAGGTGACTGGGTGCCTGGGACCTCAGAACTTCCTACTCAAATAGCCTGCCCCTGCTTCTGGGCCTGTAAGGTCCCTTTCCCCGAATCTTTCTTCTTGAGTGTGAGCTGTACTGCCACCCGAAAGCCTAGCAGATGGCCAAGGGTTAGCAGCTTGTAGGAGAAGAATGGTTGGAACTTGTTAAGTGCTGGCTGGGAGATCCACAGGCACGATACAAGGTGGAACCAAAGATAGAAAGAGAAGGGAGAGAGGAGAGCTGGTTCTTCCCATGCCGCTGTGTCCCAGCACCCAACTTTGAAAAGCATAAAGATTCAACATATAAGTCTCACCTGCCAGGTTACTAAGAAACTGTATTTATGAAGTTAGGAGTATAGAATGGATTTTATTTTGTGATTGGTTAGGTTGACTTGTAACATTACAATATGTAGACAATGGTGTTTGAGGTTTCATTTGTATTTTTGCTTTATGTTCCCAAATGTTAAGAGCAGGTCTGATAATCACTAATGCTCCTCAGGTGCACACTCATTAATGTGTATTTTAGTATTAATGTTGAGCTGAGAGATGATCCGTCTGGTTGACTGAGTTGGGAGTTTGTTCTTCAGAGTTCTATCAATGGCAATTAGGATTCATGTGCTATACATTCCAAATCCCCCGAATTTCTCCAGTTAGAAAAGAAAATATATATGCAATAGTTATTTGATTTACTAATTTGAAAAGTTTTATTTTACCCCTGATTCCCATTCCAAATCCCAGCCTACCCTCCACCTCACAGGCTGCCCATGTGCACTTGTCATATGTCCTGCAATTTGTGCCCTTATAAAGTATGTAGTGTTGGCTTGTGTGTGTGCTTTTAAAAAATGTAACTATGAAGGGCATTGAGCTGTACCTCTCATTTTCTTTCTTACTTTTTTCACTTAATGTTGTTTTTAAGATCTATTCAAATTGCTGTCTGAAATGAGTTTATTGCTTCTAATTACATCTTTTACTTGTCAATTCCCCTAGTGATGGACACCTAGGTAGCTTCCAGCTCTCTACTAGCACAAACACAGTGTGGTCATAATGAGCATATTTTATGTGATCCTTACCAACCTGGGCGAGAATTTCTCTGCAGTATTTTCCCAGGAATGGTATTGCTGGTAGGGTTTAAGCACACTTATTTCATTAAATATTGCTGGATTTTTTCCTAGAACTGCTGTATCTATTTTAACTTTTGTGAGTAGTTTAAAAGTGTTCTATCTTTCTACATCTTCATCTATGCTTGGTTCTATCTACTTCTCAAATTTTTGCTCTTCTAAGCCATGTAAGGGGCATCTATCTTATTGTTTTAATTTATCAGTATCTCTATTATTTTAATTTGTATTTTTTGAACCATCATTATTGATATTTTAAAAGAATAGTTAAAGGTTAAAAAAAATTACACTTTCCTTTTCGATTCTCACGTTGTTTGCTTTGTCTTCTTGTTTGACTTGCATCTATTTGTTATGTTCTTGTCCTCGATGAATAATGTAAACTCATTCATTCATTCAGCAAACATTTTTGTTTGTGTGTATGCTATATGCCAGGTACATAAATAAAAATTTGGCCATCTTATAAAATACGAAGTGCTGGTGTGTGTTGTGTGTGTGCGTGCGTGTGTTTAATTTATAAAAAGGATATTGAACTCTATCATTCTGTTTCTTGTTGTTGCTGTTGTTTTTCTTATTTCTTCACCACCATTTCTTCCTTTATTCCTCCCCCACCTCCTCTGCTACCTTTTCTTTCTCCCCCTTCCTTTCTTCTCCTTCTTCCTTCCTTTTTCTTTTCATGCTTTACTTAATACTGTTTTAAGAAATATCCATCTTGCCATATGTACAAATCACCTAACTCAGTTTTTCATTTTTTGCTTGAGTTTTTTATGGTTGTTTTTGAGCTTTTCCAATGCAAAATTCTACAGGTTAATTGTTAAAAAAATAAGTAGAGTCATTAAATAAGTGGAAGCAGAGAAAAGATTAATGGTGAAACAATTCTGGGATGTTTTTCCTTTAAAGAGAGACTATTTCTATGGGATTAGGGAAAAAATGTGCCTAAGATGTGGTTGTTCACTTAATTAGAGATGGGAAGGTTCTCTGCTATTACAGCCAGACCAGCATGATAGGTCTCATAAGCAAGAGTTTCCAAGGTTGCATTATCATCTCTCCACTTCATTTAAGATTAGAATGTCCCAGCATGTTCCTCAGGAGATAATTTTATGTTGAGTCAGAGAACTTGATGATGTGGTCAAATTGCACATCTATGTTCATTTATGGTCAACTCTGGGTTTTCTTTTTATGTCCATGACATGGGTCTTTAATTTGGATAATAAATCTGTATGGTTTTCTTTTGTGCTATGTGCCTTTTACACTAATGCTAAGCAAGCTGACTTTCAAGTTGTATTTTCTCCTAGTATCCAGGAAGGGCTCTGAGGGAAAGGAGAGAAAGGGGATTTCAGAATTCTAAGTGGTTATCAATTTGTGAGTGAGCATATTTTTTGCCTATCACCATTATGAAAGGCAACAACTCTATCTGAGGATAATCACGAATTTGTGGAGGAACTCTTTTAAAAAAAATTGGAATTGTACTGCCAGAGTGAAATTTGTTTTCTGGATACTGACAGAGCAACTCCACCTTGAGAACAAGGTTCAGTAACTTAATAGTATTGTCGTCATCTCTTACTACTTACAATTCTATTTCTGCAATTGATGCAAACAGTTATTTCATCTGTAGCCTCTTCTCTGTGCATTTTAGGGGCTCCAGGTAGCAGAACTTCATTTTAGGACAGAGATGGAAAAGTGTTCTCCATACAGGCAAAATAAAAGTCACATTAACCCTAATTAAAGGGATTCAAGTGCCTTGATTTGGAACCTCATCCATGTTAAATGAATTTCCCTCATTGATTCATATGATGGATGTTCTGCTTTTTTATTGCCAAATGATAGCCCTCAATTTATCAACAGATCTCCCTTTTTGACCAGCGTGATAACACTCAAGGGCCCAGTGAAATCTAGAAATAGAAAGGCAGTTCTCTCAGGAGATAAGAATCTTAATCAATTACAGATTATATCTTGTTGGACTTGGCATATTGTTTTAATAGTCACAGAAAAAAACCCATTTGAATTAATGTTTATTTATTTGTAACTGCTTTGAAGAACTGAATACTTAAATAAAAATCTGTGTCACTTGCCAGTTTTCCAAAGTAATATCCATTCTCTTCTTCCACCCCTGGCTTCCCTTGCCAACTTTTTATCATCTGCCTATCACTATACAGAAGGAAACAGGCATCCACCTTCAGCAAATACCTGTTTTTCTTGGTGCTTTGTTAAGTAATAAACACATCTGGAAAACAAACAAAAAGACAACACCAAAAAAAAGCAAAAACAATGGTCAGTGTAATCTCTCCTCAACTCCATTTTTGGATCATCTGTCTAAAAATTTGTTTTCATGACTACTGTAAAAATGATTTATCTTTCTGTTGGTAGATCACGATAGAATTTCTTGGATGTCTGAATGAATTGGATAGGGCTTGGCTTACATAGCCTAAGGTGACATGATTTCAGGGTGATGGTCAACCTTCTTCCCCAGCTGATTTCCCTGCCCAGCTTCATCCTATTAACTGCTACCTGAGATTTAGCAATTACATTTTGTTGAACTTAGCAGTCTTTCCTACTTTAGTATGATTGTGCTTATCAGGTATTTTCTTAAGGGGAGTGAGTATTTTCAAGGGTGAAAAAAGTGAAGAGTATTACAAAGATATTGGTTATAGTTTAGGACAAGAAGAGATGGCAGATGTACTTCTGTTGAGAGCCGGCTCTGGGCCTGAACTAATGTGACCTTCCACCCCAGACTCCAACTTGCTTCCTTTGCTTCTTGCCAAAGGTTCATGCAATGTTATTGGTAATGGAACTGGGTGTAGTTGTAAAGTCCTGGATTCAAGTTTTCGCTCTCATTTGATCTGTTGTTTCCTCTTACAAAATGAAAACAATAATCTTTATCTCACAGGGAGTCAATCTGATAAAATATGTTGAAAGGTAATACTGGTATTATTATTACTAAGTCCATACAAATATTTCCCTACCATTAAGGTTTACCCTTGGAAATTATTATTTTCAGCACAAAACTGGAGATTTTCTCATTCCTTGGGGTGCATCACAAGCTCCCCGCCTGCACCCCCTTATTAGTGTTTTGACATGTCTGGTTTGGTGTTTGCCAGTGTAGAAAACTCTCTTGTTACTGCTCCAGCTATGGTTGCTACCTGTCATGTCTTACTATATCGTTTCTGGCCTACATTAACTTCTGTATGTTATTACCCAGACATGGATAAGAAGACAGGGCATTCTTTTCATTAAGAAAAACCATTCTGAGCTACAGAAATATTTAGATTAAATGCTAGGCACATAGCAGGAGGATAGTCTTTTCTCCTACTCCTCTATCATTTCTAAAATGCATGCATAATGCCAGAATTCAGAGGCCATCGTAGGTCCAGCTGACTTCCTATAACATCCCCTTAGGCAAAGCTAGGGTGGTTAAAATACTATGTGTGTTTTCAGAAAAGTGCTGGTATAATCCCGTGTCTTCTTAAATTGTCTTAATATAAAAGTTTGTTTAGTTTTGCAAGCATTTTTATTAACAGTGTGGCAACTCATATTGTAAGTTTGGGGAAATCACATTCATAGGACTATCTGATATAACCAAAGATTGTTAGCAGCAATTAAACTTCAGAAAATACTGACTTTCCCTAGGTTAATGAAATATTTATATGCCAATACCTGTATCAAATAAAAGCCTGGAGTGCCTTAGTCCCTTGCCACTCATAGTGTGGTTCAGAACCTGCAGCATCAGCAACACCCAGAAGCTTGTTAGAAATGTAGACTCCTAGACCCTACCCAGACCTACTGAATCAGAATCCTCATTTTAACCAGGTGTCTGCTGGTGATTTGTATGTACGCCAGAGTTCAAGAATGCTGCCTTAGTAGACTTTATTCTTACTTTAAAAAAAGAATGAAGAAGCCCAAAATTATTTGCTGCCCTTGTCACATAAGAATAATCAATCAGGAAAGCAGTTTAATTAGCAACTTTTTCATCTGTGTAGATCAGCACTAATCAAAAGAAATATAATGTGAGCTACATGTATAATTTTACATTTTGAGTTGCCACATTAAAAAGGTAAAAAGAAACAGGCAAAATTAATTTTAATCGTGTTTTATTTAACCCAATACTTCCAAAATAGTATAATTTCAGCAGGTAATCATTGTGAAAAAATATTAATGAGATACGCTACATTTTAATCTTCATAATAATGATAATGTTTTATAATAAATTATGTTGTATATATTATACTTAGTGCACATCTCCATTCAGTCTAACCACAATCTCAAGTGCTCAATAGCCACACGTGGCGAGTGGCTGCCACATTGACGGAACAATTGCAGATGATGATGTATCTGCCATCCCACTCCAGGGTCCATTGAATTGTCTTTCCTGTGGTGGTGAAAGGGTGGGTCAACTATGCAAACACTCACTCCTTGGTTTTTTCATTACTGAATGCCTAGTATGTGTCAAACTTAGTGCCAGGTTGGAGGAAAGCAGAAGTGAGTAACACCCACATAATTTAGAAGATAATTACAATATCACATGTAAAGCACTATAGACACATGGAAGACAGCATGAGCATTGCCCAAGGCAGCAATACAACATCAGAGGGAGAAGGCTGTACTCTGGAGTCAAATGGACTTAGGCTCTAAGCACCTCAGCCCTTTGGGCTTTCAAAAGGAGTTAATGACAAATCCTTCTTAAAGGGTTGTTATAAAGAGAAAATGATAATTGGCTATAAAGTTTCTGAAACAAAGCATACTGTATTGATTTATAGTTATTGTTATAAGGAAGATAATAAATTTGAGTGTTTATTGTTGAATGGAGTTTCACAAGTATATCAGTCAGGATCCACCAATTATGATTATTTTGCTTCCTTTCTTATCTGTCTGTCTATCTATCTATCTTTAACTTTTTCCTGAGCCATTTAAGAATAATTTGCAGACATCAAATCCATTTTTTCCTAAGTATGTTGGTATGTAGTTCCTAAGAACATTTTCTTAAATAATCAGAGTGTAATTATTAATATCAGGATGTCTAAAACACAATGTTATTGTCTAATCCACAGTCCATATCACAATTTTCCCAACTGTGCAATGTATCTTTCATAGTTCTTTCTTTTCCTTCTCATTCTAGGATTTAATAAGGATTATATATTATATCCAGTTGTCTTATCTCTGTAATCTCCTGGAATCTAGAGCAGTTCTTCAGCCTTAATGTATATGAGTGTGTGTAGTAAGAGTGTAGTGGTGGGGAGGGTAAAAGACCTTGACATTTTTAGACTCTATTACTCTTGTAGACTATCCCTCAACTTGGATTTGTCTGATGTCTCCTCATGATTAAATTCAGATTGCATATTTTTGGCAGGTCAGTTAGAATTTCTGAAAATACTCTTTAATGAAGGCACCAGTAATAGCAGGAAGGCAACACTGCCCCAAAATCTGAAGGGAAGGGAGCAGGAATGATGTTCTTGTGTTCTAGTTGGGAGCTGTAGCTGCAGGAGGGGCCTACCTGATTGAAGCTGTGATTACAAAGGGATGCTGCCTTGGTTAGAGCCATGGCAAAGTGGAATGTAGAAGGAAGAGTAAATACCCTGGGTTTTCTCTCTTTCTGTCCATGGATCACTCGCAAGCGCTCTCTTTGGCGGAGCCCATCAAGAAGTGAAGAGGCAAGGCAATCTGGGTGATTTAGGACTTGGCAGTCAGTCTGCTGGGGCAGTGAGAATGGTACAATAAAACAGAGTGAATCCTAACGGGTTTTGGGGAAGTAGAAAATAGCCAGCACGCCAGGCTAAAAAAAAAAAAAACAAAAACAAAAACAAAAAACAAAACAAAAAAAACGGGAGAGCAGAGGAAACAGTATGTATCAGGGCAATGGGATGTGAAAGGGCAAAAGTGTTGAGGAACATTCTGGAATGTCCTCTGTGAGGTTAAGAAGCTAGACTGGCCCAGTTTGTAAAAGTATTACATATTAAGCTAAGGACTTTGAAGTTGAGTGTGCTGATGTAAAGATTTTTAAGCAGGGGAGTTACATGATCAGATTTGTGTTTCAGAAAAAAACATAGCTATGGTGGCAATGGAGCAGAGTGGTATGCAAGAGAAATGGAAGTCAGGGGGTTATTGCAACAGTTCAGGGCAGAGATAAGAAAAGACTCACTAAATCAGTTCCCTGAGGGCAGACAGCAAGAGACAAAAGTGGCATTTGGGATATTTAAAAATTAGAGGAAGGGGTCAAACATGCGTAAGGTTTAATTATTAATAATTAGTATTATTGATAATGGCAGCTAACAGATAGTGACTACCTACAATTTGACACTAAATTAAAGATCCCATTAATCTTCAGAGCAACTCTGTGAGGCAGGTGTTATTACCAGTTTTAATTATGAGAAATACAAATGTTTGGGTGGATGATGATAGCATGAATTGAGGTAGAATGTTTAAAGTTGCCAGTGGGGCAGACAGTAAGCTCTAACCAGTAAGCTGTTGGAAAATGGGATGTGGAGCTGAGGAGACGGACCTGGGCTGCTCTTGGGTATTTGAGGAAGCATCACATTGTTGATGTGATAGTTGAAGTCATATAACAGATGGGATCAACCAGAATGAGATACTGAATGAGAAGAAACACTGCCATGTTTTAAGCAGTGTTCAAGGAAGAGCTAGAAAATTTCAGATGTGTTTAGATGTAAAGAATACTACACGTAGCCACTTTAGTTGTTGATATAATTGGCCTATCCAAGAATAGCACTTGTGAACTTTGTTCTCATTATCATTGTGATCTTCCAGCTGGTCTAGACTCATAGAGGGCACATAATTTACTACTTTGAAAAGATAGCTGTTATGGCAAACAAGGCATTAATCTCTAGGAATATGACAAAAACTCTAGCTCATTACTGAAGGTGCAGCTTGCTTGAATGAAATACATTTGGTTTGTTCTAAGCTCTGCCAGTATTTTGTCACGTGACCTTTCATACACCATTTAACGTCTACTTGGGAATGGAGTGCTTTTTGAGCTCCTAACCAGGGAATTATGTTTTTCCCATTAGAAAATTATTTTAGGAAAATATTTCAAAGTTCTTGAATTAGAAGGATAGATTTTTTTAATGTTAGTTCTATGCAAGATTATGTCTATATCTTGATCAAAATGCAAAGGTCCATTACATTAAAGAGATCCTAAGTTAATGTTTCATAATAGGCGGAAGTAGGTGTATTAAATATTTTTCATTTTTGGAAGGCAAATGGAAAACATTTTGCATGTGGAATAGGAATCATTTAAGGAACTAAGGAAACCACTAATCTAGCTTAATGCTTTCTATTACTTAGGAAACATTTATTTTATCCCTTGGTTGCTGGCAGTTCTATTATGGTTTACAGACAACAATAGAAGGTTTTATGTTTTACGCTTCACCGGAAAAAAAATAGTTCTCAGATATTTGGCCTCAGATAATTGTGAATCCCATTGAGGATGCATTGCATATTTTCTGAGACTATGCTTTTTTAAACCATAAGGAAGCATAGAACACAATTTATCCTGGGAGCTTTCCATTAGGATCTATACTATCTTTTCGTGGATTGTTAATATATACTATATACGGTTGTATTGTATATTATATCTCTTATTAACTCTAGTGCCATCACTAATGGTTTAATATATAACTGTATGTGCCTCAAGGGAGCAGTTTGTGTGTTTTACTGGCAAGGAGCACACAAAAAAAATCTCCCTGCTGTTTCCCTCTATTATAAATTAATATCCACTACCAAGGGACCTCTTATGATATAAAATTGTCATCCTATGAGTGGTATGGATGAAATTACCATGGAGAAAATCTGAGTGCTAACCAGAGTACAAATAAGACACCACCTATACTGCCGCAAGTAGGACCCCTGATGTCTTATATTAATTTATAATAAATAATTTACATTGCTAATTGCAAAGTTTAATAACCTATAAAATATTTTTAGTCTTGATGTAAGGGCTTTTCTGTACTGAAAGGAAACCTTCTAATAGCATAGAATCATTTTGCCATCATCATAATGTGCTGCCATTTCTGCAAGGGAAGACTTTAGTCAGCAAGAGTACCTGGAGAAAGGACCTTTTCAAATGACATCATTGCCTGCGTTGCTTTTCTTTTTGGTAGTGAAGGAGTTAAAGGAGGTGAAGATTGATCCATAATGACAGTCCTGTGTGTTGTGGTATGGTGGTTGCCTGGCAACTGCACCTGTAGAAACTAAATATTGGACTTGTATCTGTATTAATCCCCTCTTGTTGTCAAGTTTTATAGGTTTTTAATATATTAAGCCTGGAAAATACTTAAAAGCAAAAGGGTTTGCTCACTGGATTATCTTTTGGAATTGTATCAGACTGTTATTTGTCAACAGATGAGGGTATTGGGGAGTAAGTGCTATGTAATGTCACGAATAGGCCTTGAATATATTCGAGCATCTTTTTAACAAGACTAGCCCTCCCCTTGGTATCTAACATCTCTTATTTTATCTCTACCAAGGGCATATTTCTTCACTTAAAGAACATTTATTGACTCTCTTAAGTGTGTTAGCTTCTGCACTAGATATGGGCTTGGGTATTAATGTGAGAAAAACAGAGTCCCTGATCTTTTAGTTGAGAGCAGAGGCTTTGTGATTTAGTGTGGAGCACACCTGGTGAGGAATGTTCTAACTTGTCACACAGGCCACACGGCCATCAGTATCAGCTATTCTTCTTACACTTTTGCGGACATGAAAGTAAGCTGTGGATTATGCCCAATGCCCAGCCCACTATAGCTTCAATCCAAGTTTTCCTCCTCTGCATATTCTCAGGGTGTCCCATGACATTGATTAGCACCCTAATCTATGGCCCCTAGATCTTCATTTCTGTTTTCCATGTCTCAGCTTTCACTTTCAGAGTCTTTACTATTTTGGCCTCCTTATGACTTGCCTTCAGGCCATCATTGATCTCCCCTCTAATTAAATTAGGGTCACAGAAAAACTAGGAGGAAAAATTGGCTAAGAAATGACTTATTTTACTAATGAGAAAGCTCTTTAGGGATCAGAGAGTACCTCAAAATTCTAGAAATGGACATAGTCTCAAGATGAAATATATTAAATTGTGTTGTCAATGAATAGGCTAAGCACTTCTATTGCTATCAATATGAAGAATCACCTATTATCATTCACAGCTGTTTCCAAATGGGGACATTTTGTCATTAATCTTCAGTATAGCCATTATCTTACTTGGCAGAGAAAGTAGAAAAATAGTCATTGCTTTGATCACTGTTAAAAAAAGTTAGCTTCATATGAATTGTAAGCCTTTCTAGTGGCCATCAAAACATTTGTGACTTTCATCAGCCGATTTTATCCCAAATCAGTACATCTGATCACAAAGAACAAAGGGGTGAGACGACAGAGATGAATCAAAATGACCTATCTCCCGTATTTCTGTCACTCCCTAAGGCAGCACATTCCCTGCCGCAGCTCATCAAGAAAAGGAACATTTATTAGGTGTGTTACCAAATCATCGACATTCAGTTGGGAAAGGTGAAACAGTATATTATGGAAGAAGATTCATTACAGGAGTGAGATCTTATGAAACTATTGGAGAATCTGGAGAAGTAAAGATCCAGAGGGAGAAATGGAGGATCTGAGAAAGGATCCAGCCAGCTGTCCCAAGGCACTGGAGCTGGTGGGAAGGTCTATGCTTGCAGTGGAATCTCAGAGACACATGTGTCCAGTTGCCAGAGTAGGCTATCAAGGGGAGCTAGGTAAGGGCTTGTGGAAGCTAGCACCATGGCAGCCACTGCTTCTGTAGATATTTGGCCAAGTGTTTGGTGAGCCTGGGGCTGTTGCTGGTAGGCAGTGCTGGCAGTCACAAGGAAGAGCTGGACACAAAGCTGGGGGCAGTGAGGACAAGCTGGTGTAAGTTAGCACCTCTGAGTTGGTGTCCACATTTGGCCACAGGCACCTGCAAAGAGTAAGGGCTACTGCTTCATTTCTGTCTCCCAAAAGTCATGCTAGTTCTTAGCCTGCAACCACATAGGAAAAGAGATTCTCGGAAATATAGTTCCAGATCAACCAGGTCCATGCAGTTGAGACCATCAAAATAACAGTGTGGGGCTCTGTGCAGAGGGCCAGTGAGCTTTCCCTGAACATTCTCATCCCTCGCTCCTTGGCAGACACTTCAAGTAGGTGTCGTAATGAGCCCCCCAAGGGCAGGGATTCTTTATGTCTCATTCATCTTTTTCTCACCATTCTCAACTCAGAACTTACAGTAGGGGATAAGAGGAGAGGAGAAGAGAAAGTAGTCAGGGCTGGATACAATAGTTATAATTTTACAATACCTCCTTTGGCCATGCTGTAGATTGACTACAAAGACTGGTAAGTGGTTCTGCAGCAAATGCTAGACTGCCCCTCTTGTCCCTGTCCCCCACTTATAGCACTGTCCCCCTCAGATGGGTAACCAGTTAACTTTTTCTTATCTACTGTTGGGGTTCAGAAACCCATATCCTAAAAGATGGCATGTTGACACACTAAACTGAAGAAGAAGCCTCAAGGTCTCTTTGACCTCTCCTTACCACTATCTGCCCCAAAACTTATCTGCCTAAGATCCAGACTTACCAAAAGGAAAAACTGTCTTCTTCCTCTCGCTGTCAGACCGAGAATGTAACCATACCTGAAGAGATCTTTTTCACTGCCAAAGGGAACTATTTAAAAGTTCATCTCTGTTCCTAGATCCATTCATTTTCCCTAGTAATCCCCTCAACAGAATTCCTCTTCTCCCTTCTCCCATAGCCTGTTTTGCCAGGATAGGGTATAAGCTTCTGAACCACCTTGTAGGGTGGCAAATCATGTTGTGATTTTCCTTGTGCATGCACCTAAAATAAATTTGTATGCCTTTTCTCCAATTAATCTGCCTTTTGCAAGTGAATTTTTCAGCAAACCTTCAAAGGGCCAAGGGGCAAACTTTCACCTCGTCCCCTACATCTCTTAAAAGTTAGTTAGACTCGCAAGTTCCATTGAGCTAGTCATCAGGAATACAGAGATAGCACATAAGGTGCTCACTTTTAAGGCATTTAAGGGAGCAGGATGACATAAAGTCATGAAAGATTAAAAAAAATAATAATAACAGTGATAGAAGAGAAAAATGAGATTTTTACAAATGCCAAGTTCAAAGGAGGGAAATCCACTGTGCCTCAGCACTGTGAGGGAAAGTTTCTTGAGGGAAGTAGCACAGGTGAAGACCTTGAAGATTGGAAGGGACATGATAAACTCCGCACCTGCCATCGTGTCAGTCAGCTTTGGGGATGAAGAAAGCACATGTGACTTCAACGTGTTACTGCTGGCAGAGGTGGAACTAGTCCAATTATTTAGTTCTACTACACAAGGAGAAAAAAAATAATAAAGACGAAGAGTAACTCAGGAAGGAAAAGCAGGACAAATTTACATGATAAGCAAATAAAGAACATAGAAAAAAATCTGTATCTATTTTGAATCTCTATAAAAATTCAATAAAAATGACAACAGATATGCCTAAAAATGGCTACGTATTATGGTGGGAACTGTGTTTTTCTTGTGGTTGAGATATTTTGTCTTTAATATATTAATGTGTGTGTGAGACTGGGAGTTCATTCTCCAAATGGAATTATGATATTGGATCAGCACACCATTTTGGTGTCAGAATACAATTTGGATCAGAATTACGATTTTTAAAAAATCCTGTAGCTTAATTGCCAATTTCAGGAAAATTAATATGCTCCAGAAAAGGCCCTGCAGAAAAAAGTAGGCCAAGGGTTATAATGCAATGGAAGACCTTGAACTGGGTCAGCCTTAGTTTAACAGTTCCTTTCCCTCAATGGCATTTCCTTCAAAACCATCCTAATTCTTTAGTTGTGTTTAATTGTGCTCTAAATTTACTTTTCCTCTCTTTGTAATAAGGCCTGGATTATTTCCACTACAGGTTAGCAAATTGGTCACTATTTTCTCTATATGTCAAAAAGTGTAAATGACAAATGTTCCGCTTTTCTCTAGCATAATTAAATTTGGCCTGCAGTTTAAATCCACATAGAGACCGTTATTTTCAAACTGAAAGCAATGGATATCCGTAAATTACTTAGAAGCACTGTCATTATGCGCAGACACAAAATTTCTGTAATTTAGAATAAGCCAAATAGATACAAGGCTAATCGTTTCATCATATTTAGCCTCAAAATAAGACCACAGAGAGGATATGATGATAGCTTGTCCCTATATAAAGGCTGAAGTAAGCATCAGAGTCAGGGTGGACTAATGAAAACATTCTTAGAGTCAAAGATCTATGTTTGAAACTCCTCCTTTTGCAACTTAATTCTCCTTGTGCAATGTAAAGCTTAAGACTGGTTTTCACCTTCATCAACTATGGACTGTGGTAAGAATCGTCTGAAAGAATAAAATGAGGTAATGCTGCTGAAAGCACTTTGAAAATGATAAAGCACCAAAGAAATATTAGCTATCAATATCAGCAACAACCCAAAATACTGTGTAATGTCATCTGCGATAAGAAATATATTTGTAACTGGATAAAAGAAACCTCAATAAATATTTATTGATTAATAATAATTAGATGGTTATGGTGGAACCACAATACCAAAATGTGACAGCATATTAGAATCTTGCAGCTTCGAAAATTCAAAAAATTTGTACAAGAAGTAGTTGCCTGAATTCCTACCCAGTATCAGAGCTTCCATGATTATTAGCCAATCAAGTATATATTTTCTTTTTTTTTTTTCTTCTAGATGTATCAGGGCATTTCCCCCCCGGTCTTTGTTTCTTCAGCTAAAAAACATGACCTTTGACTTTCTAAGCAGCTGTATATATTTTTCAAAAGTCAATCAAGGGAAGAAAAATCACTGGTAATGGCAAGTGGATGGGACAGCACTGCACAGTGTAAATGACAGCTGAAGGTTGACAAAAATGCAGCCCCCACTTCAGTTCACTGCTCTGTAGCAAATGGCTCAGTTACTCATAGAATGAAGCCACGCTGAAGGACATCCTGGCAGAAATACTCCCTGCTTTTTTAAAAGAATGTTTGGTGGGTGGTGGTGGTATGGCGGGGAAGGTGGAGTAGAAACTCTAAACATTTGCTCCTATCTGTCAGAAATCATCATCTGAGATAATTGTATTATTAGGGAAAGCAAAGCTCAAGCCATAGCTTTGACCACAGAGGCCAGAGGTGTTTGTGTTTGTTTCAAGATATTGAGTCCGAGTTGAGATCTGGTATTTTGCTGGTGACTGCTGAAGAGGAGGGATTTGGCTCCTGGCACAGCATAAAGCCAAGCTGACAACAAAGCTTTCCTTTCAAGCTATCCAAATGAACACATTTCTAATCTGAAATTCAAATACTTGACAACAGAGAGCCTGTGAGCTGGGCTTTGAACAGGAAATTGCTTCATGGTTTTAGCATAATGAATTAGGCAGTTAGACTAAATCCATTTAGCAGGAAAAGAATGCTTTCACATGCTTTGTGAAAGAAAGGAGGGGGGCAAAACCTTCTTAATTTCCCAAATTTCTCAGGACTTACAGACACAAATGCTCCATATAAATTTTATCTGTTATGTTCTATGATTGGTATGTAAAAAACTGTCAGATCCTGGTATTCAGAAACCACCTTTGTTAGAAAATGCTGCGCCTTTTAATGTTGGGGAAACTGAATGTGATGAATACAGGTTAACAGGTCTCATCTTTCTCCGTGTCCTGTTCTTTCCATGCCAGTGGTGAATGCATTTTAATTCTGGAACCTTTTTTAGTGGCTGCCAGTGTTAAGTTCAACAGATGCAATATTGCACTCTTTTGGGGAACAGGGAAGAGATGGGGAAGAAAAGAGGAAGCCTCCCGCCTTCCTGGACACTGGGCTCAGAATTGCATCTCTGAGTCTCAGTCCTGAACACAGGATCAGCTGCCCAGTCAGCCGGGCTTGTGACAACAGAGGTCGGGGGAAGGGGAATAAAGTTTGCTTGTGTCAGGTCCACGTAACAAGTCTGACCTTGAGAGAGCCTGTTGACTGATATCCCTTGAGAAGAAGAGAGCTAGAGAAAATGAAAAAATGTTAAAAAGGAAGAGACAAAGAAAAGCAGTAGTACTAATAGCATAAACAAGACAAAGATCCTGAGAGAAGAGAGGGTTAAATCCCGTCCCAAGCACGCTTGCAGAGATGAGGGTTGATCTGTAACCAGCCACAGCAGCACTTCCTAGAGGCTTGCTGACTATAGACACTTGGCTGTGTGGGGCACCGCCTCTCAGCTTGGGCCCAAAGAAGACAGCTAAGGGAACAGTGTTCTGTGTCATCACTCTGCCACCAGAGAGGACACATACATAATAAGGTTTGACATCGTTGCATTTACAACTTGATAGGTAATAGACCCAAACTGTTTCTTGCTCCCCACCTCTATGGAAACAAAATGTAAATAAATATGGCTTCTTTTTAATCATTGTTTTCAACTTTCCTTTCAGAGGGAACAGTGAAGGCCTTCCAGTTGTCATAGTGATGAAGACACTATGACAAATTACATTATGAAGGGATGTTTTTAAAACCACTAATGTGTACCAAGCACCTAATGCATCCCAATTTTGTCAGTGCTAAGGAAATCACCCTTCTTGGCGCGGGTTGGGAGACCCTGACAAGCACACAGGTTGGTTATATGATCACCTATTTGAATGGACGCCTAATGAATTAAGCTGGGAACTATTGACATTTAAATGCATGAGAACAGTTCTGATCTGGAATAGTAATGATCACTCCAGGAGCGGAATATGAATATTTAAAGGACTCTCTGCCTTGTGAGTTGGGCTGAGGCACCAAGCAGAACTAGTCAAAATTCCTTCAGGATAGTACCTCAATCCAAGGAGTGTGAGATGGGCAGAGAGGAAAGTCTGATAGCCAATTAGCTTGAATTTATCTAGGGGAAACAGGACAGAATTCCAAATTTAAGCCTGTTGCCAGACATAATATTCCAGAGTCTGGGGAGAGAAGGGGCTGTTTGCAGGAGGGGTATACACAGAAGCAGGTCCAGAGAGATGAGCTCTCTTGCCCACGGAAGCCAAGAATCCCTTTAATTGGGGCAAAGTCTTTAATTATATGAGAAAAGAGAAAGCGTGAAATGTAAGTGAGCCTGGGAGAGCTAAAGCAGAATGAAATTCATGTTGGCTTAGGGCTCATATCAGAGCTTTCTTAAGGGGAGGAGAGAAATCTCTAAGGACTGGTTTCTTAAATATAGGCTCTTGCAGATGCTGAGAATATCTTTGCAGACCTGCCCCACAACTCTCCCCAAAGAGAGTTTTACAGGCTCTCTTCAAGGAGCTGGAAGCACTGAAAAGGCAGTGACAGATGAGCATAGTTGGGAGCATCAGAGACAGTGAACATTTGTCCATCCAAGTCCTTGTAAGAGCAAAGGGAAAAATTGTATCTTCCCTTCCCGTCTCCACTCCAGGAATTAGAAAGAGTTTAGGCTAAAGAGGTCTGTTACAAGCTCAATATTTCCTTCAGATTTAGAGATTTATCTTAAAAATTCTTGAGTAATTTATTTTCAGTTCCAGTATGTGTTGATATCATCTTGATATAAAAATGATTTAAAATCTATTGCCAGGCGCAATGGCTTATGCCTGTAATCCCAGCACTTTGGGAGGCCGAGGCGGGCAGATCACTTGAGGTCACAAGTTTGAGACCAGCTGGCCAACATTGAGAAATCTCGTCTCTATTAAAAATACAAAAAAATTAGGTGTGGTGGTGGGCACCTGTAATCCCAGCTACTTGGGAGGCTGAGGCAGGAGAATCGCGGGAGGCAGAGGTTGCTGTGAGCTGAGATTGCACCACTGCACTTCAGCCTGGGCGATAGAGCAAGACTTCATCTAAAAAAAAAAAAAGAAAAATTCTACTATCAAACTAACTTGAGCTTCAGGAAGAGGTGCCATGCTTACTGTGTGGCTTTGCAGACACCTGGCTCCCTGCTCCTGGGCTGCCTCTGAGTTGAGGAAAATGGACCTGTGGCCAGCTCTTTACAAAATGACTGCAAAAAGAGTTGCCAAAGCCCAGCTCTGGCTGTTGTTTTCGTATTCAGTTCAACCCTAACTCAAAACAGGTGAAGTAATTTAAGGATAACTTTCCTTTCTTTTAGCTCTTCCATGTTGCCCCTAAAGAATTAACTGAATGGGCTGGGTGCAGTGGCTCACGCCTGTAATTCCAGTACTTTGGGAGGCCATGGTGGGCAGATCAATTGAGGTCAAGAGTTTGAGACCAGCCTGGTCAACATGGTGAAACCCCATCTCTACTAATAACACAAAAATTAGCTGGGTGTGGTGGCATGCACCTATAATCCCAGCTACTCCAGAGGCTGAGGCTTGAACCTGGGATGGGGAAGTTGCAGTGAGCCGAGATTGTGCCACTGCACTCCAGCCTGGGCAACACGATGAGACTTCAAAAAAAAAAAAAAAAAAAAAAAAAATTAACTGAATGGAAAACTTGATAAAGTTACTTCGATCTTTTCCTACCTCAACCTCTAAAGATTTATCATCTCCTTTGGGATGTTTTTTTTCTCTCTGAGTATGTAAAATATAGTTAGAAACAAATTGCTAATAAGAAATACAAATTGACTGTAAATGCAAATTTACCCCATCAACTTAACCTAAGTCATCTTTCTCTCCTCACCCTTTTGGAGACAACAGATTTTAATTAAGTATCAGCATAGGCAAAGGGCAAGCCTCACAGGTACATTGTCGAGGAAAATCCTCCAGTGTTTGCATGCCGTTCAACAGTCCATTTTTCTGCTTGTCACCGGATGGTCCCTTAATGTGGGGACTGCAGAGGCATCTCAAGACTGTGGGACAGACCCTCATTTGGCAGGCTGATGGAACTTTCCCAGCATCGCAACAACCACACCCCTTTAAAAGGGAAAACATAACAAGACAACAGAAGTTAGGAGAAACATTAGCCAGCTATTTGTATCATTTCATTAGTGTTCATTAAAGTTTTTAGTAAAACAGCTAATATAGAACAGGCAGAATAATGTTCTTAACCATAAAATTGAGTTCACCATATGTATAGTTAAGGTAGGTCAATCACCTTCCTCAAACTCCACTTGTTTGTATATTATCTTCATATATCATCTACACAAAATTATTTTACTTTTCCATTGTATAACTTTAACTTATTTTTGTTTTCTTGGATTTATTCTAAGCAAGAATATTTATGAAATGATAATTTTGACATGCTAATTTTTCTCCTAAATATATTAAAATAAGTATTTAATTATTAAAATACAAGATAGAAAATGTGTCCATCTGCCACCTAAACATATTGTGAAACCCCAGTATTACACATAAAACAGGTAATGCTTGATTACATCAGGCCCTACAGTGGCCAGTAAGGGGTTAAACACGGAGAAAGGAAGTAGACCAGATTGCCTATATTCTGTAGGTGGAAGCATTGGGCTTTGAATTTCAAGGAAGGGTACTTTGGGCCACAGGCAAGCCAGGAAGAGAGGGAGCGCTGGGCTCCTCTAAGAATTCCTGAGGGAGACTGGGGACTAAAGAGAGTGCATTGCTGAATCCACAGGTATGCAAAGCTGGCACTAGAGAACTGTGACCCAACCTATATCCTGCTCATCCTGCATCACAGCTGGTGCAGGGAGGAAGAGAGACAATAAACTGTTTTTAGAGGATAAGTGCCTGTCTGTCAGTTTCCTCTGCATTTGTAACTGGGGGTTATTTTCCACTTACCACTATTATTGGAATAGAGTAAGATCTACTGATATAAAAAAATAAAAATGCCTCTTTTTCCTTTGTAGGCAAACCAGTTTGAAGGGTTCAGTAAATGATCCCTGTTTTTGTACCTGCAGTCCATGACCATGGTGAAAGAGATCGATGTTTTCCTAGGGGAGTGTGCAGATACTGCAAAAGCTTCCAGCTGAAGCGGAATGTTACATTGAAAGGGCTTGGGCAGCAGCCCACGTGTGGCCAGTGAGGTTGCATGCTGCCTTGGTGCTGACTAAGCAGGGGAGCACCCGAACATCACCCTATCCAGAATTGCCTTGGGAAATGGGCCACTCTAGGCTGACATTTCTTCCAGACCTTCCCTATTTTTAGCCATGATCCCCTTGGAGTATGAACACTGGTTGGACAAATAAGAGAAAACATGTGACAGTGTGGGGCCAAGGTCTAGGTCTTGCTATTGTTGTAATTTGTTTTTCAATAAATTAAATCCCTAAGTAGATCAAAGTTATAAGACTGTCATGAGACTATGCCTAGCATAGTGCCCAGGATACTGTTCCATCACTAATAGTAGGGCAATAGCAACACCTTGTGCTTGCTATTTATAGGCCACTCTTCCGAGTTTGTGACAAGTAGTAATTCATTTAATCCTAATCATAAATTATATTCAATATATATGATTCCCACTTTACAGATGGAGAAACTAAGCCCTAGAGTGGCTATTTTGTCTGTGGTCATGCAGCTAGTGTGAGGCAGAGCTTTGAGAATCCAGGCAGCCTGGCTTTAGAGTGCCCTTAGAACTACTGCACTATTCTGTTTTGCTTACTAAATATGGAATGGATGGGAGGAAGGTGAAATAGGGGCTTATATGGCCTACTGAGCTTGATGTCTTTGATCTTCTATGCCACCAGAACCTTAGTGGTTCTGACTCCACTACTTGTGCTAGAAAGATCACAGATTTCCTTCCCTTCCACATTCAAAAGTAAAATAAATGAATGGAAGGTTCACCTCAGGATTGTCATTAGAGTGTTGGGGGAAAATGTTACCAGTTTCCTATTAACTACAACAAACACTGTGTAGATAAATACTATATGTTTCCTAATGTTAATGTTTGGCTTTGAGATAATAGTGATGAATCAGCAAATTCAGGATCGTATTTTGTTTGTTTTAGAAGTACAGACAGGATCTAATCAATTTTTCTTGTTATATCTTCTTATAGAAATCTATTCAGATTGGTCAACCTTCTTGAAATAGAATATATGCACATAAACTTTAAACAATATTATAATTGGGTTTGAGCTATTTTGAATTTTAGAATCCAGTTTGTCATAGTTGGATCTTCAAATTAAAGCTCTGGGCAAGTATTTGGATATTAAAATATTAAAAGCATAACATGACCTGCTCATTCTTCTTTTAGTGGTATTTAGGTTCCATTACTGAAATATATCCCATAGGGTATGGCCTAGTAGTTAAGCTACAGAGTTCTGGAATCAAATACTTTAAGCTGGAAATCTTTTGGGTTTCCAATACTTGTAGGCTGTACTACTTGTAGTACTGAAATACTTGTAGGCTGTGTGTCCTGAGGCAAACTACTTAACCTCTCTGTGCTTCTGTATTTTCATGTGTAAAATGGGGTAATATAGTCCATGATCATGAGGTGATCCATGTAATGGGCTCTTAGTACAATGCCTGATGCATTGTAACTGCTCAGTAAACATTAGTTAAAATGGAAAAATAAACGCATATTGTGCAATTTTAGTTTACAATAAACAAAAATTTCAATAAAAATATTTATTAGAAGATGGTCGAACTCTAGCCCTTTCACAGAATGCTAATTCATGAGATTTTAAATATGTATTTTGATTATATGATTAATGATTAATGGTAGATGCTGTGTCAGACATACTGTATGTAAAATACCCTCCCCCATTCCACCAAATAAAGCAAGCACATAATCTGAGCATGTCTCCTCTACAGTAAACACAATAATTGTGGCTTCAAAATAGCACCGAGTAAGGTGACATTATTTTTTCTTAGCAGTTTCAGTCCTGTAGTCATCTAATAACTTTGAAGCAGATTAATCCATTAAAAGGTGTACTCCTAGTGTTTAATAATTGCCAGTAAAGTCTAATCAGATAGCAACTGCTACAGAATAGCCTTCAAGAAATACTATAAGATAATTAAAACATAAAGGTTATGCAAAAGTAGCAAATCAATAGAGACAGTAAACATGGTTTATCAACAGTCCCGAGAACATTTTTTCAATTCTAAAATGTAAATGGACTTGGGATAGAGCCCATGCTAGGATGATAGATAGGATCCCGGTAACGGTTTAATTAACTCCAGTTTCCTCCATGTTAAAGGTTGCCGCAGCCCACTGGCTCATGTAACAAACTCTCTTAGGATTTCCTTAGCCGCTGTCTGATATGAAGACCAGGAAGCCTTCCTTTCTTACAGGGTTAAGTTTTGCCCTCTCCTCTGGAGGCTTTATCAAAACACAACGCTCTGTTTTCTCTATAAATACACAGATATTTTTAATTTCAGCTAAAATGGTTTGACTTTGTAATCAAGGTAAAAGAAACACACACACACTGCCTAAGTAATGAGAAGAGTTTGCTGGGAAGAGTTGCGTAATTAAAATTATATATTAAAATTCATGTGTAGTGTGTGTAGAATTTTAGAAAAACCATAGCAGCTCTCCAGATGACTCATTTGCTGTTTTAATTCTTCTGTAATGTAGGCGATTTTATAATTAGCCACAGAATTGTGCCACTTGGTTAGTTCAACACAGTGAAAAGAATAATAAAGAATATTTACTATTAATTGATATTTAAACTGCTACTCTGAGCAGCCCGGGTAAGAAGTAGTCATTTACTGTTCTTAGCTAGCCATTATAAATGGAATATAGCCAGTGCTTTGCTTGCAATAGTTAAACCTATTGGGGGAGATGAGGGTAGGCATCATTTGAAGAATTGCAATATTTCTAAAAAATCACTGTGAGGGCCAAGTGTTAAAATAAAAATTCTTTTTCCAACCGGGTGGAATTAGGTTTCATGCAATTAACTTTATCATTAGTAAATAAAAGAGTTACTTAACCTCTGCCCTTGCAGAAGTTCTTGATATTTTGCTTAGTAAAGGGCAAGAAACCCATTATGGCTTATTTGTTCACTTCGTTAAAAGGTTATTCTTAAAGATTGTGATATAGAAACATATAATACATAATGTTTGTTAATAAAGATCTATTCACTACACCATTTAAAGAAGCTGGCACTATGTAACACTCATTAGTGCCGTGAACGGGAGACCTTTTTCTGTTGTTCCCATGGGAAAGGTTATCGAGCTGTCAGTAAAGGGCTCATTTTCTTTAAATTAAAAATCAGCGAAGAATCTTGTGTAGAGGATATTAAAAGCAAGTGTAGTCATGCTGTCTTATTGCAAGATGAGCTAGACGTCAGTATGTGGTTTAATGCTTTTGAAATGAAAAGTTAGAAATGCCGACTACCTGTGATTCTGAAAATTTCTCTCTCTTCCAACAGTTAGGATTTTCATCCTGAAGCAGAAATCTAAGCTTGTTCTTTTAAACAATGATTTAGAGGAAGAAATTTAACACCCCCTGCTTGCAACTACCATTTTTCAATAAATCTATACTTTCTCTGCCCTCCTCCATGTTATCAGTCATCCACATCCCAGAGGAAATGCTTCAGGCTTGGGGTTAAATTAAGGTCCTATCTCTAGTGATTGTCTAGAATGCTGTCTACATTCTCAAACAAAACAGCCATAAATACCTCCTGCCAAGTGGAGACGCTGGTTTTGTTTTGTTTTTGTTTTTCTATTGATCTTAATGGAGAGAGTACTACTTGCTAGCTGAAAATTAAAAGCAACAATTATATTTTATTATAAATTGAAAGTAGGTTGAATCTCAATCAATATAGTTCTGTGATGCTGAAATCAACATGGGACATGGATGTCTTATATTCTTTTTTGGAAAAAAATTGATCTAATGAGATACATTGTCTTTATATTTCTCAAAATAATATTTCAAGTTATACTACTTCATACTACCTTTCTTTGACAGTTCAGTGATACTTTTTCAGCTCTTTTAGGATAAATATAGCATCTGAAAAGAATAAGCATTTTACAACCTCTTGCTTAATAAATAAAAATTAGAAAAACACATTCTATTCTATGTAAATTAGTTTTACTAAATAGAAAAAATTATCTCAGACATGAGGGTTAGTCAAGGTCAAAGATAACCAAATTTTCTGATAAAAACATTAAACAAACATATGACATACCACAACATAACACACACACACACACACACACACACAAAATATCAATATTTGCTTTATCAAATATAGTGGGAGATAAATAGGCAATCAGTATGATTAAGATCTAAACAAAACCCAATGTACAAAATGAGAGGGTTTCCATAATTTGCTGTAAAATCTTTGAGTCGAGTGATAGAGGAAGGTATCACAGAGAAATATCTGTGTGGGAGGAGGGTAGCTTACTCTAATTCACCAGCAAATCATGGCACAGTGGAGAGAGAGGAATACTTTATGTTGTGTGTTCAGACAGGAAATTCATCTGCTCAACTCATCTAGTAAATATGCATTGGATATATGTGCCAGGCACAGTTCTAGGCACTGGGGATATGAGTTAAAACAAAGTCCCTGTCATCATGGAGCTTACATTCTAGTGGGAAAAACAGACCAATGAATATACAAATATAAAAATAGATGTATTTTTATAAATATGTTTTTATAAATCTGGATTGCAGTAATTCTGAATATTACAGTGTCAAGGTTTATAATTGTAAAATTCTATATTCTACAATTATTTTTCTGCAGTTTTTAAAGTCTTGGTTTTTATGTTTCCCTAGTTGTGTATAGCCATTTCTCTATTTTTGTTTTTGTTTTTGTTTTTGAGACAGAGTTTCATTCTTGTTGCCCAGGCTGGAGTGCAGTGACAGTAATCTTGGCTCACTGCAACCCCTGCCTCCTGGGTTCAAGTGATTCTCCTGCCTCCACCTCCCAAGTAGCTGGGATTGCAGGCATGCACCACCACGCCTGGCTAATTTTGTATTTTTAGTAGAGAAAGGGTTTCACTATGTTGGTCAGACTGGTCTTGAACTCCAGACCTCAGGTAATCAGCCCACCTCAGCCTCCCAAAGTGCTGGGATTACAGGTGTGAGCCACCACACCTGGCTGATTTCTCTATTCTTAAGGTCTTTGTTTTCATATATTTTTCAAAAAACCATATTTTATATCCAGGCATTTTTTATAAGAATTGGGGGAGGCCAAGGCGGGTGGCTTACCTGAAGTCGGGAGTTCAAGACCAGCCAGGCCAACATGGTGAAACCCCATCGCTACTAAAAACACAAAAATTAGCTGGATGTGGTCACACACATCTGTAATCCCAGCTACTCGGGAGGCTGAGGAAGGAGAATTGATTGACCTGGAAAGAGGAGGTTGCAGTGAACTGAGATCACGTCACTGCACTTCAGCCTGAGCAGCAGAGCGAAACTCCGTTTCAAAAAAAAATGGGGATGGTTATTGCCTGAATTTTTGCATCCTATTTTGTATATATTCAGTCAAGTTTCAATAGGGAAACATAAGATTACTCTAGGCACTTCAAGAAGGGAGGAATTTGAGGAAGGCAGAGGCTTACTAAACTGTTCAAAGAGCTGAGGTAGTGAAAGTCAGCACAGCTGACATTCAGGAAATCAGAAAGGATAACCATTACACATGATCTAAGAGACCTCTGGCACTCAAATAGTTGCCTTCCCAGAGGATGCTTAGAAGCTGCTATTTGCCAAAGCCTCTATTCTTGCCTGCTGCCAGCACCACGCCATGGTAGCTTCTGCGTTTTATCTTTTTATTTTTATTTTTATTTTTTTTTGCCTTCTAAATCTGTGCAAGTTCCTCTCGGTAAAATCCAATCTGGAATCTGCTGGCTGAGATTATAGAAAATAGTGTTCCCAGTCTTTATATTTTGCAATACAGAGGAGAACATAAAAGGGACGAAATGATACCTGCTTATCAACAGAAAATCTGAATATACCTTGACTGTTTATAAAATTGAGTAACGTGTTCTTTCCCATATAAATATTCTCCAATAACCACTGGCACTGAGTGTTACTATAGAGCCTGATTAATTTTCTCCCATCCTCCTCCTTTCTTTTTTAAAAATCTTGACACCAAAGAACCTTTTTCTTTATTTTTGAAGTTCAATTATATCATGCAGAGTATGGGCATTTATAGTGAATTATATTATTCCTAATGATCCCTGAACCTATCAGAGGAGTGTATTTTCCCAACCCTGTATCATGCTTGGCCATGTGACTTGCATTGACCGATAGAATGTAAGGAGAAATGACACGGTAGCAATTCTCAACCAGAAGCTTTTATAGTCAATGTGTTTTTGCTAACTTGCTTACTCTTTTCTTTGTCAAGAGAATTGTATATTCCAGATCATGGCTTTGCCTCCAGTGTTGGTCCAAGAATGAGAAGACATGGAGTAGAGCCAAACTCAACCTGGAGCCATATAGCATAGGCAGAGGAATAAACTCTGTTTTTTAAGTCACTGAGATTTTGAGGCCACTCATAATTGCAGCAGAGTTAACCAATGCTGTGTTGCTGATTCTACATTAGTCCTGATATGGTTTGGATCTGTGTCCCCACCCAAATCTCATGTTCAGTTATAATCCCCATTGTTGGAGGTGGGGCCTGGTGATTAGATTATGGGGGCAGATTTCTCATGAATGGTTTAGCATCATCCCCTTGGTGCTGTTCTTGTGATAGTGAATGAGTTCTCATGAGATCTGTGTGTTTCAAAGTACATAGCACCTCTCTCACCTCCCCTCTTGCTCCTGCTCTGGCCATGGGAAGTGCCAGCTCCCCCTTCACCTTCTGTAATGACTTTTAGTTTCCTGAGGCCTCTCCAGAAGCTGAGCAGATGCCAGCATCATGCTTTGTGTACAGCCTGTGGAACTGTGAACAAATTAAGCATCTTTTCTTTATAAATTACTCCGTCTCAGGTATTTCTTTATAGGAATGTGAGAGTGGACTAATGCAAGTCCCCATGCCACTCCCTCCAACCTCTCTTGAATGCAGTATACTATTTTAATATGCTATCTCAAATACTTCCTAATTTCAGGAATGTTTTTACCTTGACATTTAAAAATTCTTTTTCTGTCCTTTTTTTTCCCCCTGCTTATTTTGTTCAGGGAACTTAAACAGTGTAATGATCTTTTTTCAAAAAGTTGGTTTATTTCTTTATGGTAGTCTTGATTCTCATCCATTAAATAATAGTAATAACCTTGCTTATCATCTTCTCTACAGCATTCTCAGTGCCTCTACAAAGCTTAGCACATGAAAGACATGGAATAAATGTTTAGAGAGTATGTGAATAAACAGATATTTTCTACTATATTATATCTTTTCTGAAATCTTGTATATATTCTCAATAAGATTAAATTACTCATTGCTCTTATAATCATATAAAATTATTTCAAATTTGGCTTGCTTTCTTGAGTACTATTTTCTGAAATGTATTTTCTTTTTTTGATATGGAGTCTCACTCTGTTGGCCAGGCTGGAGTGCAATGCCGTGATCTCATTTCACTGCAACCTCTGCCTCCCAGGTTCAAGCAATGCTCTCACCTCAGCCTCCCGAGTAGCTGGGTTTACAGGTACCTGCCATCATGCACGGCTTATTTTTGTGTTTTTATGGAGATGGGGTTTCACCATGTTGGCCAGGCTGGTCTTGAACCCCTGACCTCAGGTGATCCGCCTGCCTCAACTTCCCAAAGTACTGGGATTACAGGTGTGAGCCACCGCACCTGGCCTGAAATGTATTTTCTTTAACAACTTTTCCATTTGTTTCTTTTTTCTGCTATGGTGCAGATTCTATAGATAGGTCTTATTTTGTTCATTTTATTTATGATTAGAACGTGTCATTTAATGAAAGGAAATGGCTAAGAAAATAGTGCATGTGAATGTGTGGTTACATGGTAAGAAAGGGTACTTTGTGGTTTCTATTTAGATTTATATTGCTAAATACTTTCTCATAAGGTATGTACTTTTCTCTGGGCACATGTCTTCCCTCAGCCTTTGATGTTCAAGAGACTACTTTGTCTAGAGGGTTTGTTAGTAGACCAGAAACGGAAAACTAGCAGCTCTGAGGATATATGTAGCCGGCTGATATGCTGTATTTGGCCTGGCAATTACTAACTTGAACAGTGTATTTTCATTGTTAACATTTAAAAGCTGGATGAGTTCTCATAAATATCTAGACTTCTGGCTTTTCCTCAACCTCTCCCTCACCCAACTGGAAGGTTTGAAAATATTGGGTCTGCATTTTTTACTGAATACAGAGTAGCACTGAAACTGGATAATAGCATCTCTCCACTGAGAGGGGATGTGCTACCCAGTTGGCCACAATTTCTACCATTCTTAGCTCTATCACTGTGGTGAGCATAATGAGGTGACCCCAATGAGTCAGGACCTTGTATAATCCCCTCCTTTTGAGTACAGGTGGAAACTGTAACTTTTTTTCTAGGCAAGAGAATAATGACAAAGGTGATGGGATAGTCATTTCTATAATTGAGTTACATTATAGAAACTCCATCTTAGATCGGTGAGAGATTCTCCTTATGACAGTGAAGAGGTAAGTTATTTTATTGTGGGAGGGCCTGTGCGAGTGTCCGGGGGAGGGCCATCAACTGCAAGTGTCCTTATGTGTTAAGAGAAGTTCCCAGCTGGGATGGACAGCAAGAAAATGGGTCCTCAGTATTAAAACCACAAAAAACTGAATTCTGCCAACCACCATGTGAACTTGGAAAAATATCCTGAGTTGTAAAAAGGAATGTAGTTTGACCAACATATTGTTTGCAGCCATGTGAAACCCTGACCAGAGGACATAGTTAAAAGCCATGCTGAGTTTACAGATCCACAAAACTGAGAGATAGTAAATGTGTATTGTTTTCAGTCACTAAGTTTGTGGTAGTTTTTAATTCAGCAAAATAAAAATATACCACCCATACTAAGGTCATATGTCAGTTATCAGTTATCTTTAATCTTAGTTTTAGTTTGCATTCAACCTGGCCCAGTTCACCTATTTACCTTATCTAGGAGGCCAATGTTATTCTGAAACAACTAGAAAAAGTCAAGTGAGTTTTAAAATGTAATTTTTTAAATAAAATAGAGGGCATTGGACTAAAAGTAGAGTAATTGAGCTAAAATTTCAGAGAGGAGGAAAAATGTTCTGAGTTCATTTGACTATTAGCAGAAATTTCTTCCCTGGGGCACTTGTTGATTCTGGGAACTGAGGATTGGTCCTAGCCTTGGAAAAGAATCTCTGTTGAAAGGAAAAAGTAACCTACAAGGCTTTTATTGGTTGCATGAGCTAGAGTGACAAATTAAAAACATGAGGGGTCTTAAATGCATGACTGGTTCTCTCCTGGAAATGTTTATAGCATCCTGGTTCTGTGTAAGTTGCTGTGGAGCCAGACCAAAAGTTCTAAAGAGTCCTCATTTTTGTAAGTCTCAGCAAATCCCTAGCATAATAAATATAAGGAAACCCACACCTGGGAATATAATAGGCAAATTTCTGAAAGCCAAAGGGAAAAATAAGATAAAACAACCAATGGATAAAAAGACATATTACCTTCAAAGAAGCAATGACAAAACTTACATTTGACTTCTCAACAGAAATGTAAGTCAGAAGACAGCAGAATGCCATCTCTAGGTTCCAAAAGATAAAAACTGATGGTGCATAATTATTTACCAAGAAAAATTCCTTCAAAATTAAGGTAAAATAAAAATGTTTTCCAGACAAACAAAAATAAAGGGGATTTAACACCATCATGCCTGAAATAAAATAAATACCTTTTAAAAGGAGGGAAAATTTATCCAGAGGGAACATGGTAATGCCAGAAGGAATAAAGAATATTAAGTAAGTAGTGAGAATAAGTTAAATACTGACTTTGCAAAAACAATAATTGTAATGTCCTGTGGAATTTACAATGTAAATGGAATTAAAATTTTAATACAGTTGGAAGAAGTGAGATGAAGGTAAATGGAATTAAAATATTCTACAATTCTAACAGTATTAGGCAAGTGGTAAAAATATTCTTTAAGAGTACCACTAAAAGAATCAAAAGTTTTATGAGTGGCTTGGGTTTTCCATTGAGCCCTATGTACCCTGACATTCTGTTGTTCCTGGCAAGGTCTCAGAAGGTACCTTCCTTGATTCTTATGTGTTCCACAAACACCCCAGCTTTGGTACCTCTAATTAATGTCTTTTAATAAGCCTTTTATAACTATGATATTCTTAGATAAAATCTATAGTCTCCTTGAGATCTGAGATAGCAGTTGGGTACTCAAGGTTTTCTTTTCTTTTCATAGTTCTTGGAAAGCTGGATACCTCGCTCATGGTTGGAATTGTGACCAGTCGATTCTGTTATTGAAAATAAAATTGTACTGGTGGTCTAATTTTTTAAGTGAAGGTCTAAATTTTCTAGAAAGAATAACGCAGTACAAATGGACTTATTGACAGAACTATTAAAATTCAAAGTGTGAGGAGAAAATGGAATTAATATGTATAGAGGGTTTTTTTTGTTTGTTTCTTTTCTTCTTTTTAAATAATAAAAGTTGATTTGGTGTTTTAAGTAATGTGTTATAACTATAGCATGTTCTTTGTGACTTTGTGAGTCTCATTAAAATTAGAAAGCAATGATTTGAAGCAAATTACTGGAGAAAATCACTTAACCACAAAAAAAGACAGTAATGAAGAAAGACAAAAGCTACCAAACAAATACAAAAAAAGTAAGAAAATGGCTGTAGTAAGTCCTACTTATCAATGATAACGTTGAATGTTAGTGGACTAAATTCTCCAATTAAAAGACACAGAATGTCTAAATGACTTAAAAAACAAGACTCAACTATATGCTGCATATAGGTAACTCACTACACCTATAAATTCCTACATAGATTGAAGGCGAAGGTATGACAAAAGATACACCATGCACATGGACACAAAGAAGAGCAGGAATATGCTATACTTAGATAAAATAGACTTTAAGTGAAAAACTGTCAAAAGACACAAGGTGTTTATACAATGATAAAGGGGTCAATTCAGTAAAAGGATATAACAGTAATAAATACATATGCTCCCAAATTTGGAACCCAAATATATAAAGCAAATATTAATAGATCTAAAGGGAGAGATAGACTGCAGTACAATAACAAAGGGACTTCAACACCCCACTTTTGTCAATGGACAGATAATCTAGTCAGAAAATCCACAAAGAGATGTCAAAGTTAGATGTATTCTGCATCCAACTGCTGCAGAACATATATTTTTCATCAGCATATAGAACATTCTCCAGTATAGGCCATATGTTAGGTCATAAAACAAGTCTCAACAAATTCAAAAAAGTCAAAATCGTATCAGTTACCTTTTCTGACCATGTGGAATAAAACTAGAAATCAATAACAAGAGAAACTTTGGAAACTGGAGAAATACATGGGAATTAAACAGCATGCTCCAGAATGACCAGTGGGTGAATGAATAAATTGAGAAGGGAATTAAGAAATTTTGTGAAACAAATGAAAATGGAAGCACAATATATTAGAACCTATGGTATACAGCAAAAGCAACACTAAGAGAGAAGTTTATACTAATAAATTCCTACACCAAAATAAATAAGTAAATAGAAAGACTTCAAATAAACAGTATGACATGTATCTCAAGGAACTAGAAAAGCAAGAACAAGCCAAACAAAATTAGTAGAATGAAAGAAATAATTAGGACAGAAATAAATAAATTGGAAACTAAAACAATTACAAAACCTTAACAAACAAAAAGTTGATTTTTTAAAAAAGATAAAATTGGCAAACCTTTGGCTACACCAAGAAAGAGAAAAAAACCAAATAAATAAAATCAAAGATAAAGAAGAGACATTACAACTGATAATACAGAAATACCAAGGGTCATTACAGACTATTAATTATATGCCAACAAATTAAAAAACCTAGAAGAAACAGATAGATGCCTGAACACATACAACCTACCAAGATTGAACCATGAAGAAATAGAAGCCTGAACAGACCAATATGGAGTAACAAAATCAAAGCATTCGTAAAAAGTCTCCCATCAAAATATGGCCCAGGACCTGATGGACTCATTGCTGAATTCAAATATTTAAGAGGAACTAATACTAATTCTACTCAAACTATTTTTTAAAACTGAAACTCATTCTATGAAGCCAGCATTACCCATACAAAAACCAGACAAGGATACAACAAAAAAAGAAAACTACAGACAAATATCCCTTATGAACATAGATGCAAAAATTCTCAACAAAATACCAGCAAACCAAGTTCAACAATACATTAAAAATATCATTCATCATGATCAAATGGGATTTATTTCAGGGATTAAAGTATGGTTCAATATATGCAAATCAATAAATACACATCATATCAATAGAATCAAGGGCAAAAATCATATCTTTTCAATAGATGATAAAAAGCATCCAATAAAACTTAACATCCCTTTATGATAATTACCCTCAAAAAATTGAGTATAAAAGGAACATACTTCAACATGATAAAGGCCACATAGGACAAAACCATAGATAATACACTAAACAGGGAAAGATTAAAAGGCTTTTCACTAAAATCTAGAACAAGATAACGATACTTTCATCACTTGTGTTTAACATAGTATTAGACATCCTAGCCAGGGTAGTTAGGGAAAAGAAAGAAATGAAAGGCCGGGCAGCGGTGGCTCACACCTTTAATCCCAGAACTTTGGGAGGCCGAGGCGGGCTGATTACAAAGTCAAGAGATGGAGACCATCCTGGCCAACATGGTGAAACCCGTCTCTACTAAAAATACAAGAATTAGTGGGGCATGGTGGCACACTCCTGTGGTCCCAGCTACTCAGGAGGCTGAGGCAGGAGAATCACTTGAACATAGGACACGGAGGTTGCAGTGAGCTGAGATTGTGCCACTGAGCTCCAGCCTGGTGGCAGAGTGAGACTCCATCTCAGAAAAAAAATAAAATAAAAATGAAGGACATCTAAATTAGACAGGATGAAGTCAAATTTTCCTTGTTTGCAGACAAGATGATCTTATATTTATAAAAACCCAATGACTGCACCATAAAACTCTTAGAATGAATGAACAAATTCAGTAAAGTTACAGGATACAATATTAGTATCAGTATTGTTTCTATATGCTAGTAACACTCAATATGTAAAGGAACACAAGAAAGCATCTTATTTGTAATAGCTTCAAAATATAAGATACCTAGAAATAAATTTAACCAAGAAAGTGAAAGATACGTACAATGAAGAGTACAAAGCACTGATGAAAGAAATTCAAGAAACCACCAAAAAATGGAAGAATATCCCGTGCTCATGAATTGGAAGAATTAATATTGCCACAATGTCTATATTATCCAAGTCAATCCATGGATTCAATGCAGTCTCTATCAAAATACCAATAGCATTCTTCACAGAATTAAAAAAAAAAAAAAAATCCTAAAAAGTACATGAAACCACATAAGACCGTGAATAGCTAAAGCAATCCTGAGCAAAAACAATATAGCTAGAGGCATCATATCATAGTGCCTGATGTCAAATTACATTACAAAGCTATAGTAACCAAAACAACATAGTACTGATATAAAAACAAACACATAAACCAATGGAACAGAATACAGAACACAGAAATAAATGCACTCACTTTTGGCAAACTTATTTTTGACAAAGGCACCAAGAAAATACGTTGGGGAAAGAGTTATCTTTAACTAATGGTGCTGGGAAAATAGCATATCCATATGCAAAAGAGTCTAGATCTCCATCTTTTACCATGCACAAAAATCAAAGTGCATTAAAAACATAAATGTAAGACCTGAAACTCGGAAACTAGTAAAAGGAAACATGGGGGAAATGCTATAGGACATTGGTCCGGGCAAAGATTTTTTAGGTATGACTACAAAAGCATAGGTAACAAAAGCAAAAACAGACAAATGGGGTTATATCAAGCTAAAAACTTCTGCACCACAAATAAAACAATCAACAAAGTGAAGAGACACCACAGAATGAAGAAAAATATTTGTGAACTATCCATCTGACAAGAAATTTATGACCAAAATATATAAGAAACTCAACCCAATAGCAAAAAATCAAATCCAATTTAAAAATGGGCAAAAACCTGAATAAACATTTCTCAGAAGATGACATACAAATGGCCAACTGGCATATTACAAAAAAAATCCCAACATCATCAATAATCAGGGAAATACAAAAAATCCTCAACATCTCTATGAGATATCATTTAATCCCAGTCAGAATGGCTATTACCAAAAACACAAAAAAGTAACAAATGTTGGCAAGGACGTGGAGAAAAAGGAATGCTCATACACTTTCAGTGGGAATGTAAAGTAGTATAGTCATTATAAAAGACAGTATGGAGTGTCCTCAAAAAACTAAAACAGAACCACCATATGATCCAGCAATCCCACTGCTGGGTATCAAAGAAAAAAGGGAAATCAGTATACTGAAGACATATTTGCATTTCCATGTTTATTGCAGCATTATTCACAATGACCAAGATACAGAATCAACCTAAATGTCCATCAAAAGATGGATGGATAAAAAAAAAAAAAAAAAAAAAGCGTGGTACATACATGCAATGGAATATTATTCAACCATAAAAGAATGAAATCCTGTCATTTGCAGCAATGTAGATGGAACTGAAAGTCATCATGTTAAGTGAAATAAACTAGGCAAGAAAGACAAACATCGCATGCCCTTACTCACATGTGGGAGCTAAAAAAGTGGATCTTATGGGGGTAGAAGGTAGAATAGTGGTTATCAAAGTCTGGGAAGAGAAAGAGTGAGAGGAGGATGAAAAGGGGTTGATGAAGTGTACAAAAATACAGTTTGATAGAAGGAATAAGTTCTAGAATTTGATAGTGCAGTAGGAAAATCATAGTAAACAATAATTTATT